>NC_048228.1:9465736-9592251 GCF_002007445.2 Ailuropoda melanoleuca | reverse complement strand
CGCCCCCGGGCCGCGCCGGTCCCCGCCCCCCGGACGCACACGCCCGGAAGACCCCGGGCCGCTGCGGCCGCGACCCCGGGACGCGCTGCCGCCCTTCGGACTCGCGCTGGTCCGGCCCCACTAGCGGGGACACCGCGGACTCCGGCGGCCAGCGCCCGCGCCTCGCCACGACCAGTCTGACCTCACCAAGGGGTTTGAATTTTGCGCGATTAAAAGTTACTACAGGAATTCGCAGCCTTTGGAGGGAGAAAAAAAAATGGGCTTATCCCTGAGTTCCTGTCAAATAAACATAGATCCCATTGTTGACTCATCTCCTAAGGACCAGTCTAGCATCACCCGAAAAGCCCAAGCGCGAAGAGGGCAGATACACCTGGATTTATTTGCTTTTTCATTGCGAACAAGTATTTACTGCCTGCCTGCCATGTGCCCAGCTAGCACTGGTCTAGGTGCCGCGGCTACCTACGGCCCAGAACATGACCTTGGCCTTGTCCTGGTGGAACTTACTATTTACAAACGAGGGAGCAAATCGATAAGCGTGGGTGGCTAGGAATAAATGCTGTCGAGGAGGACAGCGTTGAATTGGAGATGTCTTGCAGGCAGTTGGAAAGGAGTCTGGAGAGGGAGAGAGAGAACGTTGGAGGTTCTCGCATGTGGGTGGTATCGAAAGCCGTAAGCCCTTCAAGATAAACTTACGCCCTGAGAATGAAATCAGGAAGAATCAAAATGTAATGGGTAACATTAGGCCTCCGTTGGAAAGGACCCACCCTGAAGAACAGACATTAAATTAGAGGCAGGTGTGCAAGACCATTTATGTAACTGGGGTTTAAATCTTAAGAAAACATGATGTGTATAACATATACCATGTTAATATTGCAAAAGGATCATGTAGCCAATGACCTAGTCAGTTATAGTTAAAAAAAAAATCAAGGTGGGGCGCCTGGGTGGCACAGCGGTTAAGCGTCTGCCTTTGGCTCAGGGCGTGATCCCGGCGTTATAGGATCGAGCCCCACATCAGGNCTCCTCTGCTATGAGCCTGCTTCTTCCTCTCCCACTCCCCCCTGCTTGTGTTCCCTCTCTCGCTGGCTGTCTCTATCTCTGTCGAATAAATAAATAAAACCTTTAAAAAAAAATCAAGGTAACTTCATCAGAGTAAATTTCATTGAGGCCTTAAAAAGTGACAGGGTCAGCAGAGAGACTAAGGAGGGAAAAAAATCAAACCTCAAGCGTTTGCTTTTTTCTGCTATCATTCAAGGGAAAGAGACCCTAAATCTGGGAGATACTCCTATCCATGTTCCTAAAATAGTGGACTCTGCTGTGGATCAAAACAGACATCAGAACTTTCCATCTCTTACCTAAATCAATGCCTTGCAACACGATCCACACATTAAAATTATCTGGAGTATCTGGAAAAAAAAAAAAAAAGAGATGCCACCATTCCATCCACAAAACACTGACATACAAATGAAAAATTAAAAAAAAAGCAACTCTGTGCCATCTGGCATTCGATAGAATGCAAAGGAAAATAAAGGAACATCAGGTTAGAGGCAACACAGTGACATATAGTAGACATCTATTAGAACATCATGCCAAGACACGGTTGACAGAGTAGTCAGTGGTGTCCTTCCATCATTAATCTAAAATGACTGGGTGTGTTAGTTTCCTGTGGCTTTTGTAACAAGTTACCATAAGCTGTGTAGCTCTAAACACCAGAAATGGATTCTCTCACAGTTCTAGAGGCCATGAGTCCAATACCAGTATCACTGGACCAAAATCAAGGCATCACCGGGGCCACATTCCCTCTAGAGGCTCTAAAGGAGAATCGTTCCTTGCCTCTTCCAGCTTCTGGTGTCTGCCAGCATTTGTAGGCTTGTGGCCACATCACTCCAGTGTTCCAGGCCAGCATCTTTAAATATCTCTGTTCCATCTCCATATCACCTTCTCCTCTGGGTGTGCTCAGATTTCCATCAATGTTCCTCTTATGAGGATATATGTGATTGCATTTAGGATCCCCCCAGATAATCCAGGATAATTTCCCGTTCTCAAAATCCTTCACATAATCACATCTGCAAAGACCTCTTTCCATATGGGGATTAGGATGTGGACAAATCTTTGGGGGCATTATCTAGCCTGCCACACTGTGTATATCCCCCACTCTCCTAAATTACCCCCTAACCAGCCACTGCGTATTTTAGCTCTGTGTATTTTTCTTGAACATGTTTATATTTTTCAACCTGCACCCCTTGTCAGGATAAATACGTATATTTTACCAACTTAATCGAAAAAAAGATGCTATCTGTCGAAAACACAGTGTAGTTCCATGAGTGTTTATTACCTGTCTGATATGCTAAATATTGCTCTTTTGCCTTGTTGGAAAGGTAAAATATATTGCTAAAGGATGAGGGAAGGAAATTCAGACGTTTTCATCATCTCAGGGGCAACTTCTATACTGGGATGGAAGTACAAAATGCACTCTTTGTCTAAATCTGCAACATGAATGACACTCCACTCTACACAGGTAAATATAGTATAGGTACTGGCCAGTTTTGTACTTTGGGGTGCAGTACCATTATAGGGGACATATCATCATTCTCTACAACATCCCCGTACCCAGAACTGTCTGGCACATGGTAAGCACTAGATAGATGTTTTTAACAGGGAAATGGCTCTTCTGAAGTGGCTGGATTACAGCAAGTATGTGTGGACCAAAGACATGATGCATTTAAAAGACAGCATATGGTTATAATAGGAACCACAGAACTCCTGCTCAGCATAGCAGCCAGAAGACCTACAGCCGTGCTCCTAAAAAGATGAAAGATTTTACAACCAAGATTAAAGAATTTACAACACACCACCAGTGGGAGTGTAAGTGGACTTAAAGTTCCTCTAATGATAACAGTACTTATTCTCCACTGGCTTCTCTAGGTATTTTGCATGGACAATCTTAATCATCCTCAGAGCAACCCTATGTGATGAGCACTGTCGTCACTTTACAACTAAGAAGACCGAGGCCAGCAAAATGGAAAGAATCTGCCCAGTTAGTAACAGAACCAGGTTTTCAACCTTGACGATTTAGCCTCCTCGTAAGCTGCAAGCTTACCAAGTAAACTCTACTCCCTACACGCACGTGCACACACTGAAAAGCCTGAGAGCTGGTACAGGTAACTCTGCCACTACGTGCTCTCAACTAGTCCTTCCTGCACCTGCATCAGGAGACCATTCTGAATGGTGCCCCTGGACTGTCGGGCAAGAACATCTCATGGTCAGGGGAGAGGGGACTAGGTGGCTAAGGGCAACAGCATCCTATGAACTCACATATTGTCCGAATAACACATCACTTATTAAAAAAAAAAAACAACCCTGAGTCTCCTTTCCTGCTTCAAATTATTTCCAGTGAGACAAAAAATGGCAGCCGTTTTGCAAATGAAGAAGCAAAAGCACAGATTATAAAGGGGCGCAGCTGGCGATCTCCAGAGGCAGAACTCAAGAACCAAGTCCGTGATCTGTCTACTGGCCACTGCTTCCCAGTCATCAAGGTGCTCTTAGCACTACAATCTCTGGGCACTGGGGAGAACACAAAGGGACAGAGCCACCACCCTTGCCCTCCAAGAACTTAGGGTCTAGTGGAGCAGTCTGGGCTTGCTGACAAAAGCACCACAGAGTACAGTGTAAGACCAGAACAGCATCCTTACGCTCCGTGCGTGCTCCATCTGGGTTTGCTCCCCACTCCTTTTTTATCAATTTTAATTTAAGGCAACCTACTGAGTGGGAGAAAATATCTGCAAATCATGTATCTGATAAGGGGGTAATATCCAAAATATTTAAAGAACTCATACAACTGAAGAGAAAGAAACATTAAAAACAATGGGCAGAGGATCTGAATACTCATTTTTTCCAAAGAAGACATAAAAATGGCCAACACGTACATGAAAAGATGCTCAACATCACTAATCATCAGGGAAATGAAAATGAAAACCACATAAGGTATCATGGCATACACGTGAGAATGGCTATTATCAGAAAGACAAGAAATGACAAGTGTTGGTGAGGATATGGAGAAAAGGGAACCCTCGTACACTGTTCGCAGGAAGGTAAATCGCTGTAGCCACTATGGAAAACATTGTGGAGGTTCCTCAAAAAATTAAAATTAGAACTACTATATGAAGAAGCAGTTCTACTTCTGGGTATTTATCCAAAGAAGATGAAAACACTAATTTGAAAAAATAGATGCTCTCTCATGTTTATTGCAGCATTATTTACAACAGCCAAGATATGGAAGCAACCAAAGTGTCCATTGGTGGATGAGTGGATATATATGGATATCCATCTAAATCATTAATGTATGATATATATATATATCACATTTTTTCTATCTTTATTATATATAACATAACATTTTATATATAACATTACATATTATATATAAAAATATATATCATATAGCATAATATAGAGGCAGAGATATAGATAGGTAGATAGAGAAATACATAGATAGGTAGATATGTAACCACAGTGGAATATTATTCAGCCATGAAGAGGAACAAAATCTTGTCATTTGCAACAAACGGGTGGACCTTGAGGATATTATGTTAAGTGAAATAAGTCAGAGAAAGACAAAAAACATATGAACCCATTTATACATGGAATCTAAAACAAACAAAACCAAAGTCATGGAGACAGAGAACAGATTGGCGGTTGCCAGACGCAGGGGTTAGAGACTGGGCAAAACTGGTGAAAGTGGTCAGGAGATACAAACGTCCGGTTATGAAATAAATAAGTCATGGGGATGTAATGTACAGCATGGTGACTATAGCTAATAATACTATATTGTATATATTTGAAAGCTGCCAAGAGAGTAAATCTTAAAAGTTCTCAACACAAGAAAAAAGTTCTGTGTATGGTTGACAGAGGTCAACTAGACATTGTGGTGATCGTTTCACAACGTATACAAATACCAAATCAGGGGCGCCTGGGTGGCTCAGTGAGTAAAGCATCTGCCTTTGCCTCAGGTCATGATTTCAGGGTCCTTGGATTGAGTCCCACATGAGGCTCCCCATTCAGCAGGAAGTCGGCTTGTCCTTCTGCCTCTGCCCTTCCCCCCTGCTCATGTTCTCTCTGTCTCAAATAAATAAATAAAATCTTTTAAAAAAATACCAAATCATTATTTTAAAAAGGTGGGGTGTTGGGGAGGGGCCGGACAAAAGTAAATGAATTGAGATTTTATACAGTTGTGGTTTGTCTAGTAACCTGTCCTAGAATGAAAAAACAGAGTCACGTACAAAGAAAAAAAAAAGAGAGAAAACCCAATGCCAAGATGATAACAGTTCTAACCAATTCAAATTCGTGACCCCCTAATGAGTGTATTCTATCCTATAAGAAAATTCAGAGCACTGTTTCTAGATTTTTCCATCGCACTTCTTACACCACATGTTTAGAACCAAATATACAATAAATCAGTTAAAAAGTTCAGAATTTGCCATGCAAAGGTCCCCAAGTAGCAAATCTACTCCTGTTTCCGAGCCCCTGGTACAAGCAGCTCAAAGGCCGATGCAGTTTGGTCCTAGAGAACACAAAGGGAAGTTTATTACAGTCTTCATTTTCCTTGAAGGCAGAATTAATTCACTAATACACCACCATGAGACCATGAATAAAACATCTAGGTTGGCAACAAAAACACAGAGTGAAAATATTTTTCAGCAGGAGACAGCAAGCAGCATGCGAAGGGATAGCCAATAAATCGGGTACAGAAATAGGCAGAAAGCACTGAGGTGGTGAAGCCCCAAGTCTGCCTTTGTTTCCCCAGATTGAAGCTCCGTGTGTCCCTTTACAGGATTGTCTATGGACAGGTTGGCCCATCCTCTCTACCCAGACGGCATTCATTCATTCATCATCCACCTGAACCAGGTGCTACGCTTCTCATCGCCCCCACCTCTGTTCTGGAAATGCGTCGCTCTCTGTTTTTCTTCAGCTTGCCCTTTCTCCGGAATTCACCCATCACCCCTTGTCTCCTCCACCCGAATTTTGCGTCTCCTCAGAAGCCAGCTTTTCGATGAAATTTTCCTTTAGGAATTATAGCAGATTCCCAGGGCTGCCTTAACAAAGTACTCAAAACAACAGAAATGTAATTCACAGCTCCCGAGGCCAGAAGTCTGAAATCAAAGTGTTGGCAGAGTTAGTCGGTTCCCGCCGGAGGCTCTGAGGAAGAAGCTGTTCCACGCCTCTCTCCTAGATTCTGCTGATTGTCTTAGTGTTCCTTGGCTTGTTGACACATCCCTCCAAATCTGTCTCCACGCTCCCCTGGCCTTCTTTTTCTTTTCCTTTTTCTTTTTTTTTTAGGGATCATGTGTTAGTGATTATTAGTCCAAATCTTTTTTTTTTAAAGATTTTATTTATTTGAGATAGAAAGAGAGAGTGCATGAGCAATGGGGGGGGGGGGCAGAGAGAGACAGCGAAGCAGGCTCCCCACTGAGCAGGCAGCCAGACATGGGGCTCGATCCCAGGCCCCCAGGATCATGACCTGAGCAGAAGGCAGAGCCTTAACTGACTGAGCCACCCAGGCACCCGTCTCCCATGGCCTTCTTCCCCTTGTTTCTCTGTGTCTTCACATGGCCTTCTTATGACATTACCAGTCATTGGATTTAAGGCCCTAGTTCAGTACGGCCTCATCTTAACTAATTACCTCTGCAAAGGCAGTATTTGCAAATAAGGTCCCCTTCTGAGGTTCCAGGTGGGCATGAACTTTTGCGGGGGTGGGGAGACACAGTATTCAATCATTGATCATTTCCTGTCTGTATGAATCCCTGCATATGCACCATCAGCAATTATCCATATGCTCTAACCCACTGTGGTCCAAGTACTGCATATGCACGTCCCAAGTCCCAAACCTATTCTAAGCCCATGAGAATGAAAACAGAGTTGTACAGGCTTCCATTATCCAAACAAGGGTAGACAAGAGTCTTCCTTTGATCGATATTGTAAATTGATAGAGACCAGCGCACTGTGTTGCAATTTAAATCTGATCTGTAGAAGGGCTTGAGCCATAGCTTATCAAGAACTTTGGACCTGCCCTTTGAATTCATTTTTCTTCCAATTTAATTTGGCTCTGTGTCCCTCCTCCTCCCCTCCCCCCCCCCATACTTAAGTTCTGTTGCCTTCACAAGATTCTTTGGCTAACAATAGAAATAATAATACCTTTCTAAAGCTTCACAAACAGGGTCAGAAGGCATGGCATTCCTTTGTCACAGAGGTCATCATTTAAACAGGATAAAGTAGTCATACAAATGTCACAGCCAAGACAGCACCTGCCAGGGCAGAGACATCTAAGCTGGGTTCATACACAGCGTAATCAACCTGTCGGAGCCTCTACTCAAAACCCACCCATTGGCCAAATTATGATTAACTTTAACTAATTGTTGAGCAATGGTTCTCAACTGGGGTGAGACTGGGTCCCAAGGAGACATTTCACAATATCTGGAGATGCTTTGGGTTGTCATAACTGGGAGAGGGATACTACTGGCCTCTAATGGGTAGAGGCCAGGGAGGCTGCTAAAACTTCTGTGATACGCACAACACCCCCTTCCACGACAACGAATGATTTGGCCAAAATGTCAAGATGTTGACAAATCCTACTGCAGATCATTCTGCATCTGATTTTCCAGTTTTACCTGTTGACACATGTCTCTTCGATTGGAATGTGGAGCAGGAACATGTCAAAGAAAAGGAGTGTATCTCAGTCTTTTTTTTTTTTTAAGATTTTATTTATTTACTTGAGAGAGAGAGCACAAGCCGGGTGAGGGGCAGAGGGAGAAGCAGGCTCCCCGCTGAGCAGGGAGCCGGTTGTGGGATGTGGGGCTCAATCCCAGGATTCCGTGATCATGACCCGAACAAAAGGCAGACACTTAACCGACTTAGCCACCCAGGCGTCCCATCTCAATCTTTGTTGTTGTTGTTGTTGTTCCGTCCCCATCCCAAAAGCCTTCTTAGACAATTCTTTCAAATTGCCCCCTCCACCATGAAATGTTAATATCACAAATACACTGTCTTTCCATTTATGTACTATGTGTGTATCTGTGGTTTGTACACTCTGGTGAAATACTATAGCCATCGTCACTGAAGAGCAAACACATATTTCAGCTGAGATTATACTCATCTTTTAGGTACGATTATGAACAGCTTTTTAAAAAACTGTAGTAAAATACCCATAACATAAAATTTACCATCTTAACCATTTTTAAGTGTTTGGCTTGGTGAGAGTCAGCACAGTCACGCTGGCGTGAGGGCATCTCCACCATCCAACCACCTCCCGAACTCTTTTCGTTGTCCCAAACTAGAACTCTGCATCCATGAAAGCATCACTCCCCCTTCCACCTCTGCCCCAGCCCCTGGAAACCTCCATTCTATTTTCCGTCTTTATTAATTTGATGACTCTAAGCACCTCGTATAATTGGAAGAATCAGACAGCATTTGTCTTTCTGTGCCTGGCTGATGCCACTTGGTGTCATGTCCTCCAAGTTCACCCATGTAGTAGCAGGTGTCAGAATTCCATTCCTTTTTAAGGCTCAATAATATCCCACTGTGTGTATAGACCACATTTTGTTTGTCTGTTCATCTGTCAGAAGACACTTGGGTTGCTTTCACTTTTTGGCTATTGTGAGTAATGCTGCTATGAACATGGGTGTATAAATATCTGTTCAAGATCCTGCTTTCAGTTCTTTTGGATAGATACCCAGGAGGGTGATGCTGGATGTTTCATTTTTAATTTTTTGAGGAACTGCCATACTGGGTTTTTTTTTCTTTTTTTTTTAGAGAGAGAGAGAGAAAGGGAGTGTGAGGGGGCGGAGGGGCAGAGGGAGAGAGAGAATCTTAAGCAGGCTCCACACTCAGCACGGAGTCCAACTTGGGGTCCAATCCTGCAACCCTGAGATCATGACCTGAGCCAAAATCAAGTCAGACGCTTAATTGACTGAGCCCCCCAATTTTATTTAGTAGCTGCACCATTTTACGTTCCTTCCGACAGTGCACAAGGGTCCCAATCTCTCTGCACCCTTGCCAAAACTTATTATTTTCTCTTTCTTGGATAGTAGCCATCATAATGGATATGAGGTGGTATCTCAGTGTGGTTTTGATTTGCATTTCCCGAATGATTAGGGATATTGAACATCTTTTCATTTTTATTGGGTTTATTGGGTGTTTATATATCTTCTTTGAAGAGATGTCTATTCAAGTTCATTGCTCATTTTTTAGAAGATTTAATTTAAATACCAGTATAGTTAACGTACAGTGTAATATTAGTTTCAGGTGTACAGTATCATAATTCAACACTTCTGTACAACGCCCAGTGCTCACCACGACAAGTGCGCTCCTTAATCCCCATCCCCCATTTCCTCCATTCCCCACCCCCGCCCCACTGATAACCATCAGTTTATTCTCCATAGTTGAGTCTGTTTCTTGATTTGTCTCTCTCTCTTTCTCTTCCTTTTTCCCCCCCCCTTTGCTTCATTGCTCACTTTTTAATTGTGCTGGTTATTAAGTTGTAAGAGTTGTTCATGTATTCTAAATATAAACTTCTTATCAGATATATGATTTACAGATATTTTTTCCCCATTCTTGGGTTATTTTGTCTCTGTTCATTGTGTCTTTTAATGCATAGAAGTTTTCAATTTTGATGTAGTCCAGTTTGTCTATTTTTACCTTTTTTTTTTTTGCCTGTGCTTTATTTTTTCATATCCAAGAAATCACTGCCAAATCCAGTGCCATAGAGTTTTTTCCCTCTATGTTTTCTTCTAAGAGTTTTACGGTTTTAACTCTTATGTTTAAATCTCTGATCCATCTTGACTTAATTTTTGTATATGGTACAAGGAAAGATTCAACTTTTTTTTTTTTTTTTGTATGTGGATAACCAGTGTTTCCAGCACCATTTGTTGAAAAGGCTGTCTTTTTCCCATTGAATGGTCTTGGCACCCTTGTTGAAAATCATTTGATCATATATGTGGGAGTGTATTTCTGGGCATGTAAGCAGCTTTTAAATATAAATTCAGCTCCCATGTTTCTTCTTCAAATATCTGTTTCAGCCTTGGAAAAGTTTTGGGTGTTCTGTTTTGTTTTTAAGAATTTAGGGCCAAGAATATTTAAACGTTTTATAGTTAAGATTCTGTATCCCACCGGAACCAATTTTTGACCCTATTGAGAATACATGACTCAAATCAATAACATCCTTATTATGGGAGAAAAATTTCACTAGTAGAAAGGTTGAATACATTGATCAAAATAGGGATATTGTATCCATAGGATAGCATTTCCCCAATCACTTTTACTCATGAATGTTTTCCATGACAAACGGCTCTTCATTATAAGATCAGGGTTGTGCTTTAGTAAACCAAAAAGGCAGCATGCCCAACAATGAACAAGGAGAAAACAACAAGGAGAAAACCAAACTTCGCTTCCTCATACTTTGATTACCTAATCTAAACATATCAACAAATTCAGGCTTCCTTTGGACTGGAGAGTCACCTTGCCTCTTTCTCGATTTATCTTGTGATGTAAAGCATAAAGATAGCAATATGGGAAGCTTTATATTAATCATACTCTTTCTGTGTATTCTACTCTGAGAGCAAATGTCCAAAAAATTTTACTTAAGTTTACTCCTTTTACGCCAGTCAGGATTATGTCTACTTCCAGAGAGACAGACCCAAGTGTGAGGAAATGGCGCACCCCAGGCAATGTTTTTCAAACTTTCTCTTCTGATATGATTGAAATTAGCAAAAGACATTCCTATGAGCTGTTCCTTACTTACCGAGGTGACATCACAAACCACAACCCTCAACCACTTTTTATAGTCGAGTTTGATGGAAGATTATGACAATAGTTGCAGGTGAGCAAACAAATATTTTAGCAGGGAATAACCTAACATCTTATGCAAGACGATACATGGGTCCTAAACGTAAAATTGACTTCTAGGTTTCTTTTAAAAATATTTGTTTTAGACTCTGAAGTTATTTTAGTCCTTTGTCTTTGTTTTTAAGAATTTATGGTTAAGGGGGTGCCTGGGTGGCTCAGATGGTTGAGCATCTGCCTTTGAATCAGGTCATGATCCCGGGGTCCTGGGATCGAGCCCCACATCAAGCTCCCTGCTTGCCACAGATCCTGCTTCTCCCCCTCTTTCTACTGCTCTCCCTGCTTGTGCTCTCTCACTCTGTCAAATAAATAAATAAAATCTTAAAAAAAAAAAGAATTTATGGTTAAGAATTTTTTTTAAGAAACTATATGACTTTAATTATGATGCCTAGTATCCCTGGATCTTTTTTTTTTTTTCAAAGACAGGGAGAGAGAGAATGAGAGAGAGAGAACTCATGTGAGTAGGAGTCACCAGGGAGGAACAGAGGCAGAGGGAGACAGAATCCCAGGCAGGCTCCACACTCAGTGCGGAGCCCAGCGTGGTGCTTGATTTCATGACCCTGAGATCATGACCCAAATGGAAATCAAGAGTGGGATGCCTAACTGACTGAGCCGCCCAGGTGCCCCTGGGTCTGATTTTTACATATGTAAAATTAAGGAACTAGATCAAACCCTTAAGATCCTTACTGGTCCTAAAATCAATTACTCTAATTGTATTTATATAACCTTCTCCTGGAAAGTTTCATTATAAAAAACTGAACCATAATATTTGACAATGGGAGGTATTTTGAGTTAAAAATAGTGTAGTTGAGATATCTCTTACTTTGTAAGAAACACTCTAACAAAATTAATTTTATAAACCTTCATTTTTTAAACTTTAGGCATTTTTCAACAATAACAATGATTTAAGTAAAGATCATTTGCAATTCGCCTTCTATTACAGGTGACACATGGGGAAATGCAATACAAAGAAGACCATAATATTGTATAACTTGAGACTTCATGTTGTATCCTCTTGAAATGTCACTTTGGAATTTGGATATTTACAGTTAAACAGGGTAGGGATATTCTTTCAGTGACCAAAAAACCAAACACATTACTTGATAGCATATGTATGGGGAGATATAAAAATATATATATAAATATAAATGTTATATAAAATATATATGAGACAAATAGATACAATACAGCCTTTAATATGAAATAGGCAAATATATTTATATAATATAAATTATATGATATATATACAAAAGTCTCTACTTTAAATTAAAGAAAAAAAAGATGATCACTTATATATCTTTTTATGTAATGATCTTTTTTATTTACATACGACTGACACATAACATTGTATTCACTTAGATGTACAATGTAACATAATATCTCTTAAAAGAAATTATTCCAAATTCTCTTCGAGTTGGAAGATTACCCAACAATAGGAGTTGACTTGAAAATAGCAAGAAAAATAATTTTCTCTAAATGTGCAAGGTCTATTTTAAAAGTAGTTATAATTCTGAAAGCATAATTATAAGCATGCTATGTACAAGATTAATAAAATTGTAATGCTGTTTTAATCTTTTCTGGCTTCACTGAATTCTTTTCTGCTAAGATTTCTGAGCAAAATATAGAAAGGGAATGTCATTAATATATTCATTTATTTATTTGTATTTCTCCTCATCTTTAAAATAATACAGGTGGGTGACGCTTGTGCATACAGTTAAAAATAGATGAAGAAAACAAAGTGGAAGAAGAAAAAGAGGTGAGTATAGCAGAAGTTTCTGTAAAAGTACCTCAACAACGTCCTTATGGTTTAAACACAGTGTGTCTCTTACACCTAATATAAATAAATATGTAAATATAAATATATATATTCATAGATATATATCTCCCTACAGTGTGAGCCAACAGGCTGGAAATCCAGAAAAGCCCCAGTCCAGATGAAATCTGACAGCAGTCTACTGAGGAATTTCTTCTTACTTGTGGACACCAGTCTTTTCCTATTCAGGCCATCAACTGATTGGATGAGGCCCACCCATTCTTAACCCCACCCATTCCATAAGACCCTTCCTTATGGAAGGCAATCTGCTTTACCCAAAGTTTACCAGTTTAAATGTTAATCTCATCCAAAAGATCTCATCCAAGTTGATACATACAATTAACCATCACAAAGATAGAGTAATACTATAAAAAAGAATCTGACTTTAATAAAACTAGTATTAATGGGAATGTAGCATTGGTACCTAAGTATTTTATAGTAATCTTAATTAGATAGAATGTTCAGATAGAATTCTTATTTTCTGTCAGTGATTTCTGTTTTAGAGTCCATGCTTATGGGTAAACTTGGATCTTCACAAATGTACAGTATTTCTCTTTAAAGGTAGCACTAAATACTTGCTGTTGAGTCTTCTGCATTTGGTTGCACTTTTTCTGTGCATGTGAACTTCTGAGTGAAGGCTATTCCTAGGAAAAGGAAAAAAGATGCACTAAGGCAAAGAAAAGACAAGCTCAATCGTGTTTAGAGATCTTTTATATTTCCATGTCTTTAGCTATAGATTAATGTGTAGCATTCAAGCAAGTCTTGACGTGAAGTCTGGGAATTTCTGTCACTGCTTCAGTACTATTTTATAACATATATCATTTAGTTTCAATATAAACATCTTTAAAGAACATTATCAACCAGTAGAAGGAAATGGATTTCTACTAAGGCACATCCAAATTCGCAGAGGAAAATACGTTTTTGTTTCAACATATACACGTATACACACACATACACAGAGCACATACTGGGGAAAAAATCATATGAGATTAAATCTAAAAGCAAAAGATAAGTATACAAATATAACATTGGGGCCCCTGCCTGGCTCACTTGGCAGAGCATGTGACTCTTGATCTCGGAGTTGTGAGTTCGAGCCCCCCATTGGGGGTAGAGATGACACAAAAGTAAAATCTTTATTTTTTTTTTAAAGATTTTATTTGACAGAGAGAGAGAGACAGCCAGCGAGAGAGGGAACACAAGCAGGGGGAGTGGGAAAGGAAGAAGCAGTCCCAGAAGAGAAGCCTGATGTGGGGCTCGATCCCACAACGCTGGGATCATGCCCTGAGCCGAAGGCAGACGCTTAACGACTGAGCCAGCCAGGCGCCCCAAAAGTAAAATCTTTAAAGAAGATACAGATATGACATCAAGTGTAAAAATGATTTTCTCCCTTAAACAACCCCTTTCTCCTGAGAGTTCTGTAGGAACAGAACCTATTGTACCTTACCCTCCTATTTTTCCTTTACCTTGCGTCATTTCATTGCTCATGTTCGGGTTCATTGATCCCAAGTTGTGACAATATTGCTGTCTGTATCACTAAGCTGACTAGGAGTCAAGGGGAGGTTCGGTTTAGCCCGGTTTCATCCAGTCACTCGGCACGGATTTATGGAGTGCCAGGTAAGCTTTGGGAGGTTGAGTGCCAGCAAGACGGAGTGTGGCCCTGCCTCTCCCAGGGTTGGGATTGATAGTCTGCCGATCAAGGCACCGTCTATCCTGCCAGAAAGTCAAGGCCTTGCGGGCCACCACATTACCTTTCAGCTTCATCTACCTTTATTCCCCGTAACTCACCCTTGCCCCATCATCCTGGCTTTCTCCTAACTTCTCCTTTCCCTGGAAGCCCCTTGCCCACGGGGAGAAATTCCTCCTTCTCTTATACTCCCTGAGCTCTGTATCCTTCCTAGAGCTTATCGGCCTCCTTTATTGCATTTCAAACTTTCTGCCTTAGAATTCTCATTATTTGTACCTACATCTTACCTCTCCCACTAGACTGTTAATTAATTGAGAACAGGGTCCAAGGCTATTTATTTCTGTGATCACACCTGTCACAGTGCCCTGCCCACAGTAGATACAGCTTATGGGATGAATAACTTAATTAATTAGTGAATTGTTTGGGCAAGTCACTTACCTCATTTAGTCTGATCTGCAAAGTGAGTTGGGGTGTAAATGTTTGCAATGGCAACTTTTCATCCTGTTTTCCCGTAAATACTTAAGGTTCTGATTAAGCCTACCTCGGTCATATGTAGAAACCTGGATCCGTAACCTTAAACTGAAAGGGTGCGGAGCTTTTCTGGCCCTTGGTCCCTGCCCTCTCCAGACCCTGATGACCTTCAGGAAGTCAATAATGAAGTGGCCGTCAGCCCTGACAGTCATCTTCCTCATGTGTGGAAATCTACCCCTTCTGGTCACCTTCCCGCCCACCCCAAACTCTCCCCTTTTCTGAGGCTCTGCTGATGACTTTGTACTCACGGATCTGCTCCCACTTCCCTGCTCTGCCGTAGCTCCTTGCACAGCAGACATATCGACTTAAAGTTCATACCTTTCTGCAATACGGCTTTATTTCCAGACTCTGAATTCTATTCTATCGATCTCTGTCTGTCCTTATGCCGGTACCACACTTTTGTCTGCTGCAGCTTTGTAGCAAGTTTTGAAATCCAAAAGTATGAGCCTCATTTTATTTTTAAAAGATTGTGATGTGTTTATTTGAATATCTTAATGCAGACAGCATGAGCCACAAATTTAAAACTTTGGAGCCTCAAAGGACATTATCAAGAAAGTGCAAGGCAACTCAGATAATGGGAGAAAATATTCGCAAATTATGGATCTGATAAGAGCCTAGTATTCAAAATATGTAAAGAATGCTTACAACTCGGGGCGCCTGGGTGGCACAGCAGTTAAGCGTCTGCCTTTGGCTCAGGGCGTGATCCCGGCATTATGGGATCGAGCCCCACGTCAGGCTCCTCTGCTGTGAGCCTGCTTCTTCCTCTCCCACTCCCCCTGCTTGTGTTCCCTCTCTCGCTGGCTGTCTCTATCTCTGTCGAATAAATAAATAAAATCTTAAAAAAAAAAAAAAGAATGCTTACAACTCAACAATAAAAAGAAAAATAGCCAAATTTTTTTGGACGGGCAGAGGATTTGAATAGATTTTTCTCCAAACAGGATATACAAATGGCCAATAAGCACATGAAAAGGTGCTGTACATCATTAATCATAGGGTAATGCAAATCCAAACGATGGCAAGACACCACTTCATACCCACCAGAATGCTTTCATCAAAAAGGCAGACAAGGGGTGCCTGGGTGGCTCAGCCGTTAAGCGTCTGCCTTCGGCTCAGGTCACAATTCCAGGGTCCTCAGATCAAGCCCGCATTGGGCTCCCTGCCTGGCGGGAAGCCTGCTCCTGCCTGGCGGGAAGCCTGCTCCTGCCTCTCCCGCTCCCCCTGCTTGTGTTCCCTCTCTCGCTGTCTCTCTCTGTCAAATAAATAAATAAAATCCTTAAAAAAAAGAAAAGGCTGACAAAAAACAAATGTAGGCAAACAACGATTAAAACAACTGGAACCTTCATACATTGCTGGTGGGAATACAAAATGGTGCAGCAGCTTTGGAAAACAGGCTGGCCCGTTCTGCACAAGTTAAAGGGAGAGTTGCCATGGGTCCCAGCAATTTCACTCCCAGATATATATCCAAGAGTATTGGAAACACACGTCCATGCAAAAAAGGCCATTCAAATATTCAATACAGCATTATTTATAATATCCCAAAGTGCAAACACCCATCAGTTGATGAATGGATAATCAAAATGAACTATAACCATACAATGGAATACTAGTCAGTCGTAAAGCACTGCCTTATCAAGAATGCTTCATGCTTTCATATGAATAACGCTTCAACGAGCCTGGACCTTGAAGACATTACACGAGGTGCAAAAAGCCAGACGCAAAAGACCACATGTTGTAAGATTTCATTTATGATAAATACCCAGAGTAGGTGAATCAAACCCATAAGGCAGAAAGCAGGTTAGTGGCTGCCAGAGGAGAAGGTCATGAGTATAAGGTTTCCTTTCGGGGTGACGAAAGTTGTCTGGAATTCCATAGTTGGTGATAATTGCACAACTTTGTAAATATGCTAAAAATCATTGAATTGTATGCTTTAAAAAAGTGAATCTGATGGAATGTGGATTATGCATTTCATTTTTTGAATGGCAAAGACAATCAAATCTCTATTCTGAATTACATACTTTGAACATAATTTAAAAGGAAATGAGCAGTAAGTACACTCCAAAATAACTTAAGTTCTCTTGTTTCTTCCCGAAACTGCCTCTCCCCCTTCACCACAGAAATCCCAGGTCACTGGCGTCTGAAGGCACCACAAGTCCCTGCTGGGCTTAGGAGTTGATACATATTAGTGTATGTGGGTGCCTACATGCATATATAATGTATACATATGTGTATGTTATATGCACATATATACACGTGTTTTTATATAGCTTGAATGTATTAATTGTATTTTTCAGTTTTTTGCTATGTATATGTGTAGTGAGAGAGACGAAAAACTCTATGTATCAAACAGCAGAACACACCATCTTTTTTCTGCACACTTTTGGGTACATATGGAAAAAATATCAGAAATGTAGACCATAAATTAGGTCATAAAAGAGACCTTCATAAATTCCGAAGGAACAGGACCACATACGCCATATTGACCATGTTCTTCAGCTATCGAACAATAACATTAGAATTTAATACTAAAGGATGACCACAAAAATGCCATATGTCTGGAACACGAAATATTAAGGCACAACCTATAGTTGCAAAGGAAATAAAAAAGGGAAATTAAGAAATTCTTAGAGCTGAATGAGTGAACATGTTTGTCCATAACGTTGAATGATCCAACAAAGACCCTTCTGCCATGACTGGTGCTGGGCTTAAGTGGCAGAGGCCACAAGCTGGAATCTCTCACTTAAATAAGGGGTTGCATGGGTTCTCACAGTCCACAAAGGATTTGGATTTTTAAGGAGACCAAATTCTGGTGCACAGGATCCAATCATTAAGAGTTTGGTTTTTTTCCCCCCTGAGAATCAATACTTTTTTATCATCAACGAAGACATAACTCAATGATAGGTGGTTGGGAATAATCTTAACACCACATCCAAATGCATAACACAACATGAATACTGACTATGCCAACGACAAGTAAACAGGAGACAGGAATTTGCACTCGGTTCCTACCCAAATTGAAATGGATACTTCCAGAACACGTATGACAGGCTGGTTGGGTGAGCTGAGGATGGAGCACTGGAAAGAGGCTTCCCTGGGAGACTTGCCCATAATTTCTGGCCTTTCTTCTAGCTGCATATTCATAACTATCTGAGCCGCCAAATGTTCACTGCCATTCTCAACGAGGAATTTAGTATATGAAGTGGACAAATGATGTGTTTCCCCAGCAGACATATGTCCCACTTCTTTGATAACAGCATTCTAAATGTTCTTTGGGAAACAACCCCCTTCCTGCACTCAGGCTGTGTGGTCCGTGTGGATGTCATCCTAAGTTTGAAGGACGGGAACAAGTCCAGGCCTGTCCAGTGATTGCCGCATTTCCTGGGCACAGTGATTGGTTTCTATCTGGGAAGATGGATTTGTAATCAATCTGCCTTTTGGGAGATTTTCATGGGGTTTTTGTTGAAAGAGACCCTCTCAGCTCTTTTGAGAGCATAGGCAATAAGGTATGTAATCTGGAGCAGCTTGCAGTGCTCTTTGCTGCCAATGGACAGAAGGCCTAGGATGGAAGAAAGAGAGAGAGAGAGAGAGAGAGAGAGAGGAAAAATAAAAGAGAAAAGATTAAAGGGATCCAAGAGATGAAAAAGGACGTGTTCTTGATGGCATCATTTGGGCACCTAGATCCAGCGATGCCTAAAGTTAGCAGTATCCCTGAATTTTCTGATTACCTCAGCCAGTAAGTTCCTTTAAAAAATTAAGTTAATTTGATATTTGTCACTTCAAGAGAAAGAGCACTGGCCAATATAGCAAGTAATAAATAAAAAACAAAACAATTGGATTTGGGGCCGTACTTCAGGCTCAACTGATCCGTCATCAACAAACTATGGATTCCTTCTTAAAAGAGAAGGAATAAATAATAATATAAACTAATATAAACAACTATTATTCTGTATTAAAAAATACGTTTTATTTTGTTTCTATAGTAAAGAATTGTAATGAATTGTAAAATACATTGAATTTTATTTTTAAATTTGTTTATTTATTTATTAAATAATCTCTGCCCCCGATTGAGCCGGTCAGACCCCCCAAATATGTTGAATTTTAAAATACAGTCAGAGAGCTGCCTGTATACCAAAACCCCATTATTTACTCTACTAATTTCGTTAGTTTGAGATACCCTGACTGAGGGTTATCCCTCCTTCCCATCCTTCTTTCCACAGTGTATTTACAATAGTCCAGTTCTGTACGAAGTATGTCTTAGGACTCTCTCTCTTTTTTTTTTTTTAAAAGATTTCTTTATTTATTAATTGAGAGAGAGAGAGAGCGGGGATGGGGTGGGGAGAAGAGGGAGATGGAGAGAGAGAATCTCAAGCAGACTCCTCACTGAGCCCCCATTTAGGGCTCAATCTCATGACCCTGAGATTATGATCTGAGCCGAAATCAAGAGTCATGCTCAACCAATTGAGCCACCCAAGTGCCTGAGACTCTTTTTTTAAGAAGCCTGTTGAAACATTTTTAACTGGACAGGGAAATGAGACCTTTGCTTATGTAAACATATTGGTTCCTTCGCTGGTTTATGGGCAGATTTTTTGGGTGCTTTTCAGAGCTGCTATCTTACAAATTGCCTGTAAATCACACACTCTCTGCTCCTCTGGGAAGGGCATTATAAAGAAAAGAACACAAGATTTAGGAAAGGAACAGAGAACGTGTGTATTAAATTCTGAACATATTTGTATGCATGAGTGATTTTCAACAGGGAAAGCCGGATTACATATCAATATTTACATTAAAAGAGCAAATTTACCATCCATCTGAATGAGGATTTCAAACCTCTTCCTGCTGTCATTCTCTCATCTGCCCTTGAAAAGAACTGCCCATCAGGGTTGTTTTTTGTTGTTGTTTTGGGTTTGTTTTTTGTTTTTGTTTTGTTTTGTTGTTTTTGGTTACTAGAGAGATGATTTTCTTGGAAGGCTATGTTTTTTTTTTTTTCTTTTTTAAGCCACAGCATGCTTCACAACTTAAAAGTGTTCATCTTGAAATCACGTGGGCTTCATTTTTCAAGCCTTGAATTAGAGGAATATTGCCCTGGATAAAAATATATCCATGGGGAAAGGATTATTTGCAATTCAGGGATGTTAGCCTAGTTCATTTGGTGGCAGCCAAGTAAGTTGGGACAGATATAGTAATCTAATTTATAGTTGTAAAAACCGTAACTGTTTTGGTCAAAGTAATGTGAAGATGAGTCCTTTTTATGACAGCTCAGCAGGTCTCCCGAGCTATGATTGTCAACATGATAGACACTGACAAAAAAAACAAAAATCAATTCTATGAAACCTATTGCTAGGGTTTTCCATTAAAAAAGAAAGAGAAAAGTACAAGTGAACCCCAGGACTCCTGAGCATATCTGTAAATTGTGAAGAGCAGCAGAGGAATCTAAATCAAACAGAATTTAAAGATTTCGCTTCTAAAAGATCCCCCCCTCCCTACCACCTTAACCCTTTCCTAGAATGTTGCATGTCTTTTGCACCAACCCCAGGGTTAGGACATCTGACAACTCCTTAATAGAATTGCCAAGCTCTTCCTTTTCCTTTGCTTTCACGATGAACGCCAGATGCTTTTCTTCTATGGGTATTCTCGGAATTTCAGTTCTGAATTTAGTTTGGGTTGGCTTCACCAGCTCCTTTTGGAAGGCGGTTTTCACAGGTGGCTTGGTGCCTGGGGCACGTTCAGTCCAGCCCAGCCCAGTTTTCTATGAAGGGCTTGCTGGATGGTATTCATGCCCACTGACCACTACGCTGTGCCTAAACATTTGCTTGGCTCTCTGAGCCCCTTACTGTGGTGCAGCAGTGATAGCCCCTGCTTTCAGTTGCCTTAGAAATGAAAAGGAACTAAGACTGGGAGTCCCTACCTCCCCATCACTCTGGGGCTGGTGTGTTCCCATTTCCCACCCAGACTCCTACTGGTGCCCGTACCCTGAAGCGGTGGTGACACTACCCCACCCTTGTTCCCCATGACGAACATGGATCAAGGTCTTCATTAGGCATCATCCACAGGGCCTTCCCCCCCCAGCCCCGCCCTCCACCCTAAGCCAAGGAAACAGTTTGTAACTCTACCATTTCATGGTTCTTAAATGGTGATGTGGTGTAGTGAAAAGATGATGGTCTTTGAAGTTTCACCCAATATTGTGACTTTAGGCTAGTGAACTGCAGTTCCCACTTTGCAAGGTCATTGTGAACATTGAAAATAAGGGGTATAAGGCTCCTGGAACCTGGTGGTACTTGAATCAGAGGGTTCATGAATGTGTGTGTGTGTGTGTGTGCGCGCGTGTGTGCATGTGTTAGGGGAATAAATGCACTGACTGGACTGTCCGTTTTTATTTCTATCCCTCGGACAGTCACTGACTGTCATGACAGCTTAACTTGGTCCCTCCTAACCAGGATGGTTCCTTCTCCCCTTGCCAGGCTGGACTGCACAATATGTGGGAGAACGCGCCCCCTCGTGGCCGATCAGAGAGTTACGGTTAATTTCCGTGTCTCTCACTCCAGCCCTTTTTTTAAAGATGCAAAGTCACCTCCTGACCCAGGCGCTGGGAGTTGTGTTAGGACAGGGGTGAGGTTACAGGAGATGAACTCTGGAGGTTGCCGTCAAGGAGTTAGGGTAACCGACTGTCGGGTTGTCTGGGACTGAAGGGCAGCCTGGGACGTGGACTTCCACTATTTTAGCAACGCCTGGGCAAACTGGGACAGGTTGGCCCCCCACCCCACCCCCAGGTTTATCTCCATCGCTCTATTGCTGAGCTGAGACCAGGCCTCTACTGGGGTTAATTTACAGAGCTGGTGGTTTATGCTTTTTTTAAAATTTAATTTAATTTAATTTAATTTTAAAGATTTCTTATTATTTATTTAACAGAAAGAGAGACAGCGCCCGCACAAGCAGGTGAGCGGCAGACAGAGGGAGAGGCAGAAACAGGTTCCCCGCTGAGCAAGGAGCCAGATGTGGGGCTCGATTCCAGGACCCTGGGATCATGACCTGAGCTGAAGGCAGACACTTAACCGACTGAGTCACCCAGGTGCCCAGGGCTGGTGGTTTAAACGCGAACAAGGATTGAGAAAAGTCTGGAGGATGGCACAATTTCCCTAAAGGTCAGGTGTGAGTAGGACATCTCTTAGGGTGGGGGAGGGGCAGATTGGGGGAAGTTACACACAAAGACAGGAGGTCCTTCCACTGTCTACACAGCAAATGGCAGGACGCTGTGATGGGGCTTTGTCTCTAGTTTCTCTAGGACTTGGCTTCATCAAAGAAAGCCTTTTGCAGATCTATGAACTATTGGGTAATCTTTTTTCTTTTGGCAAGATAGCTTAAGGGAGGTTTCTCTCTCCATTATTACATCCCACAGAGCCAAAACGAGAAACTTCAAATTGTCCTTTTCATCCGCCAGTGCTTTGCCAATTTAAACATTACAAACAAATCACAAATTAATATCCCCTAACTAATCGCTGGAAGCTAAGAGAATAATTATGGTTTAGTCATGCCGGGCTGCACAGAAGCAAAGAAAGGCACCATGCGCCCCGGAAACGGGAAGGAACACTAGGGAATGTAACCTGCAATCACCTGGACTGGAAATGTGCCAGGACCACACAGTTAACTCATCCGTTAGGGGCAGGTGTTCCAGACCAGANTGAATGAACCAGAGTGACCTTCTGAACTTTCAAGTCACTTATCAAATTACCCAAATTCCACCCTTGTTGGTCCTTGGAGGTTGCCTTTGCAAAGACTTGCCCAGGTCAGTCCTGCCCAGTAAATCAAAGCTGATCAGACGGCAGGGGAAAAGGGCCAGGCTGTTTGCTCCAAGATGTCCCAGTCCCCTTTCTGTTGTAATGCTAAGAGAACCCTCTCAGTTTGTTATCACACAATGGTGATTTTCATCGCACTTCCCTTCTCCCTTCTCCGCCAGGGGAGGCATTTGACAATGTCTGGAGACAGTGTGGTTGTCACAACTTGGTGAGTACTACTGGCATCCAGATTGGGGTGTGGGGGACAGGGATACTGCTAAGCAGCCAGCAAGGACAGGAAGCCCCCCAGGACGAGGAAGAATCCAGCCCCAGATATCAATAACACCAAGGTGGACAAGTCTCCCCTGCTTTCCTTTTTCTCCAACCAGAGGAGGAGAAACAACTGATTTTTATGTTCTTGTTGCTGCCATGGAATGGCCTCCACATTTTCCCAGCAACGTTCCACAAAAGCAGAATAGAGAATACAGTGTGATGTGAAGAGGCTGGTAATTTCATCAATTTACTGGGCACGAGGGAAAGAACGGAGCTAACTCCATTTTTGTAAATCAGTACAGCTGAGGGAGTATGGGTCAAGGGTTCAAAGCCAGGATCATGGATTTGCGGTCAAATCCAGAGGACTGCCAATGCCATCTGAAAGAAAGGTAAAAATCTGAAACTAAAGGATTGTGGAAACTCAATTTATCACCACAGATCTGTGCTCAGGTAGGTACCCATAGTGGCTGATAGTTTGCTTGGTCAAACGGAGAGCATTGATTTTGTTTTTCTGCATAGCCAACAGGGAAATTTACAAGTCCGAAGCATCTTGTAGCTCCAGAAAATAAAAAAGGGCTTAAATAGACAAAAAATACAACGATGGAGAGGAGTCAAGGGGACACATGAGTCAGCTGTAAGAGCTCCTCCCATCGCTGGAACAGTCTAAACAAGAAAACAAGATAGTACTGGATTGTAAACCCAAGTATAAGACCACCATCCCTGAGTCCATAATAATATCAATAAATGGGGAAGAATAAATAAATCTATTCTGGGTTGGAGGATAAGAAAGCTTTTTTGCTTTATTTTTTGAAGACGCCTTTTAGAGACGTGCCAGCTTCTAGACTCCGGAGGCAAAGTGACTTCCTCTTACCTCTGCCACTACCAGTGCAATCATCTTGGACAAACTGCTTGTCTCTCTAAAGCCTTTTTTTTTTTTTTTAATAAGTAAAACGAAGATAGTAAGGGTATCCTCGTCACTGTTGTGTGAGGATTACATGAGATAATTCCTGTTAGTCTCTTAGCATGGGGCTAGCACAATTTAGGAATTTAAGAACTTTTATCTCCTCCTCTGTATTATTTATCAGTTGGCACCTCCTTCTTTCCAATGAACTGTGAGGTCCGTAAGGGCAGTGACTGGGTCCTTCCTCAATGAATCATTGACATCTGTCACATGGTGGTTTCGAATAAGCCTGCGTTGAACAAAATGCGTGAACCAGTGAATGAAGGGATGTGTGGACGTGATCAGAACCGTGGCTGCTCAGGCTGCAGACCCTGGTGTCTCTGGACTGGGAGTTCTGGTTTGGAGCAGTGGGAACGGGGCTGGTGGGAAGACAGCAACTGGTGTAAGACCCTCAGACTTTGGGTCTGACTGTGTTTGGTAATTCTCTTGACTATTTCTGTCTTGGAGGGAGGCATGCAGGTTACCGAGGTCCCACCAATCTGACTTTTGGAGATGCCGAGTTTGTGAGCTTCTTCTTTCTGCCTGTGAGTAGCAGGTGAGCTGGGAAGAGGTTACTGTCACAAAGGAACCCGGCAAGAAGGAGTACTTACATTTGTGGGATATAGAAGCCACAGTCATTAAAAGACATTATTCTATGGGGTGCCCCTCTGGTTTGGTTGGTAGAGCCAACTCTTGATCTTGGGGTTGTGACTTAGAACCCCAAGTTTTGGATAGAGTTCACTTTAAAAAAAAAAGGACATTGTTTGGGAGGTAATGCAATATACATGAGCCAATTACATTGCAGCAGCTAAAAGCACACCAGTAAGAACTCTGTTGTGTTTGGATGTTATAAATATATCCATATATAAACACATAATTTCTTAATTACGCGAATTTCACAATAGGTTTATATGTCTGTTTTTGAAATATATGTGAGATCCTAGGACTGTTATACGCTCTACCAGTGAAGTTTTAATCTTTGATTATGATCTTTTCAAATGTGTTTTAACTTCAACAAGATAATACTTATTCCTGTGATTTTAGTCCTAAAGGAACTTTCCTTGCATAACAAGGGTGCGTTTTCCAGTTCTTTCCTCTATAGCCACAGAAGATAGCTATTGCATCCAATTTAATCACCTCGTGATGATCACGAGTTAATGCTACATGTACTTGTGTGGACTGCCTAGATTTCTTGGATGTGTAAACAGTAACAAAAGTGGGCTTTTCTAACAGTGGCAAAGCAAGGTAACTACCAATGTCACATTTGCCATAGAAGTCCTTAATTCTCTATTTGTCTATACAGACCCAGCAAGACACTGTCAGAGCTGGCTCAGAATGTGATTGGTGAGTCTGCTTGAAATTCCAGTTTCCATCACACAAGGTTGCATGTGATGAATGGGCTGGGTTCTGATGGTTAATAACCGCTCTCAAGGACAGCTAGAGTATCCTTCAGGCTGAATTACGGTGAACAACAAGACATTGCTACACACAAGCTCTGGGAAGGCTGTACGTATTCAAGAGTGTTTTTTTCCAAGCACAAAGATTTTCTATTCCCTTCTTTCCTAATCCCATCCTGAACTCACCTCCCAGGATTCAGACAACCGTATCAGGCAAGCTGCTCATCAGTTTTTCCAGCCCAACAGCACCCTTTGGCCTTTTAAATAAAGATGTCTGTATTGTTTAGTCAAGAGGAAAAAAATTATGTACTGTAAAAAGTGGTTGAGAAATTGAGATGTAAGATGTCCTTAATGCAAATGTTCTATTTTTCCGGGCATATAATGTCTTCATTAATTCTTGCCACTAGCTGGTGCTAGGATACCACTAGTAAGCATGCAATTACATTGACTCCGCCACGATTAGTCACCTTAAGTGGGTCATTCCTCTTTGTTGGTTGGCATGCCTTTATGTCATTTCCGCTATCTGGTTTATCAGCATGGAGGAAAGCAGCTCCCCAATCTTGCCACCCCACAGCCGCACTTACAAATACCGAAGAGACTTCCTTCTGAATGAGGTGAGCTTTAAAGTCTCTTTTGGGCACTGGGTGGCTCAGTCGGTTAAGCATCTGCCTTCGGCTCAGGTCTTGATCCCAGTGTCCTGGGATCCAGTCCCGCATCAGACTCCCTGCTCAGTGGGGAGTCTGCTTCTCCCTCTGCCCTTCCCCCCACTTGCACTCACTCTCCCTTTCTCAAAAATAAATAAGTAAGTAAGTAAATAAATAAATAAATAAATAAATAAAAATAAAGTCTCTTCCAACACCAGGATTTTCTGGTTTTATTATCATTTCCAACATGTAAAGTTATTTGGATTATTCCTGAATCTTATCATATACATGGTGCATCTGGGAGGCCAGAGATTTTAAAGACAGAGGCATCCTAATAAAAATACGAATCCCCAAAATTGTGTTGTTAAAGTCCTCCTCCAAGGAAGGAACAGAGCTAGACAGGTATCCAGAACTCTCTTTTTATTTTACAATTTTACACTGGATCATTTATATGTATGGAGAAAAACTCTGCTTTCCAGAGGTCTGAAAGCCTCTCTGCAGATGTGGGGTCTTTCACATTACTGGAAAAACAGTACAAAGTTCACATCCTGCTATCTGCTAGTTACTTCTGTTATCATCAACAAGTGAAGAACAGCAGATTTTATGACAAAATAAAGAAAGAAAAAGCACAGAAGAAGAGATTCATCCGTTGATAAAAAATGTGCCGACAATTCTATTTCTAGTTAAGATTTTACTTATTTATTTTTATTTTATTATTATTATTTTTTAATTTCTGGTTCAGTTGGATGTGTATATCACCTTTCAAAATATTCAAGAGATTTTCACAAATTGAGTTTCATTTTATTATACTATCATCATTATAAATTCTGCTTTTAAAAGTCTTTGAAATAGGGGCGTCTGGCTGGCTCAGTCAGAAGCGCATGTGACCCTTGATCTCGGGGTTGTGAGTTCGAGCCCCATGTTGGGTGTAGAGATTACTTTAAAAAAAAAAAAAAACCTCTACAAGTCATTGAAATAAGTCAGAAATATCATTACTTGCAATTCTCTGAATTAATACAGCTAAAGCGTCAGCTTTGGCATTTCCAAAGGTCACTTAGAGTGGTTCCCCCCTAATGGGGATCAAGGACAGAGAGTGTTCTCGTGGGCAATGTTTTGTGACACCCGTGAGCCAACAGCATGTGTTTGTCAACAGCAAATGTGAAAGTCTCCTCTCCCCAGTTATAGCTGATATACAATATCCCATCGGAAATTGAGAGGAAGTGGACAGCTCGGCCAGCAAGAAGAGTTTACTCTTCCTGGCTTCCTGTGTAACATCATGAATTGCACTGTTGTTGAGACAGGAATGTGAGTAGTGTCCTTAGAAAACCTGAAACAACAGGCGGAACGAAGGTAACAGCTATTATTATAATATCGACTTGTAACTTTTAGTCTTGAAGTTTAGCCTTTCAGTGACAAGGTGCTGAAAATGGGAGATAGATATGATGTTACTTTAACTAAGGCTAGCCAATGAACCAGAACAGCAGTCATTTCAACTAATTGTGTCAAAACCACAATCAATCACAATTCCATTTGGAAAAAAATCTGTCCCTCACACAGTATGTCAAGGTGATTTCCAGGGGCTCCTGGCTGGCTCAGGCGGTAGAACATGTGACTCTTGATCTCAGGGTCGTGAGTTTGAGCCCCACCTTGGGTGTAGAGATTACTTAAAAGAAAAAGAAGAAAAAAAGATGATTTCCAAATGGACCAAAGATCTAAATGTTATAATGATATTACATAAGTACCAGAAAAAAACTGGGTAAATTTCTTTGTAATGTAGGAGTGGAGAAAAACCTTAGTGATTCTGACTTGAAATCCAGAAGCAATAGGAGAAAAGATTGTAAATTCAGCTCCCCAAAATAAAACATAACAGGGGCTCCTGGCTGGTTCAGTTGGTGGAGTGTGTGACTCTTGGTCTCGGGATTGTGGGTTTGAACCCCACGGTGGGTGTAGAGATGACTTAAAAATAAAATCTGAAAAATAAACAAATAAATAAATAATAGAGCAAAACACATCAAAGGCGTTTTAAATGGTGAAACTACTACACTCAAAGACAAAGGACAAATAGTGAAGAGGGAAAAGTATTTGCAACTTACATCATAGAGAAGGAATTTACAGATAACACCTCTAAAAGTCAAGAAGAAAGAGTGTTGTTTTTTTTTTTATGGATGACAGTTACAAACAGTTCCTAGAAAATGAGAAGCAAATGGTTTTTAAAGATAAGAAAAGATGCTCATCTTCACTCATAATAGGGGAAATGGGCAAACTGCACTCAAATACTATTTCTCACCTATCAGAGTACATTCAAAACTTTGACACCAAACGCCATAGGTGAGGGTGGGGAGGAAATCGGAAATCTCATCCATTATTAGTAGGAATACGAAATAACATAAGGAGAGTTTGGCAATGTCTAGCAAAATCCCATATGCATTTATCCTTTGATGCAGCAATCCCATTTCTAGGAAACTATCCCAGTGATACATCTGCAAACAAACAAGCAAAACACAGAAGGACGTATTCATTTACTCATACATATTCAGTTACTCATGGCAACGTTACTTGCAATGGTAAAACACTGGAAACAGACCAAATAGCCATCAGTAGGGAAATGGTTGAATAAAGTATGAAAAATCCACACAACTGAGCACAGTGTGTCATAAAAAGGAATGTGGAATATCTCCATATTCTTAAATGGGGTGATACGCAGGATATATTGGTCAAAGAAAAGACCACTCACAGAACACTGCATACAGCGCACCAGCCTTTGAGTCAAGGAGGAGAGGGAATTCTAACACACACATACACACACGCACTTTCTCACATTTCCAAAAGGAAATACGAGAAGGATAAACCAGTGGGGGAAATATTGGGAAGAAGAGGGAGAGATTAGGAGGCAAAGCAGAAATAGAAAAGAGACTTCTCAGAATAAGTCTTACTGTAAAGCTTTGACTTTGGAATCAGGAAATATTTTACATATTCCAAAAAGAAAATTAAATCAAAAGGCTGGGAGGGAAAAAGCATTCCTTAAAATTTGAAAAAAAACCCCAAACAAGTACTAAATTATATATTAAACCGATGTCATACCACAAGGACAAAAAAAAGCTATTTCAGGGGCGCCCGGGTGGCACAGCGGTTAAGCGTCTGCCTTCGGCTCAGGGTGTGATCCCGGCATTGTGGGATTGAGCCCCACATCAGGCTCCTCTGCTGGGAGCCTGCTTCTTCCTCTCCCACTCCCCTTGCTTGTGTTCCCTCTCTCGCTGGCTGTCTCTATCTCTGTCAAATAAGTAAATAAAATCTTTAAAAAAAAATAAGTCATTACAGCAATACAATTATTATTAGGAATCAAGATTTTTAGTATAACAGAAAAGACACACAAGCATAAAATTAAAGAATTTAAGCCCAATGATGTTAAATTTGAAGTGGAAATATCACTATGAATACTTCAGGTTACTGCTTTTGAAAAAATATGTATTTTCTTAATCAGTTAACAGAAGCAGTAACAATTCAATAGCGATGAATACACCATTCCCCCACTAAAATAAACAAGGCTTTTTAGAGAAATAGCGAAGTCTAAATTGGAGGCAGGAAATGTATGAGTTGATCCAGGGGGGCTCCTGTTGTGCCAGAAAGCAAGGAAGCAAAGATTAATGGGGTCATGTCAAAAAGCCAACGCGCGGGACCACCATGGCCCCAAATGGGACAATTTGAGCATCAAAAAGAGTAATGACTGTTACTGATGAACACGTAACAAGTACAGAAGATCATGAGTTCACAGTGATAATCAGAGTGAGAACAGGAAGAAGAGAGAGGAACGGCAGCACCAGCTCAAAAATCCACTGGGCACTATCAAAGCTAGAGCGCCAACTCTGCTATGGACGGAATGTCTGTACCCCGTCCAAATTCAAACACTGAAACCCTAGCTCTGCAGTGAAGGTAGTCAGAGGGGGCGCCTTTGGAGCTGTCTCTCTGTCTCCCCACTCCAGGGGGACCCAGTAGGATGGTGGCGGTCTCCAAGCCAGGACGAGAGCTCTCACCAGACACTGCATCTGCCTGCCCTGTGACCTTGGACTCCCCAGCCAAAAGAATTGTTGAAGGTCCCCGGTGTGTAGTATCCTGCTCTAGCAGCCTCAGCTAAGACTGACTTTTTATTCTGAGAATTGGTGATCGAAGGGAAAGAATTAAGCATTTATCCTTCTTATTCCATGTAAACTGTATTTCTAGGTGACTAAATGGTTCTAGTTGAAGAACAAACCTTCTTTGGTCAAGAAAATTCCAACGAATAAATTTAGAAATTCCAGCTAATAAATTTAGAGATTCCAGCTAATAAATAGAATAAAAACAGTAGAAAAATCACCATTCACCATTTTTTTAAAAGATTTTATTTATTCATTTGACAGAGATAGAGACAGCCAGCGAGAGAGGGAACACAAGCAGGGGGAGTGGGAGAGGAAGAAGCAGGCTCACAGCAGAGGAGCCTGATGTGGGGCTCGATCCCATAACGCCGGGATCACGCCCTGAACCGAAGGCAGACGCTTAACCGCTGTGCCACCCAGGCGCCCCAACCATTCACCATTTTCAACTCCCAATTAAATCATTGGTCCAAGGGACCTAAGGGATGTTGGTTGGCAGGGATGTTCACAATGAGGGGTCAGACTGTCACCACCTGAACCCACTGGCCCGTCTCAGCATCACTACAGGTAGAACAACCAGGCTATGTGCATGTTGATGGGATGCCTAGAAAGTACACCTGTAAATAAAGTCCAACAGAAACTACCAACATGATGTATTCTTGCCAAAGAATCAATTCAAGCCCTTAAACCTCACTTTTCATGTGATGAGCCCTGGGTGTTATATGCACCTGATGAATTCATGACCTCTACATCTGAAACTAATGATGTACTATATATTGGCTAGTTGAATTTAAATAAAAAACAAATAAACTTCACTTTTAGTTTACGGAGCAAACAAGGGACAAATCAGCAAGTTAAATGATTCCAGAAGAAAGTCACCAAACACAAGCAGAATGTGGGACATCCCGTAGAAAACATAGCCAGTTTCTAAAACAAGTCAAGGGCATAAGGAAAATAGGGTGGAAGGGGCAAGAGGATGTCCCAGATTATAAAAAAGACTTACAGGCCATAATAATCATCAAATCTAATGAGTGTAAAATTAGAATATAAACTGACTAATCATTCTCACTAAGGAATTTTTTATTTTATTTTATTTTAAAAAGATTTTATTTATGTATTTATTTGAAAGAGAGAGAGCATGAGGGGGTGGGGCAGAGGGAGAAGGAGAGAGAGAGACTTTCAAGCAGACTCCATGCCCAGCACGGAGCCTGATGTAGGGCTCGATCTCACAACCATGAGATCATGACCTGAGCCGAAATCAAGAGTCAGACGCTTAACCGACTGAGACACCCAGGCGCCCCAGGAATTTTTAATTTAAGTTAAATGAGATGATGCTGTTTTGGGTAATGGTCTTATTTTTTTTTAAAGGTTTTATTTATTTATTTGACACAGAGAGAGAGACAGCCAGCGAGAGAGGGAACACAAGCAGGGGGAGTGGGAGAGGAAAGAAGCAGGCTCATAGCGGAGGAGCCTGATGTGGGGCTCGATCCCATAACGCCGGGATAACGCCCTGAGCCGAAGGCAGATGCTTAACCGCTCTGCCACCCAGGCGCCCCTTGGTTAATGGTCTTATATTTTAGAAATAGCTACAGAAGCATTTCAAGGTGAAACAACAAGGTATTAAGGATAGGCTTTAAGTTATTGATGGGAAAAAAAAAAAAGACAGGAGGGAAGGAAGGGAGGGAGGGGGTAAAGATTGGTTACTTAAACCCAATGTGACAAAACAAAAATGTTGAAATTGGTAATTCAAAAAATGGGTTAATCATCCTATTTGCAGCACTTCAGCCATAAAAAATGTTCACAATAAAATGTAAAAGACAAAACAACAATCCTGGCGCACTTTGCCAAAAAGATTTCAGATGATCCGTGTATCACCTAGGATAGACCTTCTGGTCAGTAAGTTTCCTGCACACAGGTGCTGACAGTGACCTCCCCAGGTAGCCCAAAGAAGAAATCGGTGCAAAGATGGGAATGAGAGGTGTTCCAAGAGGCCACGGGAGCAGCTGTGTCTTCACTGTACCCTAAAGAAACATTTTACTTTGAAACCTTCCTTTCCTTTAACCGATCAGGCTAATTCAAATGGTTCATTTAGCAAAAAGTGTCCCACAGGTCCGAAACATACGCTGTGTAAAACCAAATGATGTGGTTTATTCATTCCCAGATAGCAGTACTTCTTCAGTAGAGACACGTGAAGGACAAATGTTTTTATGACCCGAGCTCAAGAAAAGTTAACGTAAGTAAAGAAACATGCTGGATCGGGAATAAGAGCCCGGTTCTGCCGGTAATGAACCGTAAGATCATTAGCAAGTGGCTTAACGGTGTGGAAGATAGTGTCCAGGAGATCCCGAATTCCCTGCTTCTGCACACACTGGGTCTCCTGAGGTCGTGAGTGTCTGCTCGCAGGTGCAGCGGGAACAGAACAGGAGCCAGGAGACAGAATAGGGATCCAGAAGATGATTCTAAGCTCCCTTCTGACTCGGAGATCCTGGGATGCTTGGACCCTTTGCCGGTTTAGCACACGCATTACCCATCAGAATGTCAAATGTAAGTTTTAAGCCAAAGGCTCTCATGGAAGTGTGTTCACAGGATAATAAAAGAAGCTTCAGACTCCTGTTCTGGGAGTGGATCAGCCACCTTTCCTCTGCCTGGAATGCCTGTCTTCTAAGAACACAGTAGCTTGTTTCTGGATACACTGCTCCATATTTGGTTTTCTAGACGGTGATTCTGTTATGCCCTAGAGAGTGTGGTGCAAGAATTCCTGAGGTATCCTGGTAGTCCTTTCTGGAGGGTATCCCTCTGTCACCCTGTCTGCGTGAGGCAGGATTTTCTTCATATACTTTAACCAAAACCCGACTGACGTTCGCAGAAGCAGGTACGGGAATCCAGCTGTCCTCTGTTACGCCAGAAATGAAGGAGTTTTGCAAAACTGTAAAACAATGCCACTCTTCTCAGGAAACTGGTTTTGTTTTGGAATATGTAGTTATTTTTCACTAAAAATGTGCTATTTAGGGTAACGTAGACATAGTCTTATGATTGTATTTTAAATAAATAGATAAATATATATTCTTAAATTTTCCCAGTTTTCATTTCTAATGTGGTAAATACATAAACAAAAGCTCTTTTGTTTGTGGTCCTACATCATATATGAGTGTAAAGAAATCCCAAGATCAAAAAGTTTCAGAACTGCTGTTCTAGAAAAATTTGACCTCATTTTACTTCTAGACTCTTCTTAATAAGGATGAAACTTAACCTTTGCAACAACTCTTGAAGGAAGACACACATGAAAAACGGAGTCTCAAGGGTAAAGTCCTTGTCCAGAGGCTGTCAGCCCCAGCGGACTTCTGGGGTCTGCTTAGAAGTCAGAAGTAATTCCCTCGCCAGTTCTAAATCAATCACTGGAAAAGAGAATGAGATCTATGATTGATTTAGACGGCTTGCTTAGGGATAATGGATGTTGGGGTGTCAACCACAGATTGTCCATTCTCTTTATAAATGACATGTCCGTACAGTGAAATGGCCAGAGAAAAGTGCAATATCTCATTATGGATCAGACCATTCCCAGTGGTTACAGCTGTGCTCAGCCCACAGTATTAACACTTGGGGTCTGGATCACCGAGCCGCTGGGAGCCAGGTGCAACAGTCCCCAGGGCACTGTAGTGTAACCTCTGTTTCCCTCTGCCTTCTTGGACAGCTGGGCATGGCGCTTTGACAATTGCTGGCGATAGCAAAGTCCTTTTAATATAACTCTAATTGATTCCTTAATGTCATTGCTTCGGCATACAAATCTATAGCGGTTGACTATCTCCACAACGGCACGAGAGGTTGTAATTTTCCAGAGCCCCAGTTCGGTTGAAGGAATAATCAGGTTTCCATTTCCTGAATGCACATTCAGAGGAAAAAAAAAAACCAACAAAAAAACCCCCCAAAAAACTGTGTTTGCTTTGTAGAAAAATTAGCATCAATCATGGGTTGTACTAAAAGTCATCTGACTAATTTAGGAAAGTTAATACATGCAAATATTTGTTTGGGTTCTCAGCGCTCAATACAAGGCTGGAGACACTTACTCTAAAGGAGTCTCTTTGTACTGTATGGTGATTAACACAATATAATAAAATAAAATTAAAAAAAAAAACAGAGGGAAAACTCCAAAGGGGAAAAATTGATATATTTACAATGTACATGCAAATTTTTTATATCAAATTAATTAAAAGGTAAATAATAAGGTTGGATATATTTGCAAAACATAACATCCCTAGTAAAGATTTATTTTGAACCGTTAAAAAAAAAATAAAGGAGTCTCTTTGGAATAATGATTGATGTACTGACTCTCATCCAAATCTCAAAGCCAGCACAATGCTGCCCCCGCCACAAATTGCTTCTCCCAGACTTCTCACCGTGTTATTTCTGGTGGAGCTGTGCATTGGTGATTCAGAGCACACGCTGATCTGCAAGCAGAGGCAAATGAGTGTCCTCCGGGCGCTAGCTTCTACCATCATCAACCAACAATCTTCTCATTTTAGGACATGGCGGATGTCCCACATGGATGTGTTACCCTGTTGGGAAGAAGACACAAAAATGAATCAGTGGAAATGAATCCACACTGAGCTGTGCCAAGTATTTCATATGGCAGCCTGAGTGTATATTCTTCTCTACCTCCCCTGATGCACCTTTCGTCCTGCTTTCTGGAATTCTCGCTGACACGGGATGGGGTTAACACTCATTTCAGAACACTCTTCACTTTCATGTACCAGAAAACTTCTCTTGTAGGATTCCCCTCATTCTCCTGCAAGCTGCACTGATAAACTGGTCTCCAGGATTCCAAAAATGTTCCCCATATTAGCTAGCTATTGCTGCATAATGCATTACTCCAAAGGTTAGCATCTTTGAAGAACCATCAACACTTACTAAATCACAGTTTCTGTGGATGGGGAATTTGGGAGCTGCTCAGCTGGAAGGTTCTGGTTCAGGGTCTCTTGCGAGGTTACAGTCAAGATGGCAGGCAGGACTGTGGTCAGCTGAAGCATTGACTGGAGCTGGACCATCCACTTCTAAGACAGCTTGCTTGCATGACTGACTAGTTAGGGGGTTGTTGTTAGGAGGACTCAGTTCTTCATCCCATGGACTTCTCCACAGGGAGAAGTGTGGGCACCAAACAACATGGCTGCCGACTTCCACCAGGCAAGTGATCTGAGAGTGAAAGCAAGGAGAAAGCCACACTGCCCTTCGTGAGCTGACCTCTTTCATTGCTGCAATATTCTATTGGTTACACGGGTCAGATCTAGTTAACGTTGAAGGGTCTGCATAAGGGTGTGAATACCACAAGGTGAGGGTCATTGGGAGCCATTGCTGTAGTCTTACTCAACTTTAACTGGACTCTTCCCACCCCCGTTTTTGCACATCAAACTCATTCTGCTCAAAATGCACCATCTGTCTCCCACAATATGAAATGTATAGTCCTTACCAACTTCCAACCCCACAGCCCTGCGTGATCTAGGTCCTAGCCACCTCGCCACCCTTACCTCCTAACCCCTCTCTCTTGCTCTCACTCCTTCCCAGCCAACTGGCCTTCTTCCCTTTCCAAAAAACACCAAGCTCCTCCCCTCCCTGGGCCTTTGCCTCTGCTGTTTTATCTGGAAACATTCTTTCCCAGAAGGTCATATGGCTCCCTCCATGCTTCATCTCATTTCTCGGCTCCGAGAGGCCTTCGATGATCCTCTCCACCCCTTTGCTCTTTCCCCCTTTCCTTCACTTTGTGTTACTGAATAGCAATTGTCACAACCTCAAATCATATCGCATATTTGTGTTTGTAATTAGTCTCCCCCCACAACGGTATAAATGCTGTGAGAGTGGGACTATCTCTGACGTATTTCCTATTTTGGCTCCAGTGCCTGGTACATGGTTGATGCTCAACTGCTATCTGCTGAACTAATGAATGAGCAAATGAATAAATCTGTACCAAGAGGGGATTGGACTAGATTGGTGAGCAGATTGGTGCTGGTCTGAAGCTGTTACTGGTTCATGGCCAGAAAGTTCAGAAATTGAGAGCAAACACCAAGAACATTTTATGGCAATTTGACCTTGCTGTGATAGCCAAGCTCCCCATCAGGGGCCAATCCTGTTGAAGTGAGTAGAAAGTCACTACTGTAGACCATGCTGGCGGGGTTGAACTTACCTGGTGGGGCACGTGCTGCCAGCTAGTCATCGACAGTGAGATCATGCCGAAATGCACTGGGCATATTATTTTATTTTATTATTTTTTAAAGATTTTATTTATTCAACAGAGAGAGGGAGACAGCCAGCGAGAGAGGGAACACAAGCAGGGGGAGTGGGAGAGGAAGAAGCAGGCTCACAGCGGAGGAGCCTGACGTGGGGCTCGATCCCAGAACGCCGGGATCACACCCTGAGCCGAAGGCAGACGCTTAACGACCGAGCCACCCAGGCGCCCCAGAAATGCACTGGGCATTTTAAAGTTAGCCTGTCAGCCAAGACCCTAATGCATTCAAAATCCAGATTGCATTTCTTCATTGGAAAATTATTTAAGCACAATTCCAGCTTTTCAGGATAAACGGTGACTGACAAATTCTGAAAACACAGTATCACTTGCTTCATTTTAAATAAAATGAGTGCCCCAAGCTTTCATCTTCACATAAAAGTGTGGGCTCTGCAGGACTCTTCAATGCAAGATGCTGGCTTTCAAGGTTCAGGTCAAGACTTTATTTTTCTTCTCAAATAATAAGGTGGTATAACCCTCATGTGAAAGCATTATAGCTGGAGATTCCAGAAAACAAAGTTCAGGTTTCAGTGATGTGCTGGGATATATTATGTGCCATCAAAAGAGTCTTTGAGGGGTGCCTGGGTGGCTCAGTCGGTCGAGCGTCCAACTTTAGATTTTGTCTCTGGCCGTGATCTCAGGGTTATGGGATCGAGCCCTGTGTTGGGCTCTGTGCTGGGCATGGAGTCTGCTTGAGATTCTCTCTCTCTCTCTCTCCCTCTGTCCCTACAGCTGCTCCCTCTGTCCCTACAGCCGCTCTCTAAAAAAAAAAAAAAGGAGAGAGAGAAACTTTGAGACACCTCCTTGGACTACTGTATTTGGATGCAAAGTTGTATTTTCTTCAGCTACTATTTAAAATGTGATTGCACCACATGTATAATGTTTTAAACATAATTTTCAGTCTCTTTGAAGCCATCAAAGTGTCCACTCTCTATCTTGTAATCATTGGCTTTTATTGACTTTCTGCCTTCCACGCGTTAGAACTGGACGGCATTCATCCTTGCGGAGCTCACTGCTCATGTGAAGGGAGGAAAGGAGCTCTTTGTGCGGGGGGCCCCTACCTGAAGTCCACAAAGCAGGGAACAGATGGTTTATTCATTCTTGTGGCTGCAACCTTCCCTTGGGGATGTTCAATGTTCTGCTTCTTGCTTCTCTATTCTGGAGTGCTCAGCGCCTTCAGAAACCCAAGTACTGTCTCCCCTTGGGTGGCAGTCTGGGATCTTGAGTTTCCATGACAAGTCTTCACAGTGAATTCCTCAGCAAACAAGACTCATTCAAGCTTTAAAGAAGGGAGTCAATCGGCCTGGAAGGTTCTGTGGAAAGGAGTTGGGGTTGAGCTGAAGGGGTCTGCGTGCTCTTGGAAAGGAGGAGTGATGGGAGAGGGGCAAACCCAATCTCCGAAGGATTCTGTACCCATCAGACACAGGGATCTCAATCGTCCCCACCGCTCATCAAGTCTTGGAGCCAGTACCTCAGCCACACCAGTGCCTACCTACCCTGCTGCCCCTGAAAAGCTTGTGGTCCAGAAACACACCAACTTCACTCCCTCCCTGTGGTGTTGGCCAAGGAGTCTGGGAAACACGCAGTTCTGAGCCAGTTCACTCTCCGGACACCCCTCCTGGGGACCTGGGTGACCTTCACAGATACACACGGACTGATGGGGTTCAGCAAGAAGTGAGTCCTGGGGAGGAGAGAGGGTCTACTTTCCTTTCCTGTACGAAGAGCTACTGCAGATGCGGCCCAGGGGGCGATGATAATGCCGCCAAAGAGACAGAAAAAAGAACTTGTACGCACTGCAGCCCTAGCTTTCCCTTACACAGAGAGCTGGGGCTTCTGCCCGGCTTATAGAAATGTGCTGGAGGACTCAGAACCCTAGCGGAGTCCTGTCCTCACTGGGGTACAGCTGGGAATGAGGCACGCACTTCCTGCTCTCCAATAATCATAGTGGGTGCTCGAAGGGTAGCACCTCCCCACCGCCAATATATGGGTCCACGTCCTAATCCCCGGAAAGCTGATCTGGCCACGGATGTGATTAAGTAAAGGATCTCGAGAGGAGGGGTTTATCCTCGATTGGCCAGGTGGGCCCTGAGTGCAATCACATGTATCCGAATAAGAAAGAGACAGAGGGAGCTTGGGGACAGACACACGGAGGAGAGACCCACACGGAGGAGAGGCCAGTGAACATGGAGGCAGAGGTAGGAGGGAGGCAGCCACAAGCCAAGGAATGCCGACAGCCACCAGAAGCTGCAAGAGGCAAGAAACGGACTCTCCCCTGAAGCTTCTGGGTGGGAAGGGGAAGGGGTGGGGGCCCCACCGAAACTCGATCTTGGACTTCTAGCCTCCAGTTCCAGGTGATCTGTCCCATGAGCCCAAGGAAACTCCATGGGAGTTTCCAGCCCAGCCGAGGAGACAGACATTAAAGACCAATCACGGAGATCATTATTGTGCACACCAACCTACGAAAGGGGGGCCTGGCCTAGTCTGGGGGTGGGGGGTGGGGACACCGAGAGGCAGTAAAGCTACTGGCTCAAACCTCAGATCTCAGCTTTGCCACATAGCCCTGAGTGCCTGTAGGCCATTTGACTTCTCCATGCCTTAGTTTCCCTGCTGTGAAACAGGACATGTAAAGCACATAGAACGATATCCGGCCGGGGACAAGGGCTGCGCGCGTTTGCTATTATTACCGCATTTGGCTTGAGGCCCGCAGGTAAACTGGCACAGCTGGCTAGAGAGAGCTGGCAGGGGGACGAGGTGCGGGGTGGGACTTGGAGACAGGCTGGGGAAAGATGCTGGGGCCCGGGGCTTTGTCACACTCCTGTGGCTACCTGTGCTTGCCCAGGGCCTGGGAGTATGATAGGCGTGAGCGTGGGCTTGTGGATGACACATTTAATCTCCCGTGGCCTACTAAAAACTTCAGGAAGCTTGTCACACAGTTGAACTTCCCCCCCGGCAGATGGCTTTTTTTCTTTTTAGATTTTATTTTTTTGAGTAGCCTCTACACCCGGGACTCGAACTTACAACCCCAAGATTAAGAGTCGCAAGCTTCACTCATGGAGCCCACTAGGCGCCCCGAAGACGTGCTTTTGATAAAAATAAGTGAGCCCACCCTCTGATGATGAATACTTACACCGAAACAGTATGACATAGAAAGAGCCTGGCCTATTCAAATGCCCTCAGATTTGATTTGCAGGATTTTAAGTGTCGCTCTCCTCCGCAAGGAGAGATTAACAGGCAAGGAGGTTGAATGGAAATCTTTGTACTTTGACCCAGCTGTTTGTTACCAGAAGGTCTGTGGGTTTGGTCCGATGCCTAGACCCACAGACGCAGACAGAGAGACCCATAGCTGGTGCGACGGGGTTTATTTACCGAGTGGGCTCGGGCCGCAGCGGGAGGGCAGCTCAAGTCTGTGACTCAGACGCTTGTCACTGCCGGCACCTCCTCTGAGTGGCCCCCCAGGCTGCGTGCTCCTCTCCTTGTTGCTCCCCATGGCAGCATTGCGGAACCCACAGGTTGACGACCCCGGGTTAGCGGGGGAGCTGACTTCAGGGCTTGGCCACTGAGCACGGCCTGATCCCGGGGAGCCAAGCTTTCCCCGATAAATAGCCGCATTGTCTGGGCGGGGCCCAGGGGAAGAGAAGCAGCGGGCTTCCATCAGAGGCTTGATGATTGCATGGGGAGGGCCCCCCAGGGGACAGTTTCAGGGCCATCCGAAGATGGGTCTTTTCCCCCATTGGCCTTGCGTGCCTACGGTCACGGCAGAGATGCTCAGTCCAGGGGGCTGGAGGACATTTGTTGAGTGTGTTGGTTTCCTGTGACGGCCATCAAAGGGCACCACAGACATGGTGGCTGAAAACGACAGAAGTTGACCCTCTGACGGTTCTGGAGACCAGAAGCCCCAAGTCACGGTGTTGCAAGACGACAGTACCTCTCGAGGCTCCAGGGCAGAATCTGTCCTTGCCTCCACCAACTCCTGGTGGCCGCCCGACATTTCTTGCCTTAGGCCCAGGTCACTCCGACCTCTGCCTCTGGGCTCACACGGCCTCCTCTTCTCCTGTGATTTCTCCTCTTCTGTGTCTTCACAGACACGTTGGATTTAGGGCCCACTGGGTAATCCAGGATGAGCTCATCTAAAAATCCTTAAATGAACTACATTTGCAAAGACCCCTTTTCCAAATTAGGTCCCACTCACAGGTTCTGGGGACTTGGACGTGGACTGATCTGTTTGGACCCCACCACTGAGCCCACAACACCCGGGTACCCGTTCTATTCCCAACGCCTTTAGTCCCTCCAAGAAGGTGAGGGACCACGATACAAGGAAAACAAATCCAATTGCTATCTAGGGTGCAAGACAAAGTTTTCCAGAAGAGAGAGGGAGTTAAATAACTTGTTTCTTAGATTTTTTCAGACAATTTGTTTCTCTAGATGAGACGTACACGTTCATCTGAGTGAGCCCGTTGCAGGTATGGTGCCTTATATTGGGGCACAGAGGCCCTGTGAAAGAGCTGTGGGTTTGGGACAGCAGCTCCTTCCCCTACTATTGGGTGGCCTTGGGTGACTCGACCACTCCAACTTTTGGCCTTCTCACCTAAAAAAGAGCAATAACAATACCCACATTTTCGGGTTGTCGCGATACACGTAGAGTCTAGCATGTGCCAGGACGCAGTGGTCGCCAAATAAACAGCAAGTTGAATATTGCTTTGTATTTTTTTTAAGATTTTATTTTTAAGTAATCTCTACACCCAACGTGGGGCTTGAACGCATGACCCCAAGATCGAGAGTCGTGCGCTCCACCGACAGAGCCAGCCAGTTGCCCCCCACTGCTTTGCATTTATGAAACACTTCCACATGCACTAGGGTTGTGTTCCAGATGCAAACAAGCCCGTGGACTGCGGGTGAGGAAACAGACAGGTAATGCGTTGTACGTGAACTGCAAGCCAGGCATTCCAACCTCGGACCCCACGCTCCTTCTACCCCATGCTTTTTTCAGCCCCCGTCATTGGCAGCCTGCCGAGGGCGGGCCCATGACAAGGGCGCACAGACTAGGAGCCTAGCGAAGAGGTGGGAGGACACCAAAATTCGTGATGTTGCTGCGACCGTCTTTGAAATTGCAGTGCCGTGGGCTTGGCTGTCTGATAGCAATCCATGCACACCCTGCCATTGAGAGTTAATCCCGTTGGAGACCTGGGAATGAAGAGTGCTCCTCGGACCCCAAACAAACAGTGTTTCCTTTAGCCACAGACCAAAAGAGATATTTTTATTGGCACGCTTTATGAATTGTCAGAATAATTCTTCCTGCTGTTAGCATCTATGGCAGTGCCCGACTCACAGAAAGTGCGCCATGACTATCTGTTGGCTGCTCACTCGGTTGCTATGCGTGTTTTATTTCCATTAAAGCGTTTCTGATCACGCAGGGCGAGTGTTGAGTGAGGGAGGCCTCGGAGGGTTAGTCACCACGAAGGGTGGAGAAATCAGTGCCGCTGTGTCTGCCTTTGTATTCCGCTCATCAAGCAAGGGTTGGCTTTGCCTATTGTTCTAGGCCACATATTTCTTTCACCATGGATTCCTCCAACATGAGTGAAAAATTGGAATGACAGTTTGGGAAGGTCTAGCAACATCTGTCCGTCACACCGGAAGCATGATAGCTGCCAGCCCATTGTTTGGAAGAATCGAGGGACCGGCTCAAGGTCAGAGTGGAAGAGGTCAGTGTTGCTTTCCATCTGGGATGGGCTGAATGGGCAGTGGGGAGCTGCCTCCCCAGATGGGCTGCTCAGGGGGTGTGTTAGTTTCCTAGTGTAGCTGCAACAAATTACTGCGAACTGGGTGGCTTGGAACAACCAAAATTTATTTTCTTACAGTCTGGAGGCCACAAATCTGAAATCAAGGCTTTGGCGGGCACATCTCCCTCTGAAGGCTCTAGGGGAGACTTCCAGCCTCTTCCAGCTTCTGGGGGTTTTGGGGGGTACCTTGGCTATTGGCAGCATCACTCCAACCTGCCTCTGTCTTCCCATGGCCTTTCCTCCCATGTTTCTCCTCTTTCGTGTCTTCTCTTCTTACAAGAACCCTTGTTATGGGATTTAGAGTTCACCCAGTTAATCCAGGATGATCTCATCTTGCCATCCTTACTTACATCTGCAAAGATCTTTTTTCCAGATAAGGTCAGCTTCACAGGGACTGGGGGTCAGGACTTGGACTTTCCATCTTGGGGGCCACAAGTCAACCCACTCCGGATGGGGTTGGCTCCAGTTGCTTTCTGAAGGTGATGCTGATAAAACAATTGTGGAGAATTTCCCAGTCGATACCAAGCATACTCCTTATTTCCTGTTTAAATGAGGAAAGCGTGCAATTTAATTTTGTGTGCCTGGAAATGTCTTTTTCATTTCAGAGAAGGTGACTATCACGAAATCTTTCCATTTTTGACAACTTCCCCAGAAGGATTTTGGACTCTGGATCCCCAGAAGGATTTTTCTCAGGAGTCAATTTTGCATCTTTAAATTCCTTTTCTGCTGTATATTAGAAAATCTGTCCCAACATCTGATATATCACATTGTACTTAAAAAAAGGCCTACTTTTAAATTCACTAAGTTCTATTTTTATTAGAAATAATTGCCTAGCCCCCAAAAATGTTGTCATGGAAGGTGGTTGAGACATTTCTATCATTTCGAAAAGAAACAGTAAATGTATTTTATTAAAATGTTTTCCTACAGGGAAAAAAAAAGATCAGGAGGTCATCTGAAGGAGACTAGATGGATGGGGACAAAAGATCATTTTGAAGTTAGTAGCCATTTACATCCAATTAACTCAGACCTTCTTCCTCTGAGCATCACGTTTATCAAGAGAGATGCTAAGCAATTCCTAGTCAAACCTGGATAATTAAGTATCCCAAACATGAACTCACTTTTACTTTTCCTGTTCCTAGGGGACAAAAATCCTGGATTCCACCAGGAACACGGAAATTCTTTTAGTATGACCCCATTTGTCAGAGCATGAATTCTGCAATTCAAAAATTGAGAAACCTCCTAAGTATCTATCGGCAGGAAAAGCTTAAGTGAGTGACGACGATCTAGGCTTGGTCCAGTGCTCGACACCAGCTACACAGACGCTCAAAGAGGATCCTTAGCACAACGTGGAGGGGAAAGCAAGTCTCAGGGAAGGATTCCATGCAGTTAAAAGTTGGAAACATGCACAACAATGCTGTAGCTTGATTCTGGACACCAACATATAAGATAAGGAGAGTAGAGGAAAAATAGTCCTGTTTCAAAATGCAATGAACCTGATTCAGGAGAACGGTCTATCTGGGAAAGGGAGCAGGAAGGAGCTGATGTCAGGAAGGTACCCAAGGGACAATATGTGCAGGGTTGTGTTTCTCAAAAAAAAAAAATGTAGAAAATATGAGAAAATGTTAGGGTTTGCTAGAGCGGAATGGTGGCCGTGTGGGGCTTTGCTATTACTCCCGGTATTTTTCTGTATGTGTAAAATATTTCATGATTAGAACATGAGTTCCCTATTTTCCACTGGCTGAGAAAACTGTGTCTTCAAAATGCACTGCCATCGAGCTGATAGGGCAACAACTGATTTTGAAAGATGATACGGGGGGGGGGCGGTCCTGGCTGACTCGTTGGTGGAGTGAGTGATGACTGATCTCAGGGTCATGAGTTCGAGCCCCAAGATGGGCGGAGAGATTACTTGAGAAAAAGAAAAGAAAAAAGACATGTGGACCAAATCAAGGAGGTCCAGAGAACGAGTCAAGATACCTGCACCCTGGTAACGCTTCAGGCACAGCGTGACTCTGTAATTTTAGGCACCTGTTTGAACCTCAATGTCTTCATCAGTAAAATGGGGGTAATCTCTCTTGCCTACTTCACAGGGAGGTAGTGAGAGTAAATGAGGCTATAATAAGTGGAGCAAGAAGGGGTTGTTGGAATAATTGCTGTTAATGACGGAGCAGTTACTGTGTTTTCCAACAGGCAGTAAACAGCCATTATTTTAAGGCTGATAACAACTCTATGAGGTAGGTATTATTTTCTATGGGTTTTATTTTTTCATGTAAAAGAAATAGTAGGCTCAGAGGCAGACGGTTTTCCCATGCTCTTCCTTCCAGAACCAACTGTCCAGAATGGGCAATGACGTGGGGTTGGGGGTGACCCAGGTGACCTGGCACAGGAAGTGCTAACCAACAGAGACAATGGTGCATGGCCAAGCAGAGCAGGGTTCCTCAGACATTGGCCAGTGGTGACAGAAACCCAAGATGAGAGCGGATGTTTCGGCAGCGTGGAGGTGTCTAGGGGACACCACTGGCCCCTATGTGACCGAAGTTGGGAGTTTGTGGAAATTATCTATCAGCAGAGGCCAGGAAGCAGGGCGGTGTTGGCCGGTGATGCGTAGGAACCACGGGAGGGAAATTCTAGATGTTCAGTACAGAAGTCCTGTTCTTTTCTTTCAAACCTATAATACCCACAGCCTTCCCCAGTGACTTGATGGCAACTCCACTTTCCAGTTACTCAGGGCAAAGTCGTCCTCCTTAGGGTCACTTGGACTTCTCTGCTTTTTTCATATCCCATATCCAACCCATCAGATAATTCTCTTGACTTTATCCAGATTACAGCCAGAGCCAGACCATCTCATGATGGCTTCACTATAGCCCTCTGGTCTGAACTACCAGCATCCTGAGCTTGGATTATCACATTGGCTTAAAAAAATTTTTTTTTAAAATCATCTCCACACTCGACTTGGGGCTTAAACCCACAACCCTGAGATTAAGAGTTGAGCCTTCTGCCAACTGAGCCTGCCAGACACCCCATCACATTGGCTTTTTAATTGGCCAGTTCCCAATCAGAAGTGAGAGTGATTTTTTTTTAATTCTTACTATTTTTTAAAAATTTTATTTATTAATTAAAGAGAGAGAGAGAGAGACAGAGACAGCAAGAGCGGGGAGGAGGGGCAAAGGGAGAGAGAGCATCTCAAGCAGACTCCATACTGAGTGGGGATCCTGTGCAGGGCTCAATCCCAGGACCCTGAGAGCATGACCTGAGCCGAAACCAAGAGTCTGATGCTTAACCAACGGCATCATCCAGGCTCCCCAAGAGTGATTTTTTTTTTTAATATGTCAGATGTTTATTTGAAATGACACACCTCTTCTCAAAGCCTTCCAAAGCCTCCCTGTTTACAAGCACATTCACCCTCTCTGGTTTGTCACCTTCCATTTTCCCCCAAGTCCATTCTGTTCCAGCCTCCTGAGCCTCCCTGCATTCCCCAAACCTCGGCGAGGCCTTCCCCACCCCCAGTTCCTTGCTCCGTTCCTCCACTTCTTCTCCCTTCCCCTGTGTCTCTCCCCTGCCTCTACCACCCACGAAGTTTCCACCTACTCTAGGACCTCCGTATTTGGGGTACAGTCTGTCTCCCACGCTAGACGGTAAGCTCCACGTGGGCAGGAATTTTGGTCAGTTTCATTTACTGTGTATCCCCAGCACCTAGAACAGGGTCTGAGAACAAATGTTTGTTGAATGAATGAATGAATGAACAGATTATTCTCCTCCAACTAGAGAATCCCTCTTTCTCTCCAGCAGCCCGGAAGACCTTGCTGACACCATACGTTCCCTTTCCAACTGGCCCTGTGCCGTCCACAGCCCCAGACACATCTACAGAGTGGGTGTGGGGAACAAGAGGAGGGTTCAACCGGTTGCTTTGGCCAGAACATTCCTACCCCTCTTACAGTCACACATGGTTTTAGTTGTTCAAACACACATTTCAGACGTCTTTAGTAGCCTCCGGTCAGCGGGAGGGAGCAATCACTTCAGAAACAACCCCGTGTGGCTGGCATGTGACTTTTTTTCTGAAAGATTTGCATCAGTGGGAAGGTAGAGGCAGTAGGAGAGACGGGAGCAGGAAAGAAAAAGCTGGAAGAACAAGGTCTCAGGATTGCGTACGGAATTGCCTCTATGTTGTCTGATTATGGCCGGGAGCCCTTAGATGTCAAGGCGGAACACACGGTGTTTTGAGTTAGTGTCTGGTAAGACGATCCCAGAGACAGCGGAAGTGATGAGGAACGCACGCGGGGCCACCGGCCAAAAAAAATCTCATGTTCTCCACGGCAGTGGGTCAGTCTTCATGCTTCGACTCTGAGATTTTATTTTATTCTATTTTATTTTTTTAAAGGTTTTATTTATTTATTTTAGAGACAGAGAGAGACAGAGAAACCATGAGCGGGAGGGGCAGAGTAGAGGGAGAGAGAATCTCAGCAGACTCCGTGCTGAGCGCAGAGCCCAACACGGGGCTCGACACCAGGACCCTGCGATCACGACCCGAGCCAAAACCAAGGGCCAGATGCTTAACCGACGCGCCATCCAGGGGCCCCCAACTCCGAGATTTTAAATTTTTTTTTGCATTGTTGCCCATTAACGGCGGCCACATCATTTACATTTATTGACTCTAAGAATCCAGGATCTATGACCCATTCTAACCTGATGTTAAGCTTCAGGAAGAGGACAGAGAAGTGCCATCTCTTGCGAAAGGCAAGTCCTCAGACAGACACACAAGTGGACAACTGTGTGTTCCAAGTAGGTGCCCAACCCAGCCATGTTTCGGGGAACTGCTTTCCCCACTTTAACTGGGCTTTTAATTAGTAAAAAAAAAAAAAAAAAAAAAAAAAGGTTTAATGTCCGAATGCACAATTTTCCCCATGGAAGCATTTGTCCCAAGCAGCCCCATGCCCTGAATACTAAGTAAATACGAAGGAAAATGCAGATAGATGCAGCAAGGAATTCAGTTGTTTGTTCTCTCCTGGGTCATTAAAGTGCCCTGTGAGGCAGAACTAAGTCTCTGGTTTTCAACTGGCTCTCCCGGATTGAAACAAAGAGGGGGGCGGGGCAGGGGGTAAAAGGAGGCTTTCGTCTGGCACAGTTAAGTTAAGCATGCCTGCTCGCAGGCGCCTCTGATGGGAGAGCAGACACAGTTGTTCTCTTGAACTTCCAGCAGCCCTGGCAGCTCCATGAGCGGGCGGGGCGGTTCTCTTGTGGGGGGAGCGGGTAAGGGAGTGACTGCGCACTTGACCTAGCTAAGAGCCCTGTTGTCTTTCTCTGTCTCTGGGGCTAGGTGGACATGGCTAGTTTTCTGTTAGACCAGGCAGAGCACTTGCAGCCAAGGGCCAGGGGGCAGTGAGATGTCCCAGGAGCAGGAATTTCGGAGGGACAGGCTGCCCAGGACTGTCAGGAGCAGGTGTAAGGGCTCCCTGGCCTGGCTCCAATCCAGTGCAGGGAAATCAGGAGCCAGGCAAGACCTTGTTAACCCTCTGAGATCAGAGGGCAAAAGAAGCTCTCATCCCATTCCTCAGTGTGACCTTCACCTCTCCACTTTGGCAGAGCCCTACGTCAAAGACGTAGTTGTATTTCTTTCCAGTGGAGGTTTTCCTGTAACCACTTACAGTTCCTTCCCGATCAAGTGAAGAGGCAGATGTTTCCATAACTGATAATCCTATCTGGAGCTGTTCTAAAGTGTGACCCAGATGGGATCTTTCCAATCAGAGGTCTGACTCATTGTTATACGCAATCATCTGTTTTATTTTAAAACATGTCTACACTGCATTGAGCACCAACACAGATGTGACCAAGAAACCCACAGTCCTGTCCCAGCAGGTGGCGGGTCCAGTGTATGACTTGGGGCGGACAGTTATTGTTCACAGTGAGAGAAAAAAAGAAGGGACACAAAAGACAAAACGGACTTTGTCCCTGACTCCTGTTCAGGAATCTAAGCGATGAAACAGAAGGATACATAAGCACACTAAGCCCTTCTAAAGCCCCTTCTCTCAATCAGCGGATGTTCCAATATGGACCCTGGGTTGGTGGACCAGCCGGACTTGGGTAACAGAAGGGCAGTCTGTTTAACATAACATCCCCGCGTTGCTGCAAGAAAGAGAGGAATGGGCGGTGCTTTTCCAAAGGATAGCTTACTTTTTTGTACAAGTTGAGAGGATGGCAGACCTGCACAACCACAATCGTGATGGAGAGCCTGCTCAGTATAAAAACTTTGTGTTTGGGGAAAAAGAAGTCCGCCAATCTATGGGAAGAAATGTACTGAGCTGGGTGGTGCCCACCCCAGATGGCAGCGTGGACTCCTTTACTTTGATATCTTTTCAACGACGACACCACGGAAGTGTGTGGTACGTGTCACGAAGACTGGGAATTTCTTTTATTTTTACGCCCAGGCTTTAAATCCACCTGCTTTCTTAAAATTTCTATCTTACAGGATTATTTTTGTGTCCCACATGTTTGCTCGGAGGCAGAAAGTAATCAGGCCAGAGGGACACACAGGGTTTCCTTCTGTTTGGGGACCACCATGGCTCTTGGTGTCTGGAACAGCTGGGCCTCGGGCGCCGTTGGGCCTCCAGCAGTCTCCCTGGCATCCAGGGCTAAGACTTCCATATTCCACAAAGCAGCCAATCTGAAGGGCTTAGGTCCTGGAAAGAAGAAAGGCTGCCCCAGGAGCTCTGGGGCAAGAGAAGAGGAGGCGGCAGGTAGGAGCAAATCTCTGAGTCACCAAGTCATCGCTGGAGAAGGCAATAAGCCAGCCTAGAGCCTGCCCGATGACCTGATTGTGAGAAACAAAATCCCTTCTCCAAACTATAGACTTCCTGTTTATAATCTAACATGGGTGCCTTTGAAATGATTTATCTGGGCCAGTGCAAGGCAGTTGTTCATTACATATTATACAAGTTCAGATTTTCTACTTAATTATTCACATGAAATTGGGCTTTAAAAACAGTCCAGCCTAGATTGGAATGTGTACATTTCAACAGCGCAGAGATTGCACAAGCTTATGCCACTTACGAACATGGCACTAAACTCAAGGACTCCGTTGGTACAAATATTTCCAGACACGATTGCATTTTAACAATAACAGAGAATGGTCAGAACGGAGACAGGATTATAATTTCTAACATCGATTGAATTATATTGTCTTAGTTACAAATCAGTGTACATGGCTTTGCTCCATTTTCTATGCATTTTGTCTTTTAAATCATCTTTTACAAAATTTATATTTAAAAATATTTTCAAAAGACAAATGCCTAGAGGAGCAAGTCTTGTGAATTGTCTTTCCTTGGGTTATTTTTGGTGAGTGGAGGGATCACCATGGATTTGGAGTGGGATCGCCAAGGGATTTCCATGGGTCATCTTCTCCCATGTGCTCAGGGATGGGGAAGTCGGAAACTCTCTTTTAAATGTGTTGGTAGAAGGGCACAATTCTTCAGCTCTTTAGGGCCTGTGAAAACAATGAAAAAGGTGACTGTCACTTCTCTTACTGGCACTGTAAATAGTAATCCTGTGAGTCATGGTTCTATTGTCCTTTTGTACAAATCTTGTAATTCTGGAACCTGGAGCTCTTCTCCTCTCCCCGCTCACTCCTCCTGCATGCCTGGCCCTCACACAGCCAGGGTCAGGTTCCCAGGCATTTCCAAACACATAAATCTGCGACTGTCTTGTGGGCTGTGTTCCTCAACCCCCCGTTACATAGCACTTGTCCTCTCTGCCACCCCCACCCCCTATAATATATCATCTCCCCAACAGAAATAAGAAAAAGTGTTCCTCTGGTTATGAATTTGATTCTTCTGAATTTTCATAAAGAGAAAGAATTCCTTCCCTTCGTCAATAATCACTGCTAGAAGTTCACTACCATGCGTGTGGGTATGTGCAGGGCAGGAGTGGAGGGAAGGGACCCCACCATCAGAAGAATTCTCATCAGAATGGTGTCCGGGCTCTGCAATGGATGCTCTGCTGAAAGCCAGCTCCCTCCCTCTGATGACTGGGAGCCGGGCAATTAGGTAACAAGTTGAAACTTGGTTTGGGTTTTCTTTCAAGTTCAGTTCGTTGAAAAATGAGGACAAGAGGTCAAATTTGGTTAGCTCTCGGTAGGAGTCAACTCAAAAGCCATCTCTGGCTCTAACTCTCTTCTCTTGGAATCTAAGAAGGACCAAGTAGATACCTGTTTTCCTGGGGAAACTTCAGACGTAGTCCTCACAGAGTTAAGGGGCTTCTAAAAATGACTTTTTAAAAAGTAAACTCTACAACCCAATGTGGGGCTCAAACTCACAACCCCGAGATCAAGAGTTGCATGTTCCACCCACCAAGGCACCCAGACATTCCTGAACATGATCCTTATTTAGGTTTCTATTAGCTCAAAGGTTGGAGTTCTAGATATGACTGCTCTCATTTACCTACCACATGGGTGTAAGTTATTTACTTACGAGTACCTTCCTGACATTTTTCGAACAACCACAATGATGATCCCACCAATGAATCCGATGGCTAGTAAGACTCCAACTATAATCCCAACCAGGGTCACTGTCGCCAGGCCATCTGAACGAGGAGGGAAAAAAAGCATGAGCCCCAGATAAATGATATGCTTGTGATAAAATGTCATTTATAAACAATACCCCTGCCCTGCCCCACTGAAGAGAGCAAATCACGTTCTAATTTGCTTCTCCTTATTCAGTGGGAGTTGACTTAGAAGAGATGAAACTTTGGGCTACTCTCACCCCCTCCCCTTATGAACGGAAAAATTCCTGAGTCTCAGAATCTATCAAGCATACCATTCATCCTGGGTGGCTTCACTGTTAATTATTAGGTAGTGTTTGTGTGCTGGATTAAATGAGTCCCTACTTTCATTCTTCATAACAATAAATTGTGATATGACACCATTCTCCATGGCTGTCATTAAGTGACTAGACTCATTTGTGGTTTGCATATTTTCAAATACAGGCAATTTTCTTTTCTCTCTTAGAAGAGGTTTGAAACTTGTTCTCAGAGGGTTCTGTATACCACTCTTGTTGACTACAATCCAGGAAAGAATGTAATTCATTAAAAGATTAGCTTCAAAGAAACATTTTTTAAAAAACTCCCATAAAAATACTTTGATAACAAAATCTAGCCTACCTTTCTCAACTGTTGTCTCTGTGTCTTCACCTACTTTCTCTGTAAAGAAAGAGATGTAATGATACAGAATTATTAGGATATAATAACTGTAATTTAACAATTGGCAAAAGATGAATTTACCCGAAGTGGAAGGTAGCAAGACACAAGCAAAGAATATAATTTCTTAAATAAATTGGATCAGAGGATTTTTAAGCAAGCTCTGACAGGATCCTGTCTTCAAAACTATTATTACTGAATTTCCGAACATTTCTTCACACCTATGGGTCCATAGTACTTTGGTGTACCTTACTTTTTTTCTCATCTACTTTAGAGAGCAGAGTCAGGGAAATTGACCCATAGGAATGTCCAAAAAGTCTCAGAGGTTTGGGTGACAAAAGAAGCCAAGGCTGTTGATTCTTGGTCCAAGGTCAAGACCATAGAAAACTCATCCACTGCGATAACGTTTATTTTGAAGGATTTTATTTTGAGAGCAATATACTCTAATTCTGGCAGATGGGTCCCAGACTGTGATTCGTCTTGTGATATCAGTTCCCTGCTTTTTCTTTAGTAGCAAAATCCATGTCTTATAAGGCAGTGATATGCCCAGCTAAGTTTAATGAGGGAATATACCCTTTGTGTTTATGTCACTGTCATGTTAGGATTTCTCTCTGCAGCCTAACATAGTCCAATAGTTACAATATGAATATTCTCATTTACCTATCACATGGGTTGGAGTTATCAACTTACAGTAAGTAAGCAATAAAGTTGTGAGTTTCTTTCAGATAATTTTACACAACGCCTATTTAAAAGTGAACGTTTTTGGTTGGGTTTTGTTTTTCCCATCACCTTCTTTGCATACCGAGTCCTTAACTCCTTTGGCTGGTGGTCGTTTACCTGGTTTGCAGATGGAGAAAAGTCAAGAGGCTTTCATTTAATGAGACAACAGAGAGAAGTCAATCAGGTCCCACCGTAGAACTGTGGTTCACGACTTGCAAATACACATAAACAAAAGCTTTTCAAATCAAAGGTGAAAGCATCATCTACAAGATGCTTACTTTTTCAAATGTATGGATTTGAAAGAAGTCTTTGTACCAAGACTCTTCAAAAAAAAGGCACCTTTTCAAGATAGCCCTAGGATAAGGGTTCCTGAACCCAGCTCTGCCAGCATGAGTTGAAGCCATGGCTCTGGAGCATTTACATGGAGCTCAAGCTGATGGTGCTATCCCATGATTAAAAAAAAAAAATGGCTCAAAGACTGGTGGGTCTGAGACCAGCCCAGAACAAATATATCATGGAATCATTCCTGAAATGTCATTCCTTTGGCTGCCAACTACCAGTAGAAGAAGGTCAAAACACGTCCTAACATGGCGGCTGTTGATTTCCAGACTTATAACACATCATTCTCACCATCAGTGACAACATTGGTCAGAAAACATATTACCAAAAAATGTGTAAGATTCATTACCAAATTAGAGCTTATTAGTTCTATCCTCCTTAGCTCCAGCCCAATTATACTGACCATAGTCATGAGAATGCGTCATACACGTGAACATCATCATACTTGGGTGTTTCACGGAAAAGACATCTGCTGCCCTAATAAAATCACTTCTTAAAAAACCAAGTGCTTGTAATTCCATTTTAACTCACATGTGAAAATTTCTTGGGACACTGACATATTATGTGGAAATGTGCCCTGAGTCACACTTTTTGTGACAGGGTGGGGCAGGAGACAGGGCAGGAGAGGAATCATGTGTTTTTCCAGAGAATTGAGATTTTTGTTTTAAAGGAATAGGAGAGGTATCCTGGTATGATGGGAAGAATACTCAACTTGGAACACTCCATTTTCAGCAGCTAATGAGCTGTCAACTCATTTCACAAATGATCAATTCTTCTCCAGAATTCTGAAATGTTTTCCAATGACCAATTATATTGATGATTCTTTCTTTGCTTAGCCCTGTTTGGTTCTATCTGGTGTTTATTTTTTTGTTGTTTAAGATTTTATTTATTTATTTGCCAGAGAGAGACAGCCAGCGAGAGAGGGAACACAGGTAGGGGGAGTGGGAGAGGAAGAAGCAGGCTCCCAGCAGAGGCTCCTGACGTGGGGCTTGATCCCAGGACTCTGGGATCACGCCCTGAGCTGAAGGCAGACGCTTAATGACTGAGCCACCCAGGCGCCCCTCTATCTGGTGTTTAAATGTTCACCATTTCTTCAGCATTTCAGAGTGACCTTTAGGCTTTATTTTCAAAGCACTTCGTAAAGCTTCCCCCCCCCATTGTGGTAAAATACACATAACATAAAACTTACTGTCCTCACCATTTTTTAATAGTTCAGTGGCATGAAGCACATTCACTCTTGTGCAACCATCACCACCATCCAGCTTCAGGACTCTTCCCATGTCACAAAACGGACACCCCATGCTCATTAAACACTAACTCCCCACCCCCTGGCACCCACCATCTTACTTTCTGTCCCTGTGAATTTGACTCATAGATGTGGAATTATACAGTAGTTCTCTCTGGGTGACTGGTTTGTTCCACTTAGCGTGATGTCCTGAAGCTTCATGCATATTGTAGCAGGTGTTAGAATGTGCTTCTTTTTAAGGGCTGAATAACAGTCCATTAAGTGTATATACCACATTTTATTTATTCATTTATCTGTTGATGGACATCTGAGTTGCTATCATGCTTTAGCTATTGTGAATGATGCTGCTATGGACACTGTGTGTACAAATATAATGCAATTTTTAAAAATTATTTTTAAAATAGGCTCCATGCCCAATGTGGGACTCAAACTCATGACCCTGAGATCAAGAGTCACATGCTCCACCAACCTGAACTAGCCATGTGTCCCAAATATAAAGCAATTTTTAAAAAAATCCTCAACAGTGCTATAGAGTTTTTAAAACCAGAGTGGTGATTGGGTCTAGAAATGTATATTGAGCAATAAAGTAATATTCTAGGTGTTCAGATACGTAACTGATTTGAGGAACCATTGATTTAGGCAAGGTCTTTATGTTTACTTTCATTTAAAGATGGAAACGCCTATCTAGATAAAATAAGATATAATTTTATATAAAAATGCTTGTTAGCGGGGTGCCTGGGTAGCTCAGTTGGTTGAGCGTCTGCCTCTGGCTCAGGTCTTGGGGTCCTGGGATTGAGCCCCGTGTGGGGCTCCCCACTCAATGCGTGCTTCTCCCTTTCCCTCTATCCCTCCCTCACTCATGTTCTTTCTGGCTATCTCTATTTCTCTCTCTCACATAAATAAATAAAATCTTTAAAATTGCTCATCAGCAAGCACTCGTTGCAGTTATAGGAGGATTTGTTTTTTCCCCTCTCCCACCCCATATACTACAAAATAAGGCAATTTTAAAATAAAAATCCCAAACAACTGCATTTCTCTTAAGAAAGCTCTAGAAATAGGAGGCTATCTCTTTCCATTGCTAAGCTATAATGGCAATGATTTTTCCTCATTCTCAGTGATGGTCTACACCTCAAATAATGGCGAAGACCCAAGACAGTGTTCCTTTTACACGGCTGCAGGTGCCGACTATGAATCAAAGTGCAGCCCCCAAACCTGGTAAGACTTGTTTAGAATTTCTTTTTCCATGTGTACAGACATGAACTCAGTGTGAGATGGTAAATATAAGTATAGAGTCTATTACAACTTACATAGGTTGGTCAAGGTTTCCACTCTTGGGTATCAACACAAAGGTCTTAGCGTAACATTGTATCAACTTACCGTCAACAACATGACACAAGTAGCCAACTTGCCCTTGTGGAGACATTATCAATTACTTGTCATTCAAAGGGGAGAGCTGTGTTCAGCAACCCAATAAATCAAATTCAATTTAGCAACCCTATGAACTGAATTCTGAACCCAGCACATAAGGCTTGGTTTAGAACTCACTCTTAGCATTCCAATACGTGCCCTACTAATCATTAGATTTGTTGGTGGATACTTGTTGGTAGATTTGTGGGTGGATATTGTTGGAAGATCAACACCTATTGGGGGCAACTGGTTTTCTTACCTGTGGGGTGACTAGTCACTACGTTCAAGGTTGTGGTGCTCTGGGTTTCTTCTTCAGCACGGACTGTGCTTTCGGTCGCCCTATCCTCTAAGCGAAGGTCTGTTACACCCTCTCTATTTATTGGCACCTATTAGAGAAAGAAATGAGGCAAAAGAGAAATAAAATCTAATGTTTTAAAATATATACTCAAACTTATAATAGAAAAGGACTTAAAGTGACATAAATATATAAAATGTGACACAAATTTATAAAGTGGAAACAAGAAAACAAACAAACAGAAATGACAGAGTAGGGACAGGAATGAAACCAAACGCACTCCAGAAAGAACTACCAAATATTTAGCATGACTAAATTGATTAATCTAATCTAATCTTAAAAATTGATTTCATGGGGTCTTCATTCTTCAAAAAATACCAGGTCACTAGGCTTTAATTCTTTCTCTCTCTTGAACTTGAATGGCATTCCCTGTTTTGAATGGTATTTTTCCCATATTTATCTGGTACATATTATGTTGTATCATCTTTCAATGCCCCCCCTCCCCCAATCAGAGTAATAACTGGCCTTTATTGAGAGCTTACTGTGTGCTAGGACCTTTAAAGACCTTCTCACTTACTCCATAAACAACCCTGCAAAGTAAATCCTATTATTAGTCCTACAGTCTGGACGAGGCCCAGAGAGATTAGACAACATGCCCAAACTCACATAGCCAACAAGCAAGAAACTTGTAAGTGATTCTGTGACTCCAAAGTTCATGCCGATGTAGCATTCGACAAATATGCCAGTGAGCACAGGCAACAAAATCAAACTTAAATGAGTGGGACCACATTAAACTTAAAAACTTTATGCATCACAGGACACAATCAGCAGAGTAAAAAAGCAACCTATGGAATGGGAGCTAATATTTGCCAATCATATACCTGATAAGGGTATGAAGAATTTCTACAACTTAACAAAAATCCAATAGCTTGATTCAAAATGGGCTAAAAGGGGACACCTAGGTGGCTCAGTTGGTTGAGTGTCCAACTCTTGATTTTGGCTCAGGTCATGACCTCAAGGTCATGAGATCAAGTCCTGCATTGTGCTCCATGCTGAGAGTGGAGCCTGCTTAAGATTCTCCCTCTCTCTCTGCCCCTCCCCCCAGCTTGCAAGCCCACACTGTCTCTCTCAAAACAAACAAACAAACAAAAATGGGCAAAGGGACTTGCATAGACCTTTCCCCAAAGATGATATACAATTGTAAATAAGCATATGAAAGATGTTCAGTATCCCTAGAGAAATACAAATTAAAACCGCAATGAGATTATGACCTCATACCTGTTAAGATAACTACTCTCAAAAGAACAGAAAATAATGTATTGGTAAGAAGGTAGAGAAACTGAAACCATTGTGCACTGTGGGATTGTAAACTGGTGCAACCACTACAGAAAACAGTATGGAGGTTCCTCAAAATAATGAAAACTAGAACTACCATATGACCTATTAATCCCAGTTCTGGGTATATACCTGATTGAAAACAAGGTCTGGAAGAGGTACTTGCACATCCATTTCTACAGTACTGCTATTCACAATAGCCAAGAGTTGGAAGCAACCCAAATGCCTAATGACCGGTGAACAGATACACAAAATGTGGTACAGACGTACAATGGAAAAATCAGCCTTAAAAAGGAAGGACATTTTCACATGTGCTACAGCATGGATAAACCATAAGGATATTATGCTAAGTGAAATAAGATGGTCATAAAATATCCTTGCCTATGATTGCATGCCTATGGAGCAAGCGCCCCTCTTCTTGAACACTCACCGCAGCTGTTAAGCCAGACTCATAAGGCTCTACGCTGGTGCCTGCCGTCACCATGTTATCTTCTGCACCTGGTGTTATGTCATCTTCTGGCCGGACTGTGCTGGCTAAAAAAGAAAGACTGGGTCAGGGCTTAAGGTAGAAATTGTGTGGGCAGACCTAACTGACCAGCTACAGTCAGATTATTTTCTTTACCTTTTCTTTTAGGGATTACTTTTGGGGGCAGGGGTGTCATTTTTGAAGCTTACCACATTCTCCTTGCTGCACCTCTGTCATAGGCAATGGTCTGGTTGTCTCCATAGCAAAGCAAAGGGGGATCAAAGTACAAAATGGTGAAGCCACCAGCCCCTCCCCACTGTGGCAGGGTGACAGGGGAATAGAAGCCTCACCTTTTCAGTAAAGAACCAGATTCTTCTGGGTGCCATTTCATACAATCGATTAGTGCATTCGGGTTAATCGAATATCATTTAAGGGAGCCTGGGTGGCTCAGTTGGTTAAGCACCTGCCTTCAGCTCAGATCATGATCCCAGTGTCCTGGGATGGAGTCCCGCACGTGGCTCCCTGCTCAGTGGGGAGTCTGCGTCTTTTCTGCCCCACCTCCCCAACTCATGCTGTCTCTTTCTCTGGCAAAAATAAATAAATAAAGTCTTTTAAAAAATTCTAGAGGGGCGCCTGGGGGGCACAGCGGTTAAGCGTCTGCCTTCGGCTCAGGGCGTGATCCCGGCGTTGTGGGATCGAGCCCCACATCAGGCTCCTCTGCTATGAGCCTGCTTCTTCCTCTCCCACTCCCCCTGCTTGTGTTCCCTCTCTCGCTGGCTGTCTCTATCTCTGTCGAATAAATAAATAAAATCTTTAAAAAAAAATTCTAGAGTCACCTGGAAAGATTTCTAAAAATACCAATTTGCAGGCTCTTTCTTAAACATACCAAATCAGAATGTCCAAAAGCGGATCCCATCTCTTAAAAATCAAGCTTGTTCTCCACTTAATTTTGAGACTGAAGTCTCCCTGAATGATGGGAACCACTGGCTCTGACCACAGACCTCACAGGTAAAGTCAACCTCTAATTTTATAGTTGAGGCTAATGTCTACAGGGGAGAGTCAATAATGTACATAACGGTGCCAAAATACCCAACAGAAATCTTAGTGCACAGAGAGCTGTGCTACTAAGGGACCTCAGTGCCCTTGGCCCGGGCTTTTCTGCATTAACACTGAGTGGATGACCCTGTTGTACCAATGGGAAAGAGGAGCAGGGGATGGGTGGAGTGGGATAACAGGTTGAATCCCGCACCAAGGTGGAGTGGGGGGAGCGGGACAGATAGCAACAGTGGCCTTTTCTTTAACCTCTGTCGCAATGATCCAGACGAATCACGACCAAGCAGGAGCATCACCTCAGCTCATCAAAAAACCCTTTCAGGAGTTAAAAATCTGAATCACTGGCCACGGGCTCCCTCCCCGTACTCAGAGTAGCTCTGGAAACTCCATGGCTAAATACAGTTGCAAACTAAGCAAGCATACACATCCCAGGAGCAAGAGGGAGGGGGTGCTTGGAGACTTCGTTGTGTAATTAAAGCATAGACGTTTGTATCCAGGCTCTGCTCAAGTCAGCAACCCAGTCCTTGCCTTAAGATACCTTGTTTCTCCCTATGCTTAGAAAGCCCAGCCAAAGGCACAGCAAATAAATATTGGATCATAACTTCTTTGCTGATGCATGGAGGGAGAAAGTCTCAAGAGTAAATTCACTGGTTCTGTGAGCCTTCTCTTTGCATCTGGAGTCCTAAAACAGTGCTGTCAATCAATGGTTTTTGATGAGCTCCCTAAGCATATGCATTTATTTTTTCATCTGGGGGGAAATGGCTTTTACCAGTTCGCAATAAATGAATACCTCAGTGCATGCAAATAGTTTTACTCCCCTGCTGGCGGCTCCCTGGGGTGGAGTGGGCAGCGATGGGCTCCCATCAGGATTTATGACTGTGGTGTTAGGCAAATGTTGAATATATTTATCGAGCCCAAGGGGGAAATATCCCTTTGCCAGGCAAGTAGTCCTTATTGAACACACACACACACACACACACACACACACACACACCCTCCATCCCATTTTCTTTTCTTCCCCTCCTGGTTTGAACACTTAACAAATCATCAGTTTTACCCATGTTTTCTGGAGGCTGCTCAGCAAAGCCCTGTGTTATATGGCGTCCTCCAACTTCACAAAACGAAGCACCCTTGCTTTTAAAAAGAAAAAATCAAGTGCTGAATGAAGTTGGTTTGAATTCTTTCATAGAAAGTTCAGCTCATTGAGAGCATAACTGGGTAAAAATTCCTTCTTGTACTTGGCCCACAGAGCCAAGTACTAAAATCACCGTGAATAGACAAAGGGTGTTTTATGAATGACACTCATGATTAAGATGTGTAGCTTTTGTCTCACTGCCCTGGCATTCTTTTTGCTCCATGGGAAAGTTGATCTTTAACAAGAGATCTTCAACTGTCCCCCTTATTATTTGGGTTGAAGGCTTTCCTGGGTGAAGAGTTCCTACCAGCCCAGCTGCCTGAGTTTCCAGCCAGCCATTGTCGCCCTTTTTCCCTTGACGGGTGAAATTCAAATGGTGTATTGATGCCTCCATTCCTCAATTCTTTGTTCCTCCGAAGACACGTGCGTGCACAGGCAACACACACAGCTGTTTACATAAGCGCAGTGATGAGCCTACAATAACAGTGTCTGTTCTGCCCCGGGTCCCCTCATGCTCATGTGAACACCTTTTCCTGTCTCACCCAGCCTCACCCAGCCGGCCGTTGGGGGGGGCGGTGTTTAGAACCAATGGAAGTTTCCAAATACGGTGGCAACCCATCCATTTGCTTTGGAATTTGTGAGTAGGTGTTACTCGTCCAAAAGCTAGGCCAAATGTTGTATTAACCATGAGAAGATGTGATAAATCAATTTTACCTTCAGGTTCTCAAGTTTAAGAACAAGCAAGAACTGAAGAGATATTTATGGGTTTGAAAGTACTAATTGGGAATCACTTTCACGTTCTCATTAAAGCCTGATCCCTCTAAAAAAATTATTCCAGTTTACGTATTTTTATGGGACCCCTTTCTTTTAAAATATTTTAGAATTTAGAACTGTTAATGTAATATTTATTTTTTGGCCATTAAAAATGTCTTTTTCTTCTTCTGTGACCATTTTTCTCTTATGGTATTCATCCTTTTTATAGTTTTGTATGTGTTTTTACCTTAGGAATATATTCTTTGTAAGAGCTGCTGCAAACACTTTTTTTTAAAAAAATAAGTTGGCATTTGCATCTCTCTTTTCTAAGTCTCTAGCTCCGTCTCCCTAATGAAGCATTAAGCTTGTTTTCCCCTTTGATGTCATACTTAGAAACCCGACCTCAAGCTTATGTGAATATTCACCTAGATTGTCCTTATGGTTTTGTTCTTATGCTGAATAGTTCTATTTGTCTTGTTTCTTTTGAAGTATGATGTAAAATGGGGATTCTATTTGATTTCCCCCCAAAAGATTGACCAGTAGGTCCCAATAAGCCCTCTTTCCCCCCAACTGCTTCAAAACTAGCTCTCATTGATTGAGACAAATGTCGTCTTTCAAATACCACGTCGCGGTCATGGGAGCAACCTTTCAGCACAGGGCCCAGCTCAGATGGCTTGCACATTGCCTCCTGCCCCCACTTCCATACCACTCTCTGCCTATAGATTGCTCCCAGAACCCACTCCTAAATCTATGCTCCCTTCACCATCTGCTCCCCCTTCCTCCTCAAGTCTGCTAACTGCTGCTGAGTGAATTCAGTACCATGGGTGTAGGGGTGTAGAGAGTGAGGAGAAAGAGTGGGCTACTTGGACAGAAGTGCATGGAGGTCTTTCCAAGTTGTAGGTTCTATTTAACATGGGAAGCCCAGCTTTATAACAACACCCCCCAGCCCCCCCCACCACCACATAGGGTTTATTTGTGTATTACTTTTTGACTGACTTCATTTCAAAATGGCCCCGTGGGTGGGTTGCACTGGCATCGTTGTCCCCTTTATCAGATTAGGAAAGTGAGGCCAACAAAGATCTCTCCTTGACCAAATTCTAGCTGGGCTTCTCTGTCCATCCTGGCAAGAGTCTAGCTTCAGCAAGAACCCTGCTAAGTCAGTTGAGAGAGAATGCTCCCACCTGACCACATTCCCCATCCCCTACCTTTGATGTCCAAGTGGTAGGCCTGCCTTTAGCAAGAATCCTGTTGAGCCAGTTTCGCAAGAACCACCCCCTACCCTTGATGTGTTCTCTCCATATTTTTCCATCCCCCTCCCCCACATACTCTGCTTCTTGGTTATAAATCCCCAGCTATCTTTGCGGTATTTAAAAATGAACCCCTATCTCACTCCCCTATTGCAATAGTCTTAAATAAAGTCTTCTGACCGTTTAAACAAGTGTCAGAATAATTGTCCAACATTGGGAATTAAATGATTTGCTTAGTTCACCTGGTCAGTGAGCAGACACAAAGCCAAATGTTTTAACAGCTCATCTGTGTCCTCACCAACACCACAAAAGACATTTTTGTGCTACTGTGGCCACAGTGGGCCAGAAAGCCCCCTGGCTCCTCCCTGGGTTCTGACATCCTTCCCTTCACCGTCTCCCCCAATTCCTTTCATAAATTCTAATCCTGGTTGTCAGAAGCAACCGCTTCCTCTGCCATCGCATGTCCTTTTATGAAATCCCATCTGATTAGAATCTTCCAGTCCAATTATTTAGGAACCAAAATCTCAGTTTACTCCAACGAGTCCCTTCTAGGACTAAGCTTTCTGATGTGGTAGATTACAGAAGGCAGGTGTGACATGCCATACTAGAGTGTGCCTCTTTCCCTTTCAGCAGCAGCTCTCCCTTGCTCTGCAAATTAAGGCAGCGGTAGTGATCAAGACTGGAACCTTCCCAAGGCTCACCTCTATATCCCCAAATATTCCCTGCTCACCTACTAAGTGCTGGGCCCCGTTCTGGGCACTAGAGACGGAGGAGTGAACAAGGTGAGGTCTCTCATGGTTTTGGGTACTGTTGGGGGTGGGGGTGGGGACTCACAACAAGCAAACAAGGAAAATCTCAAGATAGCACTCTTTCTTTCACCCCGAGATCTGCCCTAAAGGGCGCTTTCTTGGGGAGGCCTTCCCCCACTCCCCATTGAAATCAGTACACACCCTCACGCACATGCCAGAGTACTCAACCGCTCATCGTGCTGTGTCTTCACTACCTGGCTGTCCCATTAGAACAGAAACTCAGTAAAGGCTTTTCACCTCAATGTCCCCCTGGCCTAAAATACCTGGCACATAGGAGACACTCAGTAAGTATTTGTTGAATGAGCAAGTGGATGCCAGATGGGAAGACATGGTCTAATCTGGAAGCCCAGAATGAGCTTGGGGCAGTGCACACTCAAGAAACAGAGAGCGGTCAGTGGGGCTGGATGGAAAAAAAGAGATCGAGGAGGTGTGCAGGGCCAGTCTGGTGGGGTTCTCCTTTCAACTGGTGTGCAAAGGGAAGCCAGTAGATGACATCTACTGGAGTGCTGTGTGAATGGGGCTTGTGTATCAGGGATGGCGCTGGGATCAGACGGAAGCAGGGCGACCACTCGGGCTATCCTGCTGTCCCGGCAGGAGTGGCTGACGCTTGCACCAGGACAGTGAAGTGGCAAGGCAAAAAAGGAGACAGGTAATGGCCGGGACGTATCTAGAGTCATCACCTACCAATAATCAGAAATAAATGCAAAATCTTGGAGCTGAGAATTCATTTTCCCACGTGTTACAGCTCTGTGGAGAAACAACATTCCGGGTATGAATGGATGTACTGAGTATATGATGCTGAGCCCTTTACTGGACTTCCCCCTTGTTTTATTAAGAGAGCCACAAATGTGCCCTCCGTAAGTTCAAGAGCCTCTGCTGTTTCCATGTCCACGTGAGGGAGATGCTCCCCGCTGTCCTCTTTCTGCTGACTCGAAACCTCAAGATCAGACAGCGGGAGAAGCAGCTTCCATGGCATTTCATCTTGAAACAGGAAAGTTGATTTTTTTTTTTATATTTCACCTTTTCATATTTATTTTAAATTAACTGTATTTTTCAGATAATAGTTTTAATGATACTTTTATTTTTTTAGCTACACTTTAAGATTTTTTAAATTTAAAGTCAATTAACAGATAGTGTATTATTAGTTTCAGGGGTAGAGTTTAGCGGTTCATCAGTTGCATGTAACACCCAGTGCTTGTTACATCACGTGCCCTCCTTCACGCCCATCCCCCAGTTACCCCTCCCCCACCCCCTCCACTCCAGCAACCCTCAGTGTGTTTCCTATAGAGTAAAGAGTCTCTTAGGGTTTGCCTCCCTCTCTGATTTCATCTTATGAAAGTTGATTTTAAAAATGAAGAAGTCACAAGCTGAGTTACCCTCGGGGTTTTCAAAGAAAACCTGCAGCGTCAGCCAACAGATTGAGGCAATCTTCCATGTTGCCTGCGGTTTTCTAGCATCTTGAGCTGTGCCAGCATCTCACTGCACGATTAAGCTTTGAAGATGGATGACGACGGGGCCGCGGAATGGTTTTTGTGGCCACTGAGAAAGAGACGGCTCTTTTTTTCTCTTATGACATCCTAGGAAGTTCTGGTTTTCCCCTGTAGGAGCGACTGTCAGATAATTAATAAATAATGAATCCTAGCATTTCCACCCCTCTCGCCTCCCAATTACATTTGGGATGAAGCAATGCTTTTGGAGAGAGGTCAAAACATCTATCTGGAAAACAAAAGCAAAAATGCCAGCTTTTATTCTTTTGCCCAGATGCAGGCTTGTGCCTATCACCTTTCCATCATGTCTCAATATCGCACTCAGAAGCCTGAAAATAAACACACCTAGAGCTGTGGAAAGGTGCCAACCTGGAACATTTCTTAGCGCCCTGCAGACCACCCGTGTCGACGCTCAGATCTTCAGACTGTCCTTCATCTCACTTCAAATGGCCCAGATTTAGCTGTTTGATGCTGCTCCCTTAGTTACCACCAAGGTGTTAGGACTTTGCTTTTCTTTACCACATCTTTTGAATCATACAGGCTGGCCCATCCTCTGACCTTGTGAAGGAGTCTTGCCTTGGAATATTGAAAACCACTTGCTGACCCAGAGCTGTGTGCCGGCCTTCAACTCCTGGCAGATGCTGGGCTGCGGTCAGGATAATCACTGATGTGGCCAGTGGGTTCCCCTCTGTACCCTCCCTTTCCGTGGCTCCTGGTAAATTGCTTCCTGGATCAAAACTGCGGCCATGGAAAATCTAGGCGGCTCCTTGAAGGCTCAGCCCAGCCACTCAGTACCCCCACAGGACCCCTGATTTTCCTCCAGGATGCACAGTGCTGCCCTAACGCCCACACTGCCCCACAGTCCCAGTGCTTCGCACCATGGTAAGTATTCAGCGGATGTTTGTTGAATGACTGACTGAAGGAACACACAGATGCCCAAGTAGGACATTGCTTTCGAATTATCCCTTATGTGACAATATTCCTGCTACTGTCCGCTGCGCTTCAGTCAAGAGTTGTTAAATAGCTTCCCCGAACGTGGCTGCAAACAGGACGACCCACCTCTGAGCACGAGCTCTGTGGCTTTGCTGTTCAATGTGCAGTGAACACTGTCCACTCGCTGCGTCCCACCCTGGCAGCCCCTGCAATGCCCAGGCCAGTGCCGAGCCAGGATCACCCCCTGTCAGCACTGGGGACGTGTGCTTCTCCCGTGAAATTCAAGAGAGACGTGTCAAGGCTGAGATCAGACAAGTGTCGGCGGTTCTTCTGGAGAAATCAGAAGAAATGCTACACATTAAGATCTGGAGCAATGGGAGCGCCTGGGTGGCTCCGTGGGTTAAGCATCTGCCTTCAGCTCAGGTCATGACCTCGAGGTCCTGGGATTGGGCTCCCAGCTCAGCAGGGAGTCTGCTTCTTCCCCTCCCTCTCCCCTTGCTTGTGCTCCCTCTGTCTCTCTCTCTCAAAAATGAAAAAATAAAATCTTTAAAAAAATAAAAAATAAATAAAAAACATTAAAAAAAAAGATTTGGAGCAATGTTCTCTGACTTCCTAGAGGGGGCATTATGTGCAATGCCCCAAGAGGCGGTATTCTGAAGGTCTCTGCAGCTGAACACGAGCAGTGGAGAAAGGAGAGGGGCCCCTGTGGCTGGGGACTCAGCTCTCATGTCCGTAGCAAGGACTCCTAGCAAGTCCCTGGCAGGTGGAGGGAGCAGGACCTGCAGTCCTCTAGACATGACACCAGACTTCCCAGCCGCCTGCAGCCTCTCTCCCCTGATGGCGGAGAATCAACTGTGGCCCACTGTGTGCCCTTCAAAGTTATTTTCCATGACTATTTAACAAGTAGGTTTTATTTTATTTTATTTTATTTTATTTTATTTTATTTTATTTTATGTCCAGTATACTTAACATACATGATATTATATTAGCTTTAGGTGAACATCTTAGTGATTCATAATTCTACACATTAGTCAGTGCTCATCACAGTCTGGGCAGCCTTAATCCCCTCCACCTATTTCCCGCATCCCCCCACACCCACCTCCCCTCTGACAACCACCAGTTTGTTCTCTGTAGTTAGGATTCTGTTTTTTGGTTTGTCTCTTTTTTTCTTTGTTTCTTAAGTTCCACATAGGAGTGAAATCGTAGAGTATTTGTCTTTCTCTGACTTATTTTACTTAGCATTATACTCTCTAGCTCCATGTGGTTGCAAATGGCAAGATTTCTTCTTTTTGTGGCTGAGTAATATTCCATTGTGCGTATCTACCACACTTTCTCTCTCCATTCATCTAATGAATGGACACTTGGGGTGCATCCATATTTTGGCTATTGTAATTAATGCTGCAATAAATATGGGGTGCATGTATCTTTTCAAATTACTGTGTTCGTTTTCTTTGGATAAACACCTAGCAGTGGAATTACTGGATCATATGGTAATTCTATTTTTTTCTTTTTTGAGAGAGAGAGAGAATGCAAGCAGGGAGGGTGAGGGGCAAAGGGAGAGGGAGAGAGAGAATCTTAAGCAGGCTCCATGCCAAGCATAGAGCCCCACTTGGGGCTTGATCTCAGGACCCTGAGATCATGACCTGAGCCAAAATCAAGGGTCGGACGCTTAACCAGCTGAGCCACCCAGGTGCCCCTGTCATTCTATTTTTAATTTTTTGAGGAACCTCCACACTGTTTTCCACAGTGGCTGCAGCAGTTTGTATTTCTAAGTAATAGCGACTGCTACTTTGAACTTGTTGGAGGATGTACGAAACATGGTGCCAGGCACTCCCTCCCGATCTTTACAAAAGCCTTACGAACTAATGTCATTCTTATTTTGAAGCTGAAGATGGTGAGGCTGAGAGTAAATGGCCCACGTAGCCAGCAAGTGTCGACGCAGGGATTGGACACTGGATCTGTCAGACGCCAAACCCCGCTCGAACCTCCGTGTCACACAGGCTCCTTGTGTATTGGTCACTTCTCCGCAGCGCCCCTCCTAGTCTCTCTCCTCCATGTGGCGTGGGCTGGGGTGGCACCGAAGTTGCTCTGTGGGCTTCTGGATGCCAAGGTCACCTGCAGTTTCATCCTTCCAACTCCACTGTCCATCTAAACCCTACCTACGCGCCTAGCTGGCCCAGGTGAGATGCCTCTTCCCTCCGAGGTTTCCCAGGGTGCCAAGAGAAAGTAATTCCCCTAAACCAGAACGAGGCTTGATAACACCAACACTGACTACTTTTTCTCTACTAGCATCTATATGCTTCCTGAGACCAACGTCCCATTCTGCTACAGGTGTATGGCTCAGCCACCGGGATGACCTCTGAGAGCTGAATGAATGAATACGTGAATAGTCACACTTTTCAGCATTCACAGATCGACTTGCCCGCTCACCCCCAACCGCATTTGGGGCTCAGAACTCCTCACATGTTAAAACTAGAGGCTGCTGGGTACAACCTCAATCAAGATTACTCAACCTGGGGAGAGGTTTTCTCTGTTGACCAAGAGCAGAATGTTCTCGGGAAAAGAGGAAATGAGTTCAGCTTTGCGAACTGGAATCGACAGCTCTGTAATAACTTTTCTGGAACTAGCTGGGTCTGGTGGCCTGTTGGAAAGGCCACCTCATACAGAGGACAGTTTAGTGCATGAAAAATCAAATGACTAAAAGCTGCTTTGAAAGTCCTGCCCCGGAGCTGAGCATCTCAATGGGGTGGCAGAGTGTTCGGGAAATCACTCGCCATCTGCTCGGAAACTGCGGTTCTGATTCACTCAGGGCTGGCAGCTGAGCAGGCCCTGATTTTGCAAGAGTGAAAAGAGAAGCCCCTTTGGCTCTGACCTCACCATCCACCCATGCAGCTCACAGACAGCCCAGTTGTGCACCGAGGAGGATGAGGCCTTACAGGAATGTGCAGAATGTGGCTGTGTTTCCATTAGCTGCCCTTGGCTTTGATCCTGAGCCCGGCTGGGGAGTTTGAAGTGGGCTGGGGAGTTTGAAGTGTGCTTCGGTAGATATTTAAAAAGGAATTGTTCTTAGCCAGGGGGAATCTCTTCTGACCCTCCTTGCCATCTTCCTCCCCGTGTTCAGGTGAATAGGGAGGAGTTCAGGCAGCAAACTGTGTCTCCAGGGCATACTTCTGTTGTCATTTTGATTATCTTTCCAGGTACCCATCAGATACATCCAATTGGATGTCCTATGATTACCTCAAAGTCCCTGTGTCTAAAACAGTGCACAAACTTGAACTCCTTATAACATTGCTTCCAAACCTATCGTCCCTCCAACCTGATTTTTATATTTCTTTTTTTTTTAAAGATTTATTTTCTTTTATTTATTTGACAGAGAGAGACAGCCAGCAAGAGAGGGAACACAAGCAGGGGGAGTGGGAGAGGAAGAAGCAGGCTCATAGCGGAGGAGCCTGATGTGGGGCTCGATCCCACAACGCTGGGATCACGCCCTGAGCCGAAGGCAGACGCTTAACCGCTGTGCCACCCAGGCGCCCCTGATTTTTATATTTCTATCACCTGCCTCTTTGTCGTTTCTGCCCAGCTTAGATCACTGTGTTTCCTCCCTCTTCCTCCTGACAAATGTTTACTGCGTACCAATCATGTGTTCTTTTAAGTGCTGAGTAAGACATGGGTCCCGCTCTCTTCTCTAATGGGCAAGAGATGTACACAAAGAACTAAAATGCAGTGATGATAGTGGAAGCAATCTTGGAAAAGAGCAAAGTAGGAGAACTCACTTCCCAACTTCGAAACTTATTACAAAACTACAGTAATCAAGACTGTATGGCGTTGACATAGTGATAGATGTATAGAAAAATGGAATAGAATTGAGCGTCCAGAAATAAGCCCATCCATTTATGGCTGGTTTTTTTTAAAGATATTATTCATTTATTTGAGAGAGAAAGCACAAGTAGGGTAAGAGTCAGAGCCTCGAGGAAGCAGACTCCTTTCTGAGCAGGGAGCCGGATGTGGGACTCAATCGTGGGACTCGATCCCGGGACTCCGGGATCCTGACCTGACCCAAAGGCAGACGCTTAACGACTGAGCCACCCAGTTGCCCTATAGGTTGTTGATTTTTGACAAAGCTGCCAAGATAACTTGATGGGAAAGAATTGTCTTTTCACCTAATGGTTCTGGGACATTCGGACAGCCCCATGCAAAAGAAGGGAGTGGGTACCCTACTTCATGTCACATGCAAGAAGTGACTCCAAATGACCTAAATGTGAGATCTAAAACCACACAACTGTTGGCATAAGAGTAAGCCTTTGAGACCTTGGCTGAGGCAATGGGTTCTGAGGTATGACACCAACAACACAGGCAATAAAAGAAAACAACAGATAAATGAGACGTCAAAAATTTTTAAATTTGTGATTCAAAGGACACCATCAAGAAATTAAATGGGAAGGATATTTGCAATTCCTATGTCTAATAAAGGTCTGGTATCCAGAATATATAAAGAATTCAATAATAAAAAGACAACTCAATTTCAAATTGGGAAAAGGATTTGAATAGACATTGCTCCAAAGCAGATATGGGGGCACCTGGCTGGCTCTGTTGGTGGAGTGTACCACTCTTGATCTCAGGGTTGTGAGTTCAAGCCCCACACTGGGTGTAGAGAGTACTTAAAAATAAAATATTTTAAAAAAGGAAGATATGTAAATGGCCAAAAAGTACATGACAAGATGCTGAGCGTCATTATTCCTTAGGGAAATAGTCATCAAAATCACAATGAGATACCACTTTATACCCATTAGGATGGCTACCATCAAAAAATGAAATGAAGCAAAACAACAGGAAAATAACAAGTGTTGTCAAGGATGTGGAGAAATGGGAACCTTCTGCAGTGCTGGCAGAACGTAAAATGATGCAGTCACTTTGGAAAACAGTTTGGCAGTTCCTCAAAAAGTTCATCACAGAGTCACCATATGACCGGGCAATTATACTCCTAGGTATAAACCTGAGAGAAATGAAAACATACACCCACATAAAGATTTGTACACGAATGTTCATAGACATTTTATTCATACAGCCCCAAGTTTAATAAAATTCTGACACATACACTACAACAGGAATGAACCTTGAAATCATGCTGGGTGAAAGAAGCCAGGCACAGAAGGCCATATATTGTCTGATTCCATTTATATGAAATACCTAGGTTAGGCAAATCCAGCGACAAAAAGCAGATCGGTGGTTGCCAGGAGAGGGGAAATGGCAGCAACTTCTAATGGTTTAATTATTCAATTCATTTCTTCATTTAAGATTTTATTTTTAAGTCATCTCTACACCCAACGTGGGGCTCAAACTCACGACCCCGAGATCAAGAGTCGCATGTTCCTTCGACTGAGCCAGCCAGGTGCCCCTGACTACTCAATTTCAAAGGGTTGATTTTATGATCTGTGAATTATCTATCAATAGAAAAAAAATTTTTAATAATGTTGTGTTGTAAGAGGTGAATAGTAGGAACTCAGGAAATGAGGGAAGAATAAGAAATCAGGAAATTCTGAGCTGTAAGTCATGCTGGGCTCCGATTCCCTCCAATCTGATCTCATCCCCCATTCTGTGGTCACCACACTTAGTCTCCTGACACCCACCCCCCACCCCAGTGGTCCCGTAAACTAGATTCAATCCCATATGGTTCCCGTCATCATTTTTTCCCCCTAACAACTGCTATTCATGGCCCACCTTACTTCCATTTGCTATTATTGCCTATTGTTGCCTATAGAAAAAGTTCAGCTCTCCCACCTACTAGGGACTCATTCTTCTCCCCGAGTTACTCCCACTCCATGATCAATGAGCCTTCATGAATCTTCCCACACAAACTACAGATTGTTCTAACTTCCACGCATTTGCTCAAGTGATCTCTCCTGCCTGGATTGCCCTTCCCTCCACCTTGTCCAACGAACCCTACCATTTTTCACAGCCAAGATCAAGCCCCATCTGCCCCCCTAAGCTTTTTTCCAGCTATCAATGGCCAAAGAATCTCATCTCCAAACTCTGAGCAGCAGATAATGGTGTTTGCTTCTCAAGACATGGCATTTTATGTTGTCTCGTATGTTCTTTTTACACATACACCACACACCTGTCTTGCCTCTCTCTTAATAACATGTATGCCTTGCAAATGCTTAAGGGGGCAGGACCATGTCCTTCAGTTCATTACCCCGATGCCAGCCTCACTCTTCAATCTGAAATACACATCTACAAACAAGTGGTGTTGCTGCTATAAGAGGTACTTGAAGAAATCAATTGGCTGACTTTTCTCGGTGTCCTTGGAAGCCTCGACCCCGTGCACAGGTGGCTCTCCTGCGGAGGGGTTAGGAGCGTAGGCTCTGGGGTTGGGTTGCCTCCATTCAAGAGTCTTACCATTGCTATTTACTACCTGCGTCTGTGTGTAAGATACTGAACCTCTCTGAGCCTTCACTGTCTATGAAATACAAATAGTTCCTCCCTTGTAGGCCTGTTGCACAGACTAAAGGAACTAGGGCTTGGAAAGTGCTTGAAATGTGCTAAGCACCCAGTGCATGTTGGCCATTATTACATAGTTACTACTATGAAAACCATCCATGCAGAATCTAGTTCCCTTAGCTTTATAGATCTAGAAATTCAGTCTTATTATGGGGTGATCCAACTCAGATGATACTGTTTCACGTTAGCCAAACTTACAAAAGGCCAGGAAACCAAATAGTTTATTTATAACAGGAGACGTTTTTCCAATGCTGTACACGTTTGCTATGCAAGGCATGTCCTTCTCCAGAGTGAACTACCTGGTGTACGTACAATAAAGGCAAAGGGTAGGGCTTTTGGGTGGAATACATTTCTAGACTGTGATGGAACAGGGGTCTGATTCATCATAGAACAGTCACTGTGACTGAGATCAGAACACCCAAGGCCACCCCATAGGACATCTTGCATACTAGCTGTAAGCTGGGATAACATGTGCCTTGCCTGACTCACAAACCCGTCACTCGGTACGTACTTGCTAAACAAATGAATTCCTTGGGCAGGGCGGGTTTACCATCATCAAATCCTCGTCCCTTCTCTCTCCCTTTCTAGATTCTAGGCAAAAGGACACCTTTCTTCCTCAGGCAGGATACTATTCATTAAGTAACAGCTTTTTATGTCAGTTGTGTTTTATTCTCCTGGTTGGAGACACTATAACGAATTGCAGGAAACACTGCATTCTCATCAATAATGTGTTTACTTATCCTCTAGCGCCCCTTCCCTGCTTCCCATCTCTAGTCTATGTAAGTGACATCCCCGTGCATGCTATGAACATTGACAACATCAATTATGACCCCATGTGCGCAGTGATACTCTCTCCACTGTCTGGGGCACTGGTAGCTCTATCCCCCTGGATAGAGGTGGAGAGATCATCTTCCCCCAGAAACGTGATTATCCTTTTGGTAGGTTTGTTGATTTGTTTTTCCCCCTCCCTGCATAAAATTGAGCATTGCCCTAAATCATTTCAGTTTGGAGCTCCTCAGACCACTAAGTGAATGAGGCGGTCAGGTCTGCAGGTTTCCCTCTGGACTTAACGAGATTCTCCCCAAAGGACAAACCCACCTCTTCTGAGCAGTTCCCTGGTCAAAGGTACCCGGCTAGACAAAAAGAAGGGAGAACCCGACACCCCTATCTTTGAAGCTCAAGGGAATGCTTGCCTTGGACTGGCCGGCCTGCCAGGAGCCAGTGGTTGGTGGACTCTAGCCTGCAGCAAGGACAGAAGCAGTCACCTTGTTTTCCCTCCCTGGATGAAGCTGGCAGAACTCCCGTTGTTCCCTAACCTGGCTCCATCTCATAGCCCGCGGAGAAAATGCCCGATCTCTTTCCTTTTCCAAAAAGTGTGAAGAAATCAGCAGGGAAAGGATTCAAAATTTCAGCCTAGAGTTGCTTTATCTCTTGCCCACCCCATGGGAATTCTAAGACTTCTCTCCCTGACTGTTGACTTGGCTACAGACGTGCTCCCCACTCCATCCCCCCCAATCATTTGATTCTTTTCCAGCAAATTGTTCCTGCTGGGTATTTCCCTGAGGGGGTTTCAGGGAGGGCAGGAATGGCACGGCCCCCTTGGAGTGCCTTGCAGGATCTTACTGAGTTTGCTCCAATGAGTTTCACCAGGGCACTGCTAGGTATCCTTATCTCTGTCTCTCTACATCCTGCCCTGAACCATGTCCACAAGTTGTAACCTGGCATGCCTGTTCTTAGAGCCAAAAATATGGCAACTATTCAGATGATCCAATGGAATTTAAAGCACAGGTCCATTGCTCTGCTGACGAAGACTTCGGGGAATGCTTTGTAAAGTTAGGTGTGCCTCTCTCCAAAGTGCACACAGCTCAAACCCTGCCCCTGGCTCTGTACCAAGCACATAAACTAATGAATCCGATTTTAATGTACTGTGACATCTTCACTCTTACAGGAATATTATGCCAGGTATATAACATAAAGGACTTTTTATACCTTTAAATTTTTTTTCTTTCTTTTTTTTTAAAGACTTCATTCATTATTTGAGAGAGGGAGAGACAGAGATAGGGAGAGAGAGCACAGCGGGAAGGAGAGGGAGAAGTAGGCTCCCCGCCACGCAGGGAGCCCGATACGGGGCTTGATCCCAGGACCCCAGGATCTCGACCTGAGCTGAAGACAGTCGTTCAACCAACTGAGCCACGCAGGCACCCCAATTTTTTTGTTTTCATGTGTAAGGAGCTTAAAGTGACATTAACATTTAACTTCAAGAGCAACCTTTAGTTTTTATGTGGCTTTGTAATGTACTGACAAGAGCTTGGGGCGTGGAGTTAGACCCATTTTTGAATCCCAGTTCTGGCATAGTCTGAAGATAATGACGTATGATTTAAGGAGCTGTAATGATGAAATGAAGGAACTGTGACATTCCTAGCAGCTGGTGGGGATGGAAATGGAAGGGAGGTGGTTTCTCCCTACTTGGCCAGACCACTCACCATCATGTCAAGGTTTGGGGTCTTTATAATTCTCTGGTCTAGATTGACTCCTGGACCACGCATTTCAGAGGCCAGAGAGAGAAGGGGCCGCATACCTCTGCTCAGCCAGCCTTCTGCCTTATCCATGTCCCGACTTTGCCTTCTCACGCTTGGATACTTCTTAAAAATGTGCTTTTTCTCCATTAAATGCTATTTTTGGGACCTCATACATCAGTGTAATGGCTAGACCTCCCTCACAAAGACTCTAACGGACCTGGTGTTTATTAAATACTTGGTAGATGCCTTCAGTGCAACAAATACTCTTAGCAACTCCTGAAGACCTCAGGGCCTCTGAAACTGACTGCCAAGAGTTTTTGGGAAATCACGGGGAAATTTGTTCACCGCATGATTAATCCTGGGTGCATGGGTCCCGGAAAATCACATGCGGGTTTGCAGCAAGAGGCAGCCCGCAGAATTTTTACCAAATAAACCAAGTAACGGAGAGGCCCTGAAGTCCGTGTTTTGGATGGAAGTTCAGAGCGAAGGCGGGGCCTGACAATTGAGGAAAACGCCAGATGTGCGGACAACAGAGCTCCTTTGAATCCACGCAGTTCCAAAGAGACGACACATGGGACCAGATTACAAAACTGAACCAGATTATACACTAGATTCGGGAAAAGCCAGTGGGGAGTAGGGGCCTGTGAGCAGGACAATCAAATTCATCACCATAATTACCCCCAGCCAAAGGAGCCACAATAGCTCAGCTCAATGAAGTTATTCATCCATATTCCTGGGGCTTCAGTCATTATCCTCAGACAAAACCCCTCCTGGGCCTCAGCTGCTAGCTGGCAGCCCAGCAACTCAGCACCCACACGCAGCCAGCACCCCCCCGCCCCGCCCGACAGCCTGGGGAGGCGTGGTGGGGTGAGGGGGTGGTTCTCTCCTTAGCAGTGGAGTTTCTAGTACCAACGAGAGGCTGATGATTTTTTTTTCCAGACCAGATTTATAGATGCTTAGGTCTGTTTCACGCCTCCCGCAAGCCACTCAGTGTAGGATACCTCTGACTTTCAAAAACTCGCTTAAAGATAATTACAGCCAGCCCTTTCCTAGCAGGACACGGAGGTTGCGGCCCAGCTGTTGCTGCCTTTCCTTAGCTGAATGAGGATGTGGCTCAGTTTGGGGGTGTCCCACACCTTGCCCTGGGGAGCACAGAATGCTGCCATCTGCATACCGTCTCGCCAAAAGGGAAATGTAACTGAAGCGGAGAGCTGTGTGTATTCCGGTGAAAGAGAAGTTCCAAAGATAGGATGGCCCCGAATAGCTCAGGGCCCTGTAAAGATAGTTGCTCGAGGCTGTCCGCGAAGCACACAGCCGGGCAGAGAGTCCTACACCCTGTATAATTTCCCCAGGGCTGGGTATTATTGTCTGCGCAGGAATTATAGATGCCTGCATCAGGTCTACCGCTCCCGCAAATCACTCCCTCCAGGAAGGATTTTTCTGGTACTCGACCCACCTCTCTCCTCAATTTGGAAAATGTAGGAGTTTACCTTTCAGCAACCTCCAACTCCAGAGATCACTAGGGAGCGTACAGTTCCTTTGACCCATATTTAGTGAGCAAATACTATGTGCCGGATACTGTTTGGGCCCTGGGGTTCAAGGCCAAGACAGAGCTCTGTTCTTGAGAGCTTATATTCTATTGCGGAAACAGATTAAAAATAAAAGCCCAAGAAAAATCAAATGTTGACAGACACGCATGGATGCCACCAGCACAGCAGAGAGCAGAAGGAAGCCAGATGGGAAGGGGAGGTAGGAGTCAGGAGGGGGAAAGGGGCAGGGGAACACCCACCATCACATCTAATACAGGTAAGGTCCAAGGAGACACCAACACTCATTCAGTCACTGACGTTGGCCAAGTTCAAGGCATGTCCCCAAACCAACTTAAACCGCAAGGTTCACAACCACTGTCCACTGTCTCAGGCTACTGGCCTCTCCAAGGAGGATAACGGAGGCCTCTTCCAGACCGTCCCATTGATAGGGCCCAGAGGGTGTCCGACGCGTTGGCGCACAGGGTGTAAGACCTGGCAGCCTCCAGGCGGAGACCATCGCGGCACAGGGGAGTCCTCCCCACACCAGCACTGCTGAATGTGGCACCTCCCCAATACATGGGGCCAACTTCTGAGGCCATCTGCATTCCTCCAACACACAGCCCCATAGGAAAGCCCAGTCTAGCCAGCGGAAGGCTTCTTGCTTCTATCTTTCTACCCTATCCCTCATGAGCTGAGCAGGGGGTTGCAGGAGGTGGGCAGCCCCGGAGGAGGTCCCCTCTGCTCCCCACCCTTTCTGCCTGTGGATGCGAGGCAGGGGCTCCTCCTCCCACCCCACTCAGCCATGGCTTTGGGACCTGGCACCAGCTAAGCCACTGTCTCTCCTTCTCCGGGTCCTCTGGACTCGCGGGCATGCACACACTCCCAGCTCCCCTAGGCTCTCCAGGGCGACTTCAAATACCAGGCCCAGGCATTCCAGCAAGTCTCCCCTCGCTCGTCCCCACCAGCAGTGATGGCAGGGAGCCATTCTGCTGGGTCTTACCTCCTTCTGCCAGGTCCCAGAGCCACACGCTTCCCAAAACCAAGAGCAGAACTGGCACCTTCCACATCTCGGTTGACTTGTTCTCTGTGGGGGCCAAGCCGTTGATTTCTGTGCCGGGGCAAGACAAGACGAGAAAGCTCTGCAGCCAGAGGCCCCCGCCCAGTGGAGCCAGAGAACAGGGGCTGGAATGCAGGGAGCAAAAAAGTCCCAGCTTTGGGGAGGGATCCCCAAGCTTCCTTTTCCCGCGGCGGCTGAGGAGCAAACTTTGCAGCTGGAAACTTTGCAAGGAGTCAGCATTTATTTCTCCCAAATGAGGGCGGGAGCTGCTGGCCCTAAGGTGGTCTCAGTCCAGGGCTCACTAGGACCGCCCTCGGCCTCTGTTTGGCTAGCGCTAAAACGATGACCTCAGGCCAGGTTTAAAGTTACAGGGCCACAGCTGCCGGGCTGCCCCGGGGATGTCCAGAGAGCCCTGCGCCCCAGCAGGCGGGGAAAGGGGAGCATGCAATAAGCAATTTATTTATTTTTTTTTTAGTATTTTAGTTTATTATTCCGGGTTTTTTAAAGAGTAAGTCACAAGCCTATTTTTTGTTGTTGTTGTTGTTGTTGTTGTTGTTAGGAGAAATAAACTCTTCCCTGTGTGGCCAGTAATTTTAGAACGAACCTGGGATTGTTCTTGTAAATATTGAATTTGATGGCTTAAAAAAAAAAGTGGCCGTCCTCCTCTGGGTGGGCCGGGGGCGGATCGGACTGTTCCCTTGTCTGGGGGACCCGAGCAGGGGGGCTCTCGGGGACTGCCTGAGAGAGTCTGGCGGACTCCCTGGCTCTGGCAGTTTTATTTAAAAAAGCTGTTTGAGATCTGCTTCTCGCTTTGGATGCAGTGCCGTGGTGCTGGACGGACGAACAGACGGATGGCCGCACGCGGTGAGGGAGGTCTGCAGCCCAGGGACGTCCAAGGACCCTCCTGGTCACCAAATCTGTGTTCACTTCCACCGGCTCTCATCCCCTTTAATCCTGGAATGTGGCCCCATAATCCCCACTTTACTGGTTTAAGCGATCTTCCCTGATCTCAGGTACGGGATGTTAGCAACAGGCAAACTTGTGTTTTTTTAATTTTCCTTCTGAACTGTTGGAATTTTAAAAAGAAAGAATCTTTAAAGATTGTATTTATTTGACAGAGAACGAGAGCACAAGCAGGTGGAGTGGCAGAGGGAGAGGGAGAAGCAGGCTCTCCGCTGAGCAGGGAGCCTGACTGAGGGGGGTGGCTTGATCCCAGGACCCCAGGATCATAACCTGAGCCCAAGGCAGACATTTAACCCAGGTGCCCCAAAAAGAAAATTTTTTAAGAAGAGGAGATGGGGGTGTGGCCTCCGCCCCTTCCCACATGCCACAAATTCCATTCAACAGAAAAAACCTGCAGATGAAAGCCCCAAAGCCCCAAAGCTCCCGACCGGCATTATTTTCAGATCCTCATCCCAGACCCTGATTTCAAATTTATTTTGTCATTAGAATCACAAGGGGTTGGTTGCTTTAAAAGCTCAGATTCCTGGGCTCCACCCCCAACTCCTTAAATCAGGCCCTTTGGGAATTTACTTGTTAAGGCACTGTCCCAGGAGAACTTGTCCACAGGGGTATTTAATAAGCCACGTCTTCTAGCCTCGCTTCTCAAACAGTGTGTAAAACACTGCAGTGTATGGGGCGCCTGGGTGGCTCAGTCCTTAAGCGTCTGCCTTCGGCTCAGGGCGGGATCCTGGTGTTATGGGATCGACCCCACGTCAAGTTTCTCCGCTGGGAGCCTGCTTCTTCCTCTCCCACTCCTCCTGCTTGTGTTCCCTCTCTAGCTGGCTGTCTCTCTCTCTCTGTCAAATAAATAAATAAAATCTTAAAAAAAAAAAAAAAACCAACAACACTGCAGTGAGGTTAAAGGCAGGTGGGCTTCTGTGGGTCTGGGGTGGGAAGAGTCTGCATTTCTGAAGATCTAGACACTGTCTTACCCTGGGGCTACAAGATAGGAGTTGATATCTGACCTAAAGGGAGGAAAAGGACCCAAGGGTCAAGGGGTTGGAAGTGTAAAGATAAGACAGAGAAGATAATCAGACTGCCTCCCCCATCTTTTAGCAGCATATCATTACTGCGTTATCAGGAATGTTTGTTCACAGGCTGAATGATACGTGCATCATCTGTCCATCCTGTTAGATGGAGAAAAGAGGCAAATCCACTCCAAAGTAAAAAAAAAGAAAGATGGAGTAAAAGATAGAAAAAGACCAACTTCACTTGGAAACAGGGATGAAATGAAGCCTGGGTGGGAGAGAATGGGTTAATATCAGCTAATCTGAGGGGTGCTTGGGACTAGGTTATTACTCAAGGAGATGGCCCTCTTCCCACCCCCACCGCCACACACCTGTCCAGGGATGAGTCTAGATTCTACAAGGTCGGTTATTTGACCTTCTAGTAGAGGACGGAGGAGGGGGAGGCAATAGGGAGTTGTATCCTGTTGGAGGCCATCCTGGGGAGGAGGAGGGGGGCAGGACCAAGGGAGTCTATGGACATGGTCTAGATGCTGTTGGTTTGAGTAACAGGAGAGTGGCTGAGGGAACCTGGTGGAGGGACCTTCCTCAGCAATGCAGACAGCAGAGGAGAGAGAGTTGACGCTGGTCTCGGGCATAGGGGCAGGAGCCGGGGTGCATCTGAGTGACTCAAGGTTAGGCTAAAGACGATTGGGTGAAGCCTAATGGATTTGGAAGCCTGAGGCCAGCCCAGATGAGGGGAAGAAGGAAACAAGTCAAGTACGTGCCGGAAGATTCCTGCATTCTTTGAAGCAGTTTGGGCCCCCAGAACAGTGGCTGGTAAGGTAACAGTGACCTCTACCCTGTTCACCGGGAACGCTAGCACGGTCTCGTTCAGTCTTCAAATTAATCCTTGGGGTAAGAACACTGATAAAACCCATTTTGTATATAAGAAAACAGGCTCCCAAAGTGCTTTTCAAAACAAGTGTGTATCGAATTTGTGTGGAGGACGGGCTGGGTAAAGTTAAGACACCGAGGGGCTCCCGGCTGGTTCATTTGGTGGAGTGGTAGAGCTTGATCTCAGGGTCCTGAGTTCGAGCCCCGCAGTGGGCATAGAGCCTCTTAAAAAAAATTTTTTTTTTTTAAATTACGATACAGATGTAGGCCCCGTTCTAGAGTTTCTGATTGTAGGTCAAAAGTAGGGTCCGGTAATTTGCATTTCTAACAAGTTCCCAGGCAACAGGCTGGCCCCGGGGCCCCCCTTGCCCGGAGCCCCCTTTGGAGAACCACCTGTTTAAAGACAGCGCCAACAGTCCAGGGTCATCTGAAGCAAGTGGCGGGACCACTGTCCTTCTATTGCACAACTTGAGCCTGTTGGTAAGTCTGTGTCTTCCTTAAGGATCTAGAGGGAGAGGTCTGTAAGTGGCTTTTCGGGAGCAGGAAGCCCCCTGAGGGTGGGGGACCAGACTGCAGAAGGAGAAGATGCTGAGTCCCAGCGTCCAACCTGAGACCCTCCATCCTGACGGATGCCGGAGAGTGGATGTCGGGATCTCTCATTCTCCCTGCCTGTTCCGTGGCCCCTGCACGTCTGAGAGCTTCCCCACACTGCCCGGGAAGGCTTCTCACGCATCTCCTCTTGCGTCTCATCACACACTGCTCCAGAGCTGATATACCACCTCGGCTGGCATCTGATGTCAAAGGCACCTCTGTGACTTGGGAGTAAATCATGCTCTTAGGTGTACAAGCTGGGTCCAAAATGTGTTTAGCTGGAATGGGATGTGGCTGGGGGTGGGGAAGGCAGGTGAGGAGTGGCGTGGGACGGCAGCAACTCACAAACTTACAGCAGCTTGGTTTGCTGGAAGGAGCCTCCGTGTTTTCTAAAACAGCTCCATCAATTCAGCCCCATGATGGCCTTGGGCAGTACGAGTCTCAGTTTCTGCTTTTTTAAAATCGGCATGCTATTCCTGCTTTGGAGGGCTCTAGGTACAACCAGCAGTGTAACTGCTGTGATTGCTATGACGGTTGTTTCTACCAGGTCCTGCCTGGTTCTCTGCCTCTTGAATCCTCCAGGGCCCCCTGTACCCCCCTGTAGCCACCAGAACACTCGCCTAGCCCCTCAAAGCTTCTTGACACGGGCTCAGTGGAACTGGTTCCTTTCTGCCTTAGGACACCCAGCTGGACCAGTATGTGAGGACTTGGCATCAGCTTGTCCTCTGTTTGGTCCAGCCTTCACCTTGGGCCTTATTCCTGAGAGCCCTCCAGGATCCCTGTCCAGGGTCCCCTGAGGACCCCTCTGGGAAGCCGGATTATCTCCCAGTTCTATCCGGGAACTTGTGTTCAACACCAGGACCCTACCTGGAGGCTGGACCCTGCCATTCCAAAAATGATGGGGAGCGGGCTTGGATTTCTATTTGCCAGAGCTCTCCTAAGGTCCTCCCCAATGCTGACTGCCCCTTCCAATGGTCAGAATCAAACCCATGTCCTATTTCAGTGGGGTCCACACAATTTTGCTTGCAGACCCCCAAAGAGAATTTTGAGAAACTAGCTACCAGTCATTTTTAATCACAGAATTAAATAAATGTATGCTAAGCGGGATGTAGAACACGTTAAATACTTCATAAAGAGAAATAAGGTGAAGACTGACTGTAATTGGAAAAAATACTCCATGATACGATTTAATAACATTGAGTAAGTGCTGACCAGGAAAAAATCATATGGAAACTTCATCTATGGATTTTAATCCATACATTTTGACATTTTTTGATAGAAATCTGTAAAACTTTCCAATTACAGTTAAAAGAGTCAGCATCACTAACAGATATTCTTTTCTTCCTTTATTTTTATTTTTTAATTATTTTTATTTATTTAAAAAAATTTTTATGTAAACTCTACACCCAACACGGGGCTTGAACTTACGACCCCGAGATCAAGTCTCATGCTCTACCAATTGAGCCGACCAGGCGCCCCTAGATATTCTTTTTTAAAAAATGGTGTGCATTTATCAATTTTTCATTATAAAAATATATATGCATTAAAGAAAATGTGGAAACCAGGAACATAGAAAATTAAATCGTAGGTCCAGATTTCCTTTTGTGTTTGCTTGCAACTTTTCCTTTTGACATAATTTCGGATTTATCTAGATTCACCACTTCGTTTCTGTTTTGCCTTCTTTGCTTCCTTGTTATCTCTGCATCTAAAATGTGTGCATATTGGCTTTGATCGGAAGCCCTTGAGGGTAATGGAGACTATGCCTTCTAGCCCTAAATACTTGGGTGTGAAATCCCTGAAGACAAAGACCTTGTCTTTTGTAGAGGCGGGAGGATTAGGCAAGCCACAAAATTTAATATGAATACAAGACTACTATCTAATCCATAACCCATATTCAAATTTTGACAGCGGTCCCAACCTTATCCTTAACAGACTCTTTTTTTTTTTTCCAGAATCAAATCCAAAGCCACGCATTGCACTTGACTGTTCTGTCCCCAGATGTGGGAAGTCTGCCTTTCCTTGTCTTTTTTTTTTTAATTTTATTTTATTATATTATGTTAATCACCATACAGTACATCCCCAGATTCCGATGTAAAGTTTGATGCTTCATTAGTTGCGTATAACACCCAGTGCACCTTGTCTTTCTTGAGTTTGATGCTTTCTGAAGACGACAGGCTAGTTCCGTCTGGGTTTGTCTGATCTTTCCTCGTGATTAGATTCAGGTATGCGTTTTTGGATGGAGGACGGCAGAAATGACCTGTGTTTTCTCAGTGCATTATGGAGGAGGCCAAGAATGGCAGTTGCCAACGCAGGCGCGTGTTAACTTTGATCCCCCGTATAAGGCGTTCTGATCCTGAGTTTCAGACAAGCCAACCTGGGCCAAGCTCCACCCTTAACAGGACATACGCAAAAACAGGGAAACCAGTGTATACCCTGGCCCCCCAGGGGCTCAAGAAGATTTTTTTCACCCCAGAAAATGCCCCCTAATAAAACTGGGGATTGCATAAGGAGCTGCCTTTCTTTTGTAAACAGGAGAGGGGTTGTTTGTGAAGACGCTGATTCATCCTGCAGTTTTAGAGGAACATTTCTGTATGTTGAGGATTTGAGAAATCGCTCCCTTGCCGGCATGCCCCTGGGGAAATCTGTGTGTGTCCCCAGCTTGAAGACCCTACCCTGTCCCTCTGCCTGGCTGGACATCCTCCCAGCATTGTGGCCACCACACCCCATTCTGCTATAAAGGATTGAACTCAATGTCTTCTAAGCGATGGTTTCCCCCCAACTCCCTTTGATGCTGTCTTGAGCTCCCTGAAGCCGGGTGCTTACTGATCCATTCATCTTTGTAGCCCTCGCCTCTGGTTTGTGCTTCATAAATTGTTGCAAAAGGAAAGAGATTTTGTCTGGCCTGCTGGAAGATCCTTGCCATCCAGGACACACACACACACACACACACACACACACACACACACACACCCTGGGCCCTGGCCCAGTCCAGCCCAACCCAGCCCAGAGACTGAGTCAATGGCACATGATTGTGCCACAGGCCCCCAGTCTGTGCAAAGACAAAACCAAGAGCAGGTCTTGATTGGGCATCCGGGGGACTGGCTCCTTGGACGTTGCCAGGAAGGAGAAAGCCTTGGGGTGCTAAAGACACGTTTTACCCATTTCATCATTTTACTGGGTCAAGCAGCACTCAGGATTCATGCTGTCGCTCATATAACTCATTGACTCACTCTGTTGATGGCACACATGGTGCGGCACGCCTGCGACATCTCCTGGGTTGGGCTGGAGCTGGCTGTCCTCCGGCCGACAGACACCACATGCCATCAGCCCCCTGGGGCCAAAGGTCCACATTCACCCCTCATTTTGGTACAGGAGCATTGACTCTTCACTGCCGAGGCAGGGCCCGGTGCCTTCTGGGGACAAGGAGCCAGGTGTGCTACTCTGTTTTTCACCAGTTATTAAAAGCATCAGGCGTTTGCTTGAAGCAATAAGGAAAACATTCAACTCTGTGGATCAACAGGCTTCTGTGTGCTTTGTCGCCCTGGGGAAGCCTTGGGCCTCTCTGCTGGGTGCAGGGTGAGGTCCACAGATGCTGGGAGAACGCAGAGCTCTGCCCTGGCTAAGGGTGTGAAAGTCCCCTTCCCCGGGGAGGTGAAATGTCCAGTAAATCTGATGCCTCTTCCCCACCGCACCAAAGAAATGCAGAAAGAACTCACTCGGGCCACTGGTAATTTTTTTTTCTACAACAGCAACAGGCTAATTTACATGCTACCCACCCCGCAGACCCCAAACAAAGAAAAAATTAGCTGAATCCACCAGTCAATTTGAATTCCGGTATTTGGAATGGTTGGGAGGAGAGGGTCACAGATTACTTTTGTGGGTTGGGAGCGTAGATGGTTTTTTGTTTGTTTTGTGTTTTGTTTTGTTTTATTTGGGTTTTTTTTTTAAATCAACACTGAGTTTTTAAAGGACATACAACCATCGAGGAGGAGGGAGGGCGACGTTTTTCACAAATCTGACCGATACACACAGAAAGCTCCTTTCACGGGTGTGTTCAGAGAGCCCTTCATTATGAGACTCAGCACTGCTTGGAAAACAATCTGAATGAATGCGTCTCAGTGTGAGAGGCTGTGAAGTCGAGTAGGGACAGGGCCGAGAGGCTGGTGTTTATCTCATTGCCCTGTCGAAGGCTGGTGGCCTTGAAGACATCCATCTCCCGCTTTCTCTCCCTCAGTTTCCTTGGGTGGAAACTGAAGCTGGGCTTGTGGAAATGTTGGCAATGAGGCCCCTGTGTGTCAGTGAGATTATTGACCTGTGAGGCATGACTGTGTGCTGAGACTTGAGCAACCTCATCCTGCATCCCACCAGCTCCTGCTTGCACGCTGAGGCCAGTGACAGCAAACCTCCAACCACAGACCTTGTGCCATCCCAGCCTGGAATTCCCTGCCCAGAACCACTAGTGCCTTCCCCAAAGATGAGGCCAAGAGGCCCGGAGGACAAGCCTCCCCCACTCTCAACGCCTCCTTCCAATGGGTACAATCCCTATGGAACAGCCTGGATTTTGTTGGTATTTTGAGATCTTTTGTTGAGGTCCCAAATCGGTTTTAATCACCGTCCAGGAATCTAATTCAAAAAAATTCAGACATCAGTGTCTGCCAAGAGGTGGGTTTGGCCATGATAGGAAAACAGGAAAAGGCTTAAAACTTAATAAAGCTGGAAGAAAACAGCTTTAATGTTAGCAGTCCAATATCCAGAGCCCCTGCCCCTCACCCTGTCCTCAACTGCCTTCTGACTGGGCAAGGACTCTCCTTTTGCATTGGTTCAGCATATTTACGGGCATCCCGAGGGGGGTGAGAGGCACAAAATGGTTACTGGGAGATGTTATTAGAGGGATTTAGCTGTTTTCCTTAGCAGAGCTAGGGAACCTGATTACCTTTTCATTACTGGTACTAACAGCAGGCAGCTACAATACAGACGATGTATTCTTTCATTTAACTGCTACCTATGGCACATCCCACTGTGTGCCAGGCAGTGTCCTGGGCTCCAGGGACATGGCAGGGTCCAAGGCATCCAGGTGGTCATTTCTGAGCCTCCTACATTCTGTGGGGGAGACATACGATAGGTACAGAAGTAAATAAGGTAGGTAGAGGTGGTGGGAAGGGTTATAAAAAACAGTAAGTCGGTGGAGCAGAGGAGCAATCTTGCAAGTGGGGTTGCACACCACTGGAGGGGTGCTGACTCTCAGGTGACACACATGGGCAGCAAAGCTTCAAGAACATCAATCTTCAAATTCTCAGCTCACTTGTGTTCTCTTTGCTAACATGGTTCTGCTGCGCTGTTCGTCGTTTTTCTTCCGCTTTGCTGTAGAAAGACAAATCTCCTAGTCACCCTAAATTGTACAATGGTGCACTATGTGTGGGCTGTAGAACCCCTCTAAGGGCGAAGAGGTGACAACTCGAAACGGTGGTGTATGCACGGCCTCCTTTAAGCAAAGGACCATAAACTCACGGGAGAGCTTTGTGTCATTTTTGTCATTTGGATATTTCCGTGAAATGTGAACTCCAGCTTTAGAATAGGGGTATTCGGACTCAGGTTGGATTATTCTGAATTCAGTTATTGAGAGTGATGACAATTTGATTGTATGACCTGGCCTCTTCCATACCTTGGCTCTTGATCCAATTGCATGGCTCTGAGACCCAGGCAGAGAGGACAAAAAGAAACACTGCAGGGTAGGAGGACATAATGGATGTTTCTGACATGAGAGGGAAGAGTCAAGACATGCAGAAGGAGGAGAAAGGGAGAGAAGATGCTGCCGGGGTCCCTTGGGGCTCTGCCCAAGGTTGGGGGTGATGGCAAGAAGACAGAAACCCCAGACAAGAGGAGAGTTCATCCCAAGAACACATGGACCAACGTTCTGCTTCCGGAACCATCCAACGTAGTGAGAAGGAAGAAGCAAGGCATAGAGGAGGGAGGTGTCCAGACAGGTTCCAGAGAGGTAACCCTGAAATGGCACAGTTGACTCCCCATGGTGGGAAGTCCTTTGTGTCTCCCCAGAGGGAAGAGAGATGCTAAGAGGACCAGAGGTCCTGATGGAAGCCTGACAGGGAAACCTCAGACAGCAATGACCTTAGAGCAGAGCAAATAGCAGAGCCGAGAATCAGCGACGATAGCAGATGCCCACTCACGGCTTAAGAGCAGTCGGGACCAATGACATCACCAGCCAATTCAGCAATGACACAGGTCAAACCCAAAAGCAAGCTAGGTGCCCAAGGACAAAGTCAGAGCTGTTACACTATGTTCAGTAACTACAGCCTTCACCACTGCCCCCATGAGAAAATCTTCCCTGCACCCAGATATCATTTAGGAAAAGAAGTCCTGAAAAACTAAGCATTTCTCTCTCTCTCTTTTAAAGATTTTATTGATTTATTTGAGATAGGAAGAGGGAGAGAGCACATGAGTGGGGGGAAGGGTAGAGGGAGAGGGACAAGCAGACTCTCCCGTGAGTGGGGAGCCCAGCGTGGGCCAATCCCAAGACCCCAAGGCCATGACCCAAGCAGAAGCCAGGCACTTAATGGACAGAGCCACCCAGGCGCCGTAAACATTTATCTTTTTGGGAATTGATGTTAGGGGACTGTTCTAAACCAGAAGAGATCAAATGAGTGATACAGAGAAGGTTTAAGTTCTCTAGTACCCAATATCTGGATCGAAGCAAGGACATCTACAAAAACATGAAGAATACCTCATTCTCCACAGCCCAGCAAAGAAGTGTGTAAATTTTTGATTCTCACACAAAGTGTTTTCCAGTCCATTAAATAATAATGAATCACAGCGAGAAAGTTATTCTCTTTTTAATCCTCCTTTACAAAAATTATTGAATAACTGACATGTGCAAAAAATAGATAACATAAACATAAATTATAAAGCACCATAATAAAATGAACTGCGTAACTTAAGAACAAAAACATCACCAGCGCTATAGGATTTTCCCCCAAGCCTCTCTGCCAACCTCCAGAGCTAACACCACACAAATTCGGTGCTTACCCTTCCCTTGATTTTCTTAAAATGGATTTACCACATATGTATGTATATATAATCACTGATTAATTGGCTTGTTTTTGAACCAAAAACAGAAGTTTTCCAAAAGTATGTATTTTCCTGCAGCTTGCTTTTTTCATTCAAAGTTAGGTTGCTAATATCCATCTCTGTTGTTGTGTATGACACAGGTCATCTGTTTTTTGGTGCTAAGTAATATTCCACCGAATGGCAATATCTCTGTTTATTTTTCATTTCCTGTTGATGGACATTTGGGTTGGGTTTTGGGGTTTTTGCTGTCGTGAACAGAGCTACTATGAACGTTCCTGTACAAGTCTCTTGGAGTCCACTTTAGAGAATCTCTCTAAACTAATTATCCTCCAAGCGTTGGCTCTGGACCAGTATCACCATCACCTGGGAACCTGTTAGAAATGCAAATTTTGGGGTCCCACTCCACACCTATTGAATCAGGAAATCTGAGAGTAGGACCTAACAATCTGCATTTTAATAAGCACCCCCCAGGCAGTTCTGATGCCCACTAAAATTTGAGAACCACTAGCATAAATCTAAGAGTGAAATTGCTTGATTATAAGGAATGTGCATGTACAAATGCATGTCTAACTGCCGTAGACTTGATGTTTCTGTGTTCCCCCAAATTCATGTGTTGAAACCTATTCCCCCAATGTGAGTGTTTGTCGTGGGGTCTTTGGGAGGTGATTAGGTCATGAATAGAGTTAGCATCCTTATAAAAGAGACCCCAGAGAGTTGCCTTGGCTTCTTCTGCCCTGTGAGGACACAGTGAAAAGGGAGCCATCGATGAACAAAGATGTGGGCTCTCACCAGACACCAAACCTTCCTCTGCCTTGACCTTGGACCTCATGGCCTCTACAACTGTGAGGAATAAACTTTCATTGTTTATAAGCCACGTAGTGTGTGGTGTTTTGTTATAGCAGCCAGAAAGGACTAAGACATTAATTTTGTAAGATAATGCTACACTGTTTTCTAAGGTATGTTCTAACTGACCCTGGACCCCTTACCCCCAGCAGCCCTGCCAGTTTCCAACCCCCCCATCACTTGTTAATATCAGATGTTTCAATACTATAGCTAATTCTTATATAATGCTATATGTCAGGCACTATTCTGTATTTCACATATACTAACTTTCATGCAATCTTCACAACCTTATGAATTGGGTAAAACAGTAAATCCTGCCATAATCCTATAAATGAGGTCCAAAGACCCCAATTGTTTAAGATATTAGATGGCATTATTGTGAGATTGGTGGGATAGAAGCAAGGGCTGGGCAGATGATGGGAGCCAATTTTCAATAACGTTTTACTGGGTTAACGTTCCATTTTAAGTAGAGGAAACTGAGACATGGAGAAGTGTTGCCTTCTCAAGGCTTGGAGGAGCCAGGCTGATGCCCAGCCAGTCTGGCCCAGAGTCTGTTCTCTTTTTTTTTTTTTTCAAAGATTTTATTTATTTATTTGACAGAGACAGGCAGCAAGAGAGGGAACACAAGCAGGGGGAGGGGGAGGAAGAAGCAGGCTCACAGCAGAGGAGCCTGATGTGGGGCTCAATCCCATAACGCTGGGATCGCGCCCTGAGCCGAAGGCAGATGCTTAACCGCTGTGCCCCCCGGGGGCCCCCAGAGTCTGTTCTCTTTTAACTCCTGCACAATGCAGATCTAGATGGCGTAAAATAGCACAGTCCACTGGGGTTCTATATGCAAATTAGCATCTGATTACTAATTAGGCTGATTATGTTTATCCACCATATACATTTTCTCTTCTGTAAAAGTCCTGTTTGTATCTTTTGCCCATTTTTAAAAAGATTTTATTTATTTATTTGACAGAGAGAGAGAGCACAAGCAGGGGGAGCAAAGGGGAAGCAGTCCCGATGTGGGACTTGATCCCAGGACCTTGGGATCATGACCTGAGCCAAAGGCAGATGCCCAACGACTGAGTCACCCAAGCATCCCTCTTTTGCTCATTTTATTATTAGGTTGCTCACCTTTCTCTTATTGATTTGCTGGAATTTAATAGAGAAATGTATTCTATCTATGTTACTAGTCCTTTGTGCTTGTATGTGTACAAATATATCCCCCAATTCATGGCTTGCTTTTTCTTTATGATGTCTTTTGGTGAACAGAAAGAAATAATGTTGATGTAGCTTACTGATTCAAGTTTTTCTTTTAAGTCTTACATAAAAAACATCTTTCCTTATTCTAAGGTCATAAAAATATTCTTTGATATTTTCTTCTGATTTGAAAATTTTTGCCTTCCACGTTTATGTTATTTATGTTGTCAATCCACGTGGAATTGATTTTTAAAAAAGATTTTATGTATGTACGTATGTATTTAGAGAGCGTAAGTTGGGGGAGGGGCAGTGGGAGAAGGAGAGAAAGAATCTCAAGCAGACTCCTCTGAGTGCAGAGCCCAATGCAGGGCTTGATCTCAGGACCCTGAGATCATGACCTGAGCTGAAGGCAGAGGCTTAACCGACTGAGCCACCCAGGGGCCCCACATGGAATTGATTCCCCCACCCCCACTCCAGATGGATAATCAATTGTCTCGGGATTTGTTGCCTAATGTTTGACTCACAGAACAGCTGTATCTCCTATCTCCTCTTTATGTATCAGCTTTGCAAAAATTGAGAATCCGTTCTGCTGCATTGATTAGTATGTCTGTAATTGCATAAATATCATACCATCTTAATTACTTTAACTCATGATAAGTCTTGTTATGGGATTAAGCAAATTCTTCCACCCTCACCTTTCAGCCAGACTTTCTTCACCTAATGCCTTAAAACACTCATTGTATGTAAGGTTAACTTCTTCCCCAGGCATCTAGGATGGAACTGGTTACCCCTATCCTTAGGAGGATTGAGAACGTAATTTCTAAACTGATTTTCTACATTAAAGGAGTAACTGTTGAGAAAGGCTGTAGATTATTTTGAACCAACTGCCCTTCTCTCATATACATTTTGGAATCAGCTTCTTAAATTTCTCAACAAACAAACAAACAAACAAACACCGACCAACAAAACTGTTGGAATTATGATTGAAATTGCATTGATTCTGTAGATCAACTTGGAGAGAACTGGTATCTTTGTATTACATCTTTCTAGCCAAAAGTGGTATTTAGGGTTTAAAAATGTCTTTCAAAAAAGTTTCAAATTTTTCTCTCTCAACTTCTTGCTTACCTTTTGTTATATTTATTCCTAGGTACCTTCTCTTTTGTTGCTATTGTAAACAACATCTTTTTAAAAATTATGTTTTCAGGGGCACCTGGGTGGCTCAGTCCTTAAGCATCTGCCTTCGGCTCAGGGCGTGATCCTGGCGTTCTGTGACCCAACCCCACATCAGGCTCCTCCCCTGGGAGCCTGCTTTTCCCTCTCCCACTCCCCCTGCTTGTGTTCCCTCTCTCACTGGCTGTCTCTCTCTCTGTCAAATAAATAAATAAAATCTTAAAAAAAATTATGTTTTCATTTGTTGCTTGTGTCTAAAGATACAATTGATTTTTGTATGTTGATCTCATTTTCGGCCACTTTGCTAGACACTTTTATTAATTCTAACAATCAGGTCTGAAAATCTTTGGGGCTATATCTTTGCAGATAAATCATGATATCTAGGAATACTGACACTTTTGCTTTCTAACCCTTAAGCTCTTGTTTCTTCTTCTTGCCTTATTGTCGCGGCTAGTACCCCCAGTATAATGTTACATAGAAACAGGAATGGTGGACTTCCTTGTCTTGTTCTTGACATAAGAGGGGATTCTTCTAATGTTTCTCCATTTAAGATGATGCTTGCGCTAGGCAATTCCCTTCTATTCTTTTTTTTTTTTAGATTTTATTTAATTTGAGACTGATAGAGCATGAGAGAGTGAGCATGAGTGGGGGGAGGAGCAAAGGGAGAAGGAGAAGCAGGCTCCCTGTTGAGCAGGGAGCTCCACACGGGCTGGATCCCAGGACGCCAGGATCATGACCCGAGCCAAAGGCAGACGCTTAACTGACTGAGCCACCCAGACACCCCTAAGATTTTATTTTTTTAAATAATTTCTACACCCACCATGGAGCTCGAACTTACAGCCCCAAGATCAAGAGATGCATGCTCCCTCTGAATGAGTCATCCAGGACCCCCAATTCCCTTCTATTCTCAATAATGAATAAGTATTAGCTTTTTCGAATGATTTTTTTGCATCTACTAAGCGGATATGATTCGATCCTTTGATTCGTTACAGTGACAAGTTATTTATACATTCTTCTCATGTTAAACTACCCTTTATTTTTAGAGTACACTCAGTTTGGTCTTCCCTATCTTTCTTGTAGATTGTTGGATTGAGATTGGTAATGTTTGGTTTACAATTTTGCACTTATGTTCCTAAATGAAACTGACCTATAATTTTCCTTCCTAGCATTATTCTTGTTTGGCTTTAATGTAAGTTTTGTTTGCCTTCTAGAATAAATTAGAAAATATTTCCTGCAACAAATCTGTTCTTTGAAAGTTTGGTAGGTTTTGGGGCCCCTGGCTGGCTCAGTTGGTAGAGTATGTAACTCTTGATCTTGGGACCCCCATTGGGTGTAGAACAGACTTTAAAAAAAAAAAGAAAGTTTGGTAGGCTTTACCTATAAATGTCCCTTGGACTGGTATAATACCTTTGGGTCAATTTTTAACTATTAATTCAAACTTCTCTATCCTTAGCTATATGATTGTTTCCATTTTCTACTTCTCCTTGGGTCAGCTGGATAAGTTATATTTTCTATTAATCTGTCTATGCTATCTATATTTTCCAATTCATTGGCATAACACTTACTGTATACTCTATCTTCTTAATCTCAGCTAATCTGCAGTTTCTTTACCAATGTCAGATTTTGTTTATTTGGAAAGTCTCTCTTTTCCTTGATCCATCTTGCCAGAGATTTAAAAAAAATTTTTATCAGTCTTTCTGAAGAACCAACGTTTGGCTTTGTTGATACTAAGTGCCAGGCATTGTTCTAAGTGCTTTACATTTACTAACTAATTTAATTGGACGTATGTAACACTTTCTCATTACATCTTCCTTATCATTTGTATTTTCCATCTCCTTGTCTGTTTGACATTCTGGATACTTTTTTCAGATCTATCTTAGTTCACCATTCTTTTTTTATTTTTTATTTTATTTTATTTTTTTATTTTAGAGAGAGAGAGCAGGGAGAGAGCAGGGGGAGAGAAACAATTTGACTCTGTGCTGAGCATGGAGCCCCACATAGGCTCTTTTTTTTTTTAAGATTTTATTTATTTGTCAGAGAGAGAGAGAGGGAGAGAGCGAGAACGCACAAGCAGGGGGAGTGGCAGAGGGAGAGGGAGAAGAAGACTCCCACTGAGCAGGGAGCCAGGAATGTGGGATCATGACCTGACCCAAAGGCAGATGCTTCACCGACTTGAGCCATCCAGGTGCCCCGGTTTTTTAAAAGAAGTATTAATTCATATATGAAAAAATGATTCAATTTAAACAAGGTGTTAAATAAGCAGTAGAACAGGCTGTGGCCATGCTCGACTGTCTCTTCCTGATTCCTCAGATCCATGTCCCCCCTGAAAGCTTTCCTTCTCAAACCAGCCCCAAGTGCTTCCTCCCTCCTCCAAGTGACTAAAGAACTGTGGCCAGCACCTTTCAGCCTCTCTCCCCTAATCACCCTCGTAGTCTGTGTCATGCCCCCTAACTCACTCCAAAACTCAAGAAAGCCCTTTGAGGACAGTCAAAAAAACCCAAAAACAAAATCCAAACCCAACTCCCCACAGAGTAAGTGCTCCCTTATACTTCTTTGTCTCCCCAAGAGACCTCATCTCCCCATTCGCCTCATGAGACCTTGTCTTTTCACAACTCTCCATGAGATCATCTCATCTCCCTACATCTCCCCATGTCCCCCCACCAGACCTCATCTCCCCAATAAGAACTTGTCTCCCCATAAAATTTCATCTCTCTGCGAGTTGTCATCTCCTCACACCTCCCCCCAAACACTTGTCACTCTATACCTCCCCCGGGAGATCTCATCTCCCCTTGTCCCCCCATGCGATCTTATCTCTTCGTGTCTCTCCGTGAGATCTCATCTCCCTATATCTCCCCACGTACTCCCATAAGACCTTGTCTCCCCACGAAACCTTGTGGTTTTGTTCGGACATGAAAACAAGTTGATGTAAACAGAGGGATACAGCTGAAAGTTGGAGTGGGGTCATAAGAGGCTAACAAGACACCAGTGGTAACAGCAAATGGACTGCTGTTCCCAAACAGGCCAACAACTGGAGTGAAGGCATTAAGACCCTAAGCAGCTTGTCTCTTGGCCTTTTATTTGTTTGTCTCATAAACAAACAAACTTGGGTCTTCTGTTTCTTGGGAAGTCCATATAAACACATTCCCATTTCCTAGTGCTCATGGCCAGTAGCCATCTGTACTGACCACTGTGCTAGTGGCAGCCAGTGGGCACTTGGTGGGGGGCAAAGTTCCTACCCACTCCTGCTTTGCTAAGGTCTCCCAGCAACCTTGTTTCAACCATGGATGCAACACTTACAGAAGTGAATGGGAGCGAGAAGAATCTCCAAGCTGAAAAGGGAGCTACCTCCTGGCTCATGCTTCTGCTTTTTGGAAACTATTTATTTTGTAAGATGTTGTTCCTTTTTCCACTTTCAGGTTTATTCCTAGGACCTGGAAAAAGTACTGTGGGCTTTAAGGGTTATTAAGTTTTCTCCAGAACTTGCTATGGTCCAACAACTTTACTTATTTAGAATTTCTTTCCTTTTTTTCAAGTCATAGCTGTTTTTGAATCCATGTATTTCAACAAATATTTACTGACAACCTCTCTGGCTTAGAGTTTAAGGGGAAGGCTGTGGATAGAAATGCAACTGATTTCTGACTCCTGGGTGGCTCAGTCGTTAAGAGTCTGCCTTCGGCTCAGGGCGTGATCCCAGTGTTCTGGGATCGAGCCCCACATCAGGCTCCTCTGCTGGGAGCCTGCTTCTTCCTCTCCCACTCCCCTTGCTTGTGTTCTCTCTCTCGCTGACTGTCTCTGTCAAATAAATAAATAAAGTCTTTAAAAAAAAAAAGAAATGCAACTGATTTCTGTGCATTGATTTTATATCTTGACACTTTGCTGAATTCCTGTATGAGTTCTAACAATTTTGGGGTGGAGTCTTTTGGGTTGATACATGGAGTATCATATCATCTGTGAAGAGTCAATCCCATTTACAATAGCACCAAAAACCATAAGATACCTAGGAATAAACCCAACTAAAGAGGCAAAGGAACTGTGTTCTGAAAACTATAGAACATTCATGAAAGGAATTGAGGAAGACACAAAGAAATGGAAAAATATTCCATGCTAATGGATTGGAAGAATACATATTGTTAAAATGTCTATGCTATCTAGAGCAATCCACACATTCAATGCGATCCCTGTCAAAATACCATCAACTTTTTTTCACAGAGCTGGAACAAATGATCCTAAAATTTGTATGGAACCAGAAAAGACCCCAAGTAGTCAAAGGAATGTTGAAAAAGAAAACCAAAGCTGGTGGCATCAAAATGCAAGACTTCAAGCTCTATTACCAAGCTGTTATCATCAAGACAGTATGGTACTGGCACAAACACAGACACATAGAGCAATGGAACAGAGTAGAGAACCCAGAAATGGACCCTCAACTCCATGCTCAACTAATCTTCGACAAAGCAGGAAAGAATATTCAATGGAAAAAAGATGGTCTCTTCAACAAATGATGTTGGGAAAATTGGACAGCCACATGCAGAAGAATGAAACCGGACCATTTCCTTACACTATACACAAAAATAGACTCAAAATGGATGAAAGACCTAAATGTGAGACAGGATTCCATCACAATCCTAAAGAAATACACAGGCAGCAACCTCTGTGACCTTGGCTGCAGCAACTTCTTGCTAGACATGTCTCCAAAGGCAAGGGGAAAAAAGGCAAGAATGAACTATTGGGACTTCATCAAGATAAAAAGTTTTTGCACAGCAAAGGAAATGGTGATAAAACCAAAAGACAACCAACAGAAGATATTTGCAAATGTCCTATCAGATAAAGGGCTAGTGTCCAAAATCTATAAAGAACTTATCAAACTCAACACCCAAAGAACAAATGATCCAATCAAGAAGTGGGCAGAAGACGTGAACAGGCATTTCTCCAAAGAAGACATCCAAATGGCCAACAGACACATGAAGAAATGCTCAACATCTCTCGGCAGCAGGGAAATACAGATCAAAACCACAATGAGGTACCACCTCACACCGGTCAGAATGGCTAAAATTAATAAGTCAGGGAATGACAGATATTGTTGAGGATGCAGAGAAAGGGGAACCCTCCTACACTGTTGGTGGGAATGCAAGCTGGTGCAACCCCTCTGGAAAAGAGTATGGAGGTTCCTCAAAAAGTTGAAAATAGAGCTACCCTATGACCCAGCAACTGCGCTACTGAATATTTACCCCAAAGATACAAATGTAGTAATCTGAAGGGCACCTGCACCCCAATGTCTATAACAGCAATGTCCACAATAGCCAAACTATGGAAAGAGCCCAGATGTCCAACGACAGATGAATAAATAAAGAAGATGTGGTCTATATATATACAATGGAATATTACTCAGCCATCAAAAATGAAATCTTGCCATTTACAACCATGTGGATGGAACTATAGGGTATTATGCTAAGTGAAATAAGTCAGTCAGAGGAAGACAATTATATGATTTCATTCGTGTGGAATTTAAGAAATAAAACAGAATTATAGGGGAAGAGAGGGAAAAACATATCAAGACAAAATCAGAGAGTGGCACAAACCGTAAGAGACACTTAATCATAGGAAACAAACTGAGGGTTGCTGGAGGGGAGGTGGGTGAAGGGTTGGGTAACTGGGGGATAGGCATTAAGGAGGGCACGTGATGTAACGAGCACTGTGTGTTATATAAGACTGATGAATTACTGAACTCTACCTCTGAAACTAATAATACATTGTATGTTAATTAATTGAATTTAAATTTTAAAAAATTTTTAAAAAGAAAAAAAAAGGAAGGAAAAAAAGAGCAAGGCTGTGAAGTCAGAATTCTTGCTTTCAAATCCCACTTCTGCCACCTGCTAATTGGGTGACCACGGACATATACACTTCTCTGGGGCTGACTTGCCTTCACCACTGAGTAGGGGTAGTAATAGCACCTACTGCAGAGGGTTATGGCAACGGAGTGAGATCATTCCTGTGAAGGAAGAGGACACTGCTTGGGACACACTAGGCACTTAATGATGTATGAATGTGGTGGTGATGATGGTGGTACGTGTCATCCACCACATTAGGTTCTGGGGATACCAGCATCAGTGAGAAACGTCTCTTGCCCACAGGGGTTCACAAAACATCCATCAGATGTAGCAGGCAGTGGTGGGACAGAGAATTGACTGGAACAGGGATGGTGTTAGTGAGAAATCCATTCCCTGGCCAGGTTCAGGTGAGGACAGGTCTGCAAGAGGAGCATTCCCAGCCTCCTGGGAGAGGAGAAGTGACCCGAGTTGGGCAGCTAGGAGAAGCTGCTGCAACTCCCCATTCTCTTTGCAGAATGTCTTGCTCTGAATGTGTGTTCTCTGCTTTTCCATGTATTAAGCCTGCCTGACCTGCTGCACTCCTGCAGGGGGAGCCGCAGCTGGGACAGGTGGCTAACTACGTGTGTGTCTGCTTCAGGGAGGGAGTAGTACGAAGTCCCTTGTGGCCACACATCTGATGCCACAGCCTTTGAGGCGGCTTTCTAAGTTTTAAAGCCATCATTTTGGTCTCCATCTTTCCAATTTCTCTGTGTATTGGCAGGCAGCCTCCAAGATGACCCCAGTAATCTGTAGCTACTGGTATTCGTGCTCTCTTGGAGTGCCATGTTGTATGCGGGGGGCGTCTATGTGACCATTAACATATGGCAAAAATGGGGAGGTCACTCCTGGGTTCTCTTTCTCTCTCTCCCTCTCTCATCAGTTGCTTTTCCATAACACAGGCACCTTTTGGGAGAAGCCCACATGGCAAGGAATGAGGCCTCCTGTCAACACCAAGTGAGAGAGCGTCGAAGCAAATCCTCTCGCTTCAATCAAGCTTTGAGCTGACCACAGCGCTGGCTGACCTCTTGACTGAAACCTCTTTAGAGACCCTGTCTCATAATCACCCAGCAATCTACTCTCAGATTCCTGACCCTCCGAAGCTGGGAGACAATGCATGTGTATTGTTGTTTGAAGGGGCTAAATGTGGGAAAAATTTGTCACACAGAAACAGGTAATTAATATAGTTGATTTCTCAGTTGTTTCTACCCTCCAAAGGGAAGTAAAAGGTGTTATTGATTGCCTACAATTCCAACAGATGACAGGATCTGAGCGGTAACACCCAGTAAACTCTGCTGTACTTGGGGAGGAAATAATGCAGGTGGCCGAGCACACATCGGGCAGACCTGAGTTAGAATCCTGGTCCCTGCCATTACGTCCTCCGCATGATCATGGGCAACTCATTTACCCATGCGAAGTGTCAGCCTCTTCATGTAGTAAATGGAGGTAATTGCTACCTTGTAAAGTTGTTAAGAATTAAATGAAATAATGCAGGTAAAGAACATAAGGGTAAGCGTCCCCTCACGTGCTGGCTAGTCACGTGAATTCATGCCATCTCTTTTCTTATCATGAACTTGCAAGCGGTGCTGAGGGACAAGGCTGTTCATGGACCATCCCCCCACCTACCAGGCACCTACCATAGCGTGGGGGAAGGAGGAGGACCTCGGTTTTGCAAGCTAAGTGGGATGTGTTTATGAAAGAGCAAATACTTATCTGCCTGTTGGAAATCACCCCACACTTCACTGTAATTTGTGCAACCACAGAGTAATCCCACACACGGGACATGAATACACATGGACACCCGGCTCTACTCACTGATTTGGTCAGAGGACATTTGGGATAACTGGTCCCCTTCAGAGCCGGTCCTTTTATTTTTTATTTTTCGTTTTTTTAAATTTCCAGGGAGGATAGAGTCTGATTATTTTATCGAGAGTCCTTCTCAAGTGATGCCTCCCTCGCAGACATCCAGGCGCGTGAAAGCAAGCATAATGCCCCGTATTAAGTTTACTTGGCTAATTTTAAATCTCTGGGCATCTATCATGTACTTAGCTCTAAATTATATGGTGGATCTGGGTTTTTCTTAGGCCTCATCCATGCAGCAGGTAAATAAAACAGCCCTGTGAAGGGACCATAAAAAGCCTTGTAAAGGCCCAGTGTTCTGTCTTCCCCTGGCAAGGGCTGCAAGTCGCCTGTCCAGGAGAGCCGTCCTTGCGCAGTTTGGCAGTCCTGGGATTTGGGACGATCCAGGAAAAATAACAGCCCAGGTTAATGGAGGCCACCAGCCCAAGAGGCCCTCAGCTCCCCGAGCCTCTCTGGCAGCTCACCCGCCCTCCTGACTAAATCCATCATCACAATCATCCTGTGTCTCCGCCAGTCTGGAAAAACCGCTTCTGGGCATATGCAATGTCCGTCCTGGCCACGAGAGGGCGCCGCAAGGCAAGATGCCAGGAGGACCCGTTTGGCCTGTTCCTTCCTGTCCCCCAGGATGACGCCTGGAGCCAGGACAAATATAGCCTAAACTATCCTCCGGAGGCTGCAATTTGGGTGCGACAGCCTCCGATGGCAGCCGCTTCTCTTTCTTTTTTTGACTTTTTTTTTTTTTTAAGACATCTAATGAGAGGGAAGTGTGCTGAATTTGGAAATAGAACCTTCTATTTCGGGTCAAGGTCTGGGCTCAGATTCGCTGGGTGCAAGGAGGGCCCCGTTTCTTCTAACATGAATTAATAAACTCATTCACTCAATTGACAACTAGTTATCATGCACGAACCACCACGTGCCTGGCACTCTGCAGGACATCGGGTCCAGCCGGGGAGGCAGGTGCTATCCAGGAGCAGGTGCTGGGGGTGGGGGTGGGGTGCATAGGTGGGGCCCGCCTGCAGGGGGCTTCACTGGAGAGGTGGCCTTTGAGGCGGAGCTGAGTGAAGAGTGTGAGTGTGCAAGGCAAAGGTCGTGAGGATACAAGGTGTGCAGGAGTCAGGCGGAGGGCAGGGGTTGAGTGAAGGCCCTAAGGTGTGACTATCTGCTGAGCCCTGGGCTCTCAGGCTGGTGTTCCTTCTCTCAGGGCCTATTTCTCGGTCGAATGACCCTGTAGTCACACCGAACCGAGCTTAGAGGGGCCCCACGCTTGGTTTAAGGCTCGCTGATGGCATCTTGAAATTCTTCCTAAGTTTGGAACCAAGCCCCACGTTCTCATTTCGCCGCAGGTCCCGCCTCTACCTAGAACACCCTGCTCTTGGCATGTCTGTCTCCTTTAGTTACTGGAGTCTTCTTGGCTCAAGCGTCACCTTCTCAGAGAGGCCTTCCCCGGCCACCTGTCCAAAGAGCCCCACCTGGTCTTTCTTGGTCCTGGAACTGTTTCATTTCTCTCATGACACCATCCGTGCCTGAAATGACCTTATCATTTTGTTCTTTCCGTGTTTGCTGTCTGTCTCTTCTTGTTTACGCCGTCTGTCCACAGGAGTGTCCCGGCTCAGGGCACAGAGCTGGCTCTGTGGGCGCCGGTGCCTGTGGGTTTTAGAGAAGGAGGACACAGCGGTGCAGGGGTTGGCGGGCGGTTGGGTGGGGGTGAGCCCCCCGGGGCAGAGCGGGAGGTGTCACGGGAACTGGGCCGCACGCCGTGAAGAGGTGGGTAATTCTCTGTTCTTTTTAAATCTTCCCCGGACACTCGTGTGCAGGCCGGGCCGGGCATGCCCCTCTACCCAGGCAGCAGTGTGTGTCCATAATGGTGCTCACTCCCTCCAGGCCTGGCCGGTGTGACATTCTAGACCAGAACAGAGGGCGTGAATTCCCCTCTGACATCAGAGGTTGATCTGACCTGTGTCCTGAAGGCTGAGAAGAGAAGGAATGCATGGCATTTTCTCTCCCGGTTGGAGCCTCTCCGAGGTGATCCCTGAGATGGGGGAGGGCCTACTCTCCAGGGAGGCCAGTTGATAGCTTCCGGGCACTCGGCAACTTGATTCAAGTTAAGACAGGCTTAAGTTATTGACTAAATGCTTGCACGTGCGACTCCAGGTTGGAATAATCCAGAGCCTTCCAAGGGCATCTGGAACTGCACAGAGGCTGCCTCTGAATCTATATTTTGCCAATGGATGGGGTCAAGAATTTGCTTCTGAAATTTCTCCAGTGTGGAAAAAAATGTCTGAATTAAGGCTCTGGCTTGTGAAATAAAGGGTCCCAACTGGACTGCATGCTTTGTCCTGTTCAGTTAAAGGTATGACTTTGCTACCATGATTATTCTTACTGTTGTTGGTTGATTGGCCCAGAACTGGAGGACAGGGCTGGCTCCCTCTTGGAGAAATGGAGCTTTTCATTCAGCGAATTCGAGAAGTCCTCGCTGAGCACTGTGCTGTCACAGGCGGGGGGTGGGGCTCGCCTGGGTGAACGGAAAGATGGTAGCTGCTGTTGTTTAGGTGCTCGACACCGAACTCGGTACAATATGTGTGAGAACTCACTGTGAACTCCAGCCACTCCGGTGGGGGGGGTGCTATGATTCCCATTTGACTGCTAAGGGATCTAAGTCCTACAGGGAGGTGAAGCCACCTATTGGCTGGCCCACTAATGACATGGACCAGCCGTCTGTGCCACTCCCGAGCCCAAGCTCTTTTTTTTTTAAGACATTTATTTATTTCAGAGAGAGAGAGAGCGCACTCAAGCAGGGGGAGGGGTGGAGGGAGAGAGAATCGCCAGCAGACTCCCCGCTGAGGCTCCATCCCATGACCCGGAGATCATGACCTGAGCCAAAATCCAGAGCCGGACGCTCTACCCACTGAGCCCCTCCAGGGGCCCAAACTCTTGACCACCACACCATCATGCCCTGCAGATGCTTTCCTGAGACAGGACCTAAACCCTGAGGCTCTGCCTGCAACCCCCAGATGGGTCCACCAGCCCCAGTGAAAACCAGCCACCTTACCACCACCTCTGTCATTTGTAATCTTTGGAGAGATTGCCACATCGCTCCATCCGGCAGATAAACTTGGCATCAGGCACGTTTTCTGGTTCAGTGCGGGCAGGACTGCCACCTAGAGCTGTGTGGATTTTATACCCTACCGCAAGGGGGCGCCATTCACACGGACAGCTGCTCTCTGAAGGACTCCCACGGCAAGCTGTCAAAAGAAAATAACCCGTATTAGTTTTCTTTGGCTGTAAAACAAATTAGCCCCAAACTTAGCAGCTTCAAACCACAAATGTTTATTATCTCACAGGTTCTGTGGGCCAGGAATCCAGGAGAGGCTTCACTGGCTGGTTCTGGCCTAAGACCTCTCTGGAGGTTATAGTCAAGATCGGATGGGGCTGCCATCACCTGGGGCTGGGGCGTCCAAGCTCACTTCCGTTGTTGTTGGCACGAGGTTTTGCTTTCTCACTGACTGTTGATAGGAGACCTCAGCTCTTTGCCATGGGGCCTTCTCTGTAGGCTGACCTAGTGTCCTCATCGCCTGGCAGCTGTCTTTCCCAGAGAGAGTGATTTGAGACAGAGAGCAAGTGAGTGCCCAAGACAGAAATCGCAGTCTTTTCTTAACCTGAAACCAGAACTGATATGCTGTATGTTACTGGTCACAGAGACTACCTCGGTACAGTGTGGGAGGGGACTACACAAGGGTGTGAATCCCAGGGTGGTTGGGGGGGACCATGGGGGCCATCTTGGAGGCCAGCTGTCACAAGACGGCTGAATAGGAACACGGACATCCTTAGAAAGTCACATTTCAAAGCCAGTGATTGGACCCACCAGCTTGGGCTCCCCTGACTCGGCGAGCCTTTGGGGTTTTAACCGTGGAGACTTTGACTCCTGATAGGTGCTCTGCAGATGTGCCCCCCTCTTGTTCCTGTCCCGTTGAGCTGTGAGTGGTGGGGTCTTTGTCCTATCACCCCTTCAGCATTGCCCAAGCTGTTAGAAAAAGCCCACAGATTTCATACATGGTTTGGACTCAAGATCTGGCTGCTTTCTTACCCTTCTAAAGGACTCTTAAGAAAGAGACCTGTTAGCGTCTGGGGCTGAGATCTGTTTCATTTAGCAGCTGAGGTTGTTGTGGGGGTCATGTTTGCTGTTCCACTCTAGACTTTTAAACCAAGTACTGCGCTGGAGGGGAAAATACACCAATCCCAGAGTGGCCACACCTGGTCTGAATTCCAGCTTTGCCACTTCCAGCGAGTGAACATAGGTAAGTGACTGATGCTCCGGAAACATTATTATTGCATCTAAAAGAAAAGAAGAGGAGAATAATAATAAATCTAGCTCCCAGGTTAATTTAGATACAATGTAAAAATGTCTCGCCCAGCGCCCCAAACTTAGAAACTACTCAGGAAATGGTGGTTGACATTGAAATTATTGTACCATATGTACTGTATGGTGACTAACATAATATAATAAAAAAAATTTTAAAAAAAGAAATTATTGTACCATATAGAGAAATAACCCTAGTATTTTGTTTCATGTTTTTTAGTTTTTTGAACTGTATTTTTTTAATATAAGAAAAGGGTCAGTTCCAAGTATAAAAGTGACAATGGGAAAAGGTTTGCTGCCGACTTAGCTGTGGCTTTATCCCATCCCAGAGCTTGAGAATATTCTGAGGACCCATTTTGCAAGGAAAGTAATGGGAAAAAAATGATTTAGGCTAGAAAAATTGCAATTTGCAGTTAACTTTTCAGGAACACATCTCTTCCCTAAAGTGAGAGGCAGGTGTATCCAGATGAGATGAGAGGTCCACTTGTCCCCTTTCTGTTCATTCGTTGCTTCATAATCAGATAATGAGTGTCTTTTGGGAAAATAGCTGGCTGTCTACAGGTACAATTTCTCAGAAATAATCACCTCGAAACTTCTTTTCCTGAGAGTCTCATCTGCAAAGTGCTTTCTCATCAAAGATACATTCCTATTTCCAAGGCAGCAATGGTGCTATTTTCTTTTTTCAATATGCATTGTCATTCTGTACGGAGGGCTCTCTCTCTGCGTTCTACATTTCAGGATATTGAAAGTCGCCACAACTTCAAGGCAAGTGTCACTCATCAACAGCTTCCGAATAACTAATCAGGAGTGGGAGATGGAGAATCACAACGCAGAACAGTCATTTTCTACTCTTACAGGGTTTGTGATTAGGCTGAGAAAAGGGCCTTGATTCACCCTCTGTGCTCATCACCCTGTGTGCAAGCTCATGCCTTGCATTAGCTGGTGAAGGGTAGACCAGATGCCCAGAGGGACTTCTGCCTGTTGGGCCTGGAAACAGGATGGGAAGTGAGTAGTTAGGTGTCACTTCCTATGAGGCATCCCCCCTCACCTCTTGCCATCCTTTCAGGTGGTGACATGTACTGTCTCCTGAGGTCATTTTCTCCTTAAAAAATCAGACAGCTGGCCTCCTGATAGACACTGGAGAGTTTCCAAATTCAGCATCCCCAATCTGATTTGAATGGCTCTGCCTAAGTTCTTCCCCCTTAAACCCAGCGATGATTAAGAGGGTTTCCATGATGAGCCAGCCATGAGGAGATTAGAGTTTAGTGACTGCTGAGAACCAAGGACTCACGTCTGTGGTTCAGAATTGTGCCATCCTCTCCTCCCAGGTACCTGGTCCAGTGCTGGTGCAGGGCTCTGCATGCACACAGGAGGTGCTCAATAAATGCTGACTGACTGACATGTTTTCTTTATTTTTATCGAATAATAATTGACATACAATATTGTATTAGTTTCAGGTGTCCAATACAGTGACTGCGATTTATATACATTATGAAATGGTCGCCACCATAAGTCTAGTTACTGTCTGTCACCATACAAAGTTGTTACAGTACTATTGACTATATTCCCTATGTTGCACATTATATCCCTGTGTCTTATTTATTTTATAACTGGAAGGTTGTACCTCTTAATCCCCTTCACCTATTTCATGCACCCGCCTACCCTTCCCGTCTGGTATCCATCAGTTTGTTTTCTGTATCTATGAGTCTCTTTCTGTTTGTTTGTTTTGTTTTTTAGGTTCCACATATAAATGAGGGGCACCTGGGTGGCTCAGTCATTAAGCATCTGCCTTCGGCTCAGGACGTGATCCCGGTGTTCTGGGATTGAGCCCCACATCAGGCTCCTCCGCTATGAGCCTGCTTCTTCCTCTCCCACTCCCCCTGCTTGTGTTCCCTCTCTCGCTGGCTGTCTCTCTCTCTGTCAAATAAATAAATAAAATCTAAAAAAAAAGAAAAATTCCACATATAAGTGAAATCATATAGTATTTGTTTTTCTCTATCTGGCTTATTTCACTCAGCATAATGCCCTCTAGGTCCATCCACACTGTTGCAAATGGCAAGATTTCATTCTTTTTTTTCGATTAATATTCTGTTTTGTGTGTGTGTGTGTGACTTCTTCTTTATCCATTCATCTATTGATGGACATTTAAGTTACTTCTGTATCTTGGCTATTGTAAATAATGCTACAATGAACATGGGGTGTGTATGTCTTTTTGAAGATTTTATTTATTTGTTGATTTATTTTAGAGGGGGTGGGCAGAGGGAGAAGGAGAGAGAGAATCTCAAGCTGAGTCTGCGCTGAGTGTGGAGCCCAGTGTAGGGCTCTATCTCGCAACCCTGAGATCATGACCTGAGCTGAAATCAAGAGTCAGATGCTTAACCAACTGAACCACTCAGGTGCCCCTATATGTCTTTTTGAATTAGTGTTTTCATTTTCTTTGGATAAATACCTAGAAGTGGAATTGCTAGAGAATATGGTAGTTTTATTTTAAATTTTTCAAATCACTGGGTACTGTTTTCCATAGTGGTAGCTCCAATGTATATTTTCATCAGCAGTGCACAAGGGTTCCCTTTTCTCCACCTCCTCACCAACACTTGTTTCCTGACTGGGGATAGTCAGTCTCACAGGTGTGACGTGGTATCTCATGGTGGTCTTAATTTGCATTTCCCTGATGGGGAGTGATGCTGAACATATTTTCATGTGCCTGTTGGCCATCTGCATGTCTTCTGAGGAAAAATGTCTATTCAGGTCCTCTGCCCATTTCTTAATAGGATTGTTTTTTATTTTTATTTTTTGGTATTGAGTTGTATAAGATCTTTATATATTTTGGATGTAAACCCCTTACTAGATATATCATTGATGACTGTCTTCTCCCATTCATTATGTGCCTTTCATTCTGTTGCTGGTTTCCTTCATAGTGCAAAAGCTTTCTATTTTGATGTAGTCCCAATTGTTTATTTGTGTGTTTGTAGTTCTTGCCTAAGAAGGCAGATCCAAGAAAATACTGCAGTATTTTCTTTTAAATACATCAGTCTAACAGCTTACTGCCTATGTTTTCCCCAAAAGTTTTATAGTTTCAGGTTTTACATTTAAGTTTTTGATCCATTTGAGTTTATTTTTGTATATGAAAATGTAAAAGGTCCAGTTCATTCTTTTGCATGTAGCTGTCCAAGTTTTCCCAACACCATTTATTAAAGAGACTGTCTTTACCCCATTCTATATTCTTGCTGGCATAGTTTTTTTACACCATAATTAGCTCATTTGGCTTAATCTATTCCTCTCCTTGAGTGATTTTAGGCTTACCTGTTCTCACTCACTATTCCATTCCACCGCCTCATGACTTCTGAGGTCATGCTCTATCTCATTCATCAGCAAACTGAAATGTACCTCATTTGTAAAGTGCTAAAGGAAGAGCAAGTCTCTTGGCCACAGGAGGAGCCACAAATCACTGTCTCTTCCAAGCTCTGATAAGCTTATCTACTTCAAAGAAGGGCTGGGGAAAATGCATGAGCCTGCAACAAGGTTGGGGAGAAAAGAAAGTACCATTGACATGAGAACAAAGCTTTGTTTTGGGGCACGACCCTCCCAACACCTCCATGTGCTCACCATCCCAGAGGCTCTGTGACTCAAATTGTCCATGAGTTTTTACAGAGCTCAATCTTCAGCCTCCCTCCCCTCTCCAGAATTCAGGGTTGGGGCTGAAAGTTCTTGGTCTTTCTGGTGATCAGTCCCATCCTGAGGCTCTCTAGGAGCCCCACCCTGAGTCACTGCATTGGCATAAACTCAGGTGTGATTTAAAGGGATTAATTATGAGTAACCAAATACATCCTATCACTCAGGAAATGCTAAAGGCTTAGGAACCTGTGCCGGGAACCAGCGACAAAGACCAAATATATATATATATATATATATTTAATTATACCATAGTATCCAGAGGTGATCCTTCAGGTTACACAGGGGATGGGTTTTCTAATTCCCAGTGGAAATCCCCAGGACCAGTGGGAATCCCCAAGACCTCTTTGGATCAAAGGCACTGACCACAGCTGATCTGCAATGGAAGCAGTAATGAATTTCTCATTCTCATGGAGGTGGTATCTTTGTTTGTGGGTTTGTTTTTTTTTCAAATAGCATGAGACAGAAAACCCAGCTTAAACTTCAAATTGCCCCCCCCAAACCCAGGATTTTATTGGCTTGTGTAACTGAGAAGTCCAGAGAGACCACACATCTTTTCACAGGCCCTCCACTCTGCTTCTTATCCATTTGTTCACAGATCCACACTGGTTCAGGGCCCTGCATGCACATAGGAGGTGCTTAATAAATGCTTACCATGGCCACAAAATGGCCCCAGGAACTGCAAGCACTGCACCCACCATCATAGCATCTCAGTGGAGAGAGAAGATGTTTTTCTTTCTCAAAAGCCCCATCAAAACAGCTGCTCGCATTTTCTTGCAGCCAACTGGGTCATGTGTTCAGATCTGACCCAATCACCTGCAGTCGGGATGGAGTTTGTTAAAGAAAAAGCCATGGCACTTGTTAAAATGGTAGGCAGACGTTATTCAGGACTATAGAAATAAGGATAAGGACAGGGGCGCCTGGGTGGCACAGCGGTTAAGCGTCTGCCTTCGGCTCAGGGCGTGATCCTGGCGTTCTGGGATCGAGCCCCACGTCAGGCTCCTCTGCTATGAGCCTGCTTCTTCCTCTCCCTCTCCCCCTGCTTGTGTTCCCTCTCTTGCTGACAGTCTCTATCTCTTTCGAATAAATAAAAAATAAAAAAAATTTAAAAAAAAAAAAAAAAAAAAAAAAAAAAAAAAANAAAAAAAAAAAAAAAAAAAAAAAAAAAGGATAAGGACAGCTCCAATGGGGTTTTGCAGTAAGGGAGAGAAATGGGGTTCGACTCCCAATACAGCAAGAAAAAGTGGGGATTTATGGCCAAGGAGCAGTGGGGGGTGTAGGTGGGGGGGTCAGTGGATGGAAAATGGCTAAGAGGAAACATCAGGGTTAAGGGGTAATTCTAGCTAAACTGACTGGGCAGGATTCTTACTGAAGACAGGCCAGGGTGGTCTGGGGGATGGTGGGGGTGAGGAATTTGGGCAGATACCAAGGGTAGGGATTCTGGCTAAACTGATGAAGCAGGATTCTTGCTCAAGTTGGACCCTTGAGGACATGCCTAAGGACGGGGCCCAGTGGAAGAAGAGCTCAGAGGAAGCTGAATAGAGCTTGGTCAAGGAGAGAATGTTCATCAGGTCAGTATTCAAAACATAGTGTTGAGAATGGGGAGGGGCTGAATCCACCAACAGGAAAACTGCTGGGGGGGGGGGGGANGGGGGGGGGGGGGAAGAGAAGGGGTGGAGGTGTGACAATCAAAACATGTCCACCAGGGGGAATGGAGCTGATCACCCTAACCTGCAGAAGCATGTTGCTCAGCCCCTGAACTGCTGGGGGGTTTGGGGGAGGTTACTGTGGGTGTGTTTCACTTGTTTACCCAGCATGGCCCCTAATTAGAGAGAAGCTACTCCAGGAAGGGACCTTAGACGTCATCTACCCCAAGAGGCTCATTCTAGAGATGCGACCAAAGACAAGAGAGCTTAGTGACCTGCTCAAAATGACAAAGAAGGAGGAAGGCACACTGATCCCAGAACCGGATCTGCTGGTAGATGGTGACCACCCGCAGAACACGGGGGCCAGCTCCTGCCCAATCCCAAGGGTCAATCTTTAAATGTTCAATGTTCAGGAATGTTGCAAGTTGCTTGGCAACACAACCATTATTATTATTATTATTATTATTATTATTATTATTATTATTATTAAGTAGGCTCCACACCCAACATGGGACTCGAACTCACAACCCTGAGATGAAGAGTCACACACTCTACCAGGTGCCCCAACACAGGTGCCCCACATGACCATTATTAAAAATGAAATTATATAAACTTAAAATTAAGTAAATTATATTAAAAATGAAGGTCATCACAAAGGTTCATAACAATGCTATTCAGAATAGCCAAAAGGTGGAAACACCCCAAACGTCCACCAGTGGATGAAAGAATAAGTGGAATGTGGTCTATCTGACAGTGGAATATTAGTCAACTAAAAAGGAATGAACTACTGATCCATGCTGCACTTTGAATGAACTTTGAAAACATCATCCCAAGTGAGAGAAGTCAGAAGTATCCAGAATCAGCAAATCCAGAGAGACAGAAAGCAGACTAGTGGAGTGGGTGGGAAATGGCTTTTTACTGGGTGTGCAGTTTCCATCTGGGGCCATGAGAAAGTTCTGGAACTGAATAGTAGTGTTGGTTGTACAACACTGTGAATGTACTTAATGCTATTGGCATGTAAACATTAAAATGGTTAAAGTGGTTTTAAAAAAAAGAAAGAAAGGGCAGTGCCTGGGTAGCTCTGTCGGTTGGGCGTCCGACGCTTGATTTCAGCTCAGGTCCTGATCTCAGGGTGGTGAGAAGGAGCCCCACGTCGGGCTCCACACTTAGTGCAGAGTCGGCTTGAGATTCTTTCCCTCTGCCCCTTCCTCCCCTCCCCAGCTCACACACCCTCTCTCTCCCCTCAAAATAATAATAAGCAAAAACAAGTAAAAAAGAAAGAAGGAAAGAAAGAAAGAAAAGGTAATAAATACTTAAAACTCCTCATTTCCTGATTGTTTCACTACTTCTTACAATTACCTGTGCTCTCGGCGTTATTTGCATCTACTGTGTCTACACGGCAGAAATTCTGTTACGTGTTGTGCTCCTGCACATTTCTTCCCAATTCCATGCGCAGTGATGACACTTTGGTAGCTTGAAATCAGCCATGATGCGAATATTTCCACCACAGAAATTGGAAAACACTACAAATCAGGACTTAATTTGTGCTTTTTAAATTGTATACACTTAAAAGTGATGGGAAAAACAGGGGTGCCTGGGTGGCTCAGTCAGTTAAGTGTCCAACTCTTGGTTTCAGCTCGGGTCATAATCTCAGGGTCCTGGGATCTAAGTCCCGCAGTGGGCTCTGTGTTCCCCGGGGAGTCTGCTTGAAATTCTCTCTCTCCCTCTGCCCCTTCCCCCACCTGCATTCTCTCTCTCTCTCTCTGAAATAAATAAATAAGTCTTTTAGAAAAATGATAGAAAAGGCATTAATAATGCTAATAAAATAGTTAACAATGCATTACTTAGTTATAGTAATTACAAATTTATTCTATTTCATATTTATTATGAAATATGTAATGGGGTGCCTGTGGGACTCAGTCAGTTAAGCATCTGACTCTTGATTTCTGCTCAGGTCATGATCTCAGGGTCATGAGACTGAGCCCCATATTGGGGTCTGTGCTAGGTGTGGCGCTTGCTTGAGATTCTCTCCCTCTCCCTCTGCCCCTCCCTGCCCCCATCAATCAATCAATAAACCGAAAAACTGAAAAGTCCAATAGCTGTGACTATTCCATTGAGACTAACACAAAGTACTGAGGAAATATTCTAGTATTTGAAAACTGATTCAGAAAAGTTGCTCCCATCATTAAATGAAATTTCAACACTTGTGCATTGGTTTACTTTTATTTTGCTCGCTAATGCAAATAAAGAGATCAATCGATAGTCACTATGTTGGAAGTCCAGTCCATCATCAGAAATATAAGCAACTTCTTTGCTGAGTCAGACCAAGCAGGAATTTTGCCAACATGGTTGAACTGCAACCAGAGGTTTGCTGTACATCAATAGTTCTATGAAAATCAGTGAAGACATTCTGTAAGAATCGGTTGGCTGTATGGAGTTTACCATAAAGTATTGTGGGATTTGTTATTTGTAAACTGTGTGCTATACATCCTTTATGTCGGCAAAAGTTTTACTCATTTTTGTGCCTAAATAGTCCCGTGTTTTTTCTGGAGAGCCAAATGATTACCATTTAGCAGCACATCCCTGGCTCTAACATGTTGCTATGCGTGAAGGGGCCCAAGTTAAGTGGGTAAATTGCTTCAAAGACTCCTCCAAAGCGTGACCATCCCGCTAGAGGAGCCACAAATTATCATCAAGACTCAGAAACAGAATTTTGGCAGCATTGAAGGTAAGGGGGACGGGCACTTCACGGAGAAAGTAGGATAAACGAGCAAGAGACTTCTTGCTCAGAACTGGTGTGATTTATTTCCATCTGCCGGGGGAAACGAATTCATTTTCCCTGCTCAGAGACCAGGCTGCAGCAGAGGCTTCCGATCTTCTTGTCCCTCAGAGTCCAGTCAGGGAAACAGGATGTTGGATGTGTGAAGGAATAAGCAAAATGACACTTGTTTAGAATATCCTGCAGAAAATTCAGAATAAAACCTCTTGGCACGTGGCATAACCCATGAGTTCCTTGCAGGCTGGCCAAGAAACACACATTATCTTCTGGGTAGGTCATCTGATAGGATTTCCACAAAAACACCGGTTTAGAGTGCACTCTCCCCAAACCCCAGAGAACTTGGGACTCATCTGATTTATCATGACATCCGAGAAAGGGAACGTTCTCCATGGAAAACAGGCACATCTAACCTTTCTGCTCTTTCACACTCGAGTGAAAGATGGGTGTGTCATGGGCTTCAGAGGCATGGGAGAAAAAGGACCTCACATTTGCCAAGTGTTGCAGAGTTTACCAGGAGCTTCATGGATAGCATCCCATCGGATCCTTGCAGCAAACTTGAGAAGACAGTGTTCCTGAAATACCGTGCTTGAGGTGAGCAAGCCAGGGCTCAGCGGGAGAGACCACTGGCTAGCCTCATACAACTTCAGGAAAAGTCAGATTTGAACTCTGCTGGAAAACAAGCAAGAGCCAACTGATAGAAGGAGGAAGGAGCTAGCACCAGGGATTTGCTAACTATTACTGATGCCCAGACAGGAAGAGGGCTGCTTTGGGGAATGGTGGTTTGAACTGACATCTGCATGGCTTAGAGAAGAAAGTAAGGAAATGCAGTGTGTGCTTGTCAAGCTTGCTGGGAACAGACAGACAAAGGAGGAGGCATGAACAGGGAGGTGGTGGGGTTTGTGGAGGCTGGAAAAATACCTTCCTGCACCCCGGCCTGAGTTCCGAATCAACTGAGAATAAGAGAACCGTCGGTAGACAGAGGAATGGAACGTTCTCTTTGTTACTAAGAAAGCTGACTTAGGAAAAGATGGCTTACATGTGAGTGCAGGTGGACATCCTATGATGGAAACAGGCAGAGGAACGTGCCCCTTTCTGACCAGTGTTGAATCCGTGTCTGACCCATCACTTACAACACACACTCCAGTGAACCGGAGTCCCTTCCCACCTCCACGGCCCTGTGAGCTGAAGAACAATTCTGTCTTTGCCCGCTCACCTTCTCCCTCTTCTTCACCTTTTTGCAAGCGGGCTGTCTCTTCTCAGCTCTTGAAATACCAAATGGGGACAAGGAGTGGAGAAAAGTAGGAAGCAGGACAGGGAAGGACAGAAGAGGTAAATGGGCTGAGGCCTCCGACAGCATTCAGGGTGAGGGATTTGGAGCATGGGGTTTTCTGGAAGAGCTGTGCAGATTTGAGAGAATTGGCCAGAAGAGAACCAGAGACAGATTTTTCAAGAGTTGCCCTGGCTTGTTACTTGCAGCCCCTTTAACGGTATTTGACAAGGGCCATCAGGGGTTGAAGGTGTATTTTAATTGCTGTGGGTCACAGAATATGGCACCTCTCTGCATTTGACACCACAGAGACTCTTGGCGCGTACTCCTGTCTTATAACTGGGGCGCCCTACATAGTAAAACAATGGGCCTTTCCTGAACACCTAAAATGTGCCAGGGGCCGATGATCACAGAGAGTCAGGGTCTCTCTCCCTACAGGTTTCGTGTGGGAGACAGACAGGCAAGCAAATACTTGTAACTCAGCGAAGCTTGAGTTGCATTCACAGACCAAGTGAGGGAAAGGTTTGCTGTGTCCTGGAGTGCAGTGGGGGCGCGGGGGTCTCAGGATGGGGTGACACAGAGCAGGGAGAGGAGAAGGTACCTGCTGGATGAAGGTCCAGAAGGCGGGTGACCAGCGCCTTTAGGAGCAGGAGAGAGGGGCTGCTGGAGATTAGGGGGAAAGACTCGGGCTGAGGTCACATCTGGACCCTAAAAGCCTTGGGAAGTGTCTGGACTTACTCGAAGGACAAAGGTAAGTTTTCCACTCTGATTTCAATGTCTTTTTCTGGATTATTAAATTCCACTTAGAGATAAGCTCCGTGAACATTTTCTTCTTTTTCTCAGGGTGCATATCTGTAAAGTGAAGTTGGGACCGCACTGCGCAGAGGCTTTGTAACCAGCCCATTGTCATGTAATATTTTCCTTGTCCCTGAATCATCTTTCGGAACAAGATGTCTAAGCACCACGCAGCAGTTATGGGGACATTGTGCAATTTACGTAACCAGTCTTCTGTTGCCGGATACTTGCTATGGTCTGAGTGTCTGTGTCTCCCCCCAGCAGATTCATCTGTTGGAATCCTAACCCCCAAGGGGATGGTGGCTAAGAGGAGGGGCCTCTGGGAGGGAATTGAGTCATGAGAGTGGAGTCACGAACCAGCAGGGTCAGTGCCTTTATCAAAGAGACACCTCGGAGTTCCCTCGTCCCCTCCACCATGGGAAGACACAGCAAGAAGACGGCTGTTTATGAACTGGGAAGCAGGCCTCACCAGACACGGACTGACCGCTGACTTCCAGCCTCCCAAACTGGGAGAAATAAACCTGTGTTGTCTGTAAGACATAAGCATTTTGTTATAGCAGTTTGAATGGGCTAAGACATTTTTCTGGTTGTGTCTTAGTCTTTTCTTACTTTTTTTTTTTTTGCCATTATAAATAACGTGATGAAAATCTTTGTGCACATGTCTGGTCATCAGAAGGCTTTGGGCAAAGATCAGATCTCTCTTTGGAAGACCATGGGGTTGGAATGCTGAGCGAGATTTAGGGGGTGGCAAAGACCAGAGACGGGAAACCGGCTAGAAGAAACGTCTTACCACTGCCCAGGACGATGAGGCTCACTCCCCCAGACCATGGCTGCGGTCAGCTGAGGAAGGGGATAAGCACACAAGCAACACAGCGAGAGAGCGCCAGGCCTCCGTGTCAGTGGAAGTGTGAGCAGCGGAAGCAGCCAGGGACACAATAATGATAATGGAGAAGAATGATTATAATATTAGAACTCACACTTATCAAGCTCATATTATTTTTTCTCATCCCCACACAACCCTTGGAGGGAGGTACTATGGCTCCCATTTTACGGAGGAGGAGAATGAAGCCCAGACCGTTTAAATAACTTGAGTTAAGTTCTTGTAACTAGCAGGTGACGGAGCTGGGACTCGAATGGGGGCAGATGCCTGCCCTGTCTCCAAGCTTAGTTGGGCACTCACAGTCCCTGCCTGCCCTCCCAGCCTGGACCACGGCATGGGGGCTGGTGGTCCTGCTTGCACGAGAGGGGAGGCATGGGGCAGAGCAGGCCTGTGGCCATTTTCTCTCCGAACGGAACACAAAGTCTCTGGGGCCCCAAACAGCCCCGTGGGAGAAAATACCACCAACTGGCTGTTGACAAGTAACCTCAGTGTCTCCTTGAATGTTTCCCTCCCTTTGTCATCCCTACCTCCTGCGAGGGAGGGGATCAGCCATAGACAGAGGTGAAGGAGGCAGTCATCGGAAGTGCAGTGACCTCGAGGGACACCCAGAAGCCCCCAAATCCGCCCACCAGCCTCATGCCGCCCAGTCTCCAACGCCCACTGGCTTAAATCCTCCACTGTGTCCGCGAGGGTGCTGCTTCCCAAACTCATGCCTTTCCTCACCACTGTCAGGATTCGCCATCCCCTCCTCTGCACTCGACCATTTGCTTTACATAAACGTGTGCTTTTAAGGTGCTTACGGACTTCTGCTTTGTAGTAAGCAGGAAGAGCTGTGAAGTGCCTGGCCACTAAATGTGGACATCCTGCAGACCCACAGGTCAGTTCTGCAGGGCGCTGCGTGGTGCTGGGAGACACCGTTTGGTCAGCGTCTCCAAAAGGACCTTATTCATTGCCAAGGCATTTCCTGCTAAGGGAAGCTTATTTTTTTTTAAAAGATTTTATTTATTTATTTGACAGAGAGAGAGAGAGCCAGTGAGAGAGAGAACAGAAGCAGGGGGAGTGGGAGAGGAAGAAGCAGGCTCATAGCAGAGGAGCCTGATGTGGGGCTCGATCCCGGAATGCTGGGATCCCGCCCTGAGCTGAAGGCAGACGCTTAAGGACTGAGCCACCCAGGCGCCCCCTAAGGGAAGCTTATAATCCAATTTTACCCAGCAGCAGGATTCAAAAATGAGTGGGTCCTCCCAAAAAGCAGGGACTGGTATATTTAATCGGTTGGGATGGAGGGTGGCCATGGAGAGAACGTTGGAGGAAGGGAGCCATGGAATATGGAAGGGGTGTCGGGCACTCTCAGAGCTTCTATGGTTGCCAGCAGACCTAGGAAACCGGGCACCTCTGAAGTTTCTGGAGACACGTGAAGACAGACGGCTGGGGGGAATGGTGGCTGTTGCTAAGTGTAGCCGAAAAATGGAAAGTCAAAATCTGGCACCTCCTGAGGACTTAATCCTTACAACAGTCACATGAAGGAGGGATGTTGGCCCATTTCATGGATGAGAAAACTAAGGCTCACAGTCTCAGCTAGTTTGCAGCTAGTAAATGGCCCCAGGGTACAAACTCACCTCTCCCCAGCTCCAGCAGTCTCCTGGGAAGAAGTGGAGACCATGGATGGTCCACATGACAGGGTCTCAGCGTCTCTAGGCCGCCTGGAGCTGCCCACCAGCCCAAAGCCCATTTGAGGTTAAGGCCAAGTCCCTAGAACCATACCCCTGTCTCCCCACAGCCCTCTTGGCAGCATCATGTCCCCCAGCACTAACTCCTGCCCATTTTGTTCAAGGCTCCCATTTGAAGATGAGGTCCAAGAAATGAGGACAAGAAAAGGCAGGGCAGTGGGCTTTGGGGTTCCAAAGGCGGGTCAGTGACTTGGGCCCGTGGGTCAGTGGTGGGCCCGTCCTCCACTCCACCCCTGTCCCTCACATCTGCCCCTTAAGAGATTTCCAGCCTCTCATCCCCCACTGCCCCGACCTTAGTTCCGAACCCCATCATCACCCTTGTTTTAAATAATGTTATTCAAATATAATTCACATACCACAAAATTCATTCATTCTAAGGGTACAATTCAATGATTTCTAATGAATTTATAGAGTTGTGCAACATTTCCAACACAAAAAGTGTCCTCCTCCCAGTTTGTTAGTTCCCACTGCCACTGTTTTCCATGGGCAGATGTGTTTTCTCTTTCTATAGACTTGCTTTTTCTGGACATATCATGTAATCCCACAGTACATGGTCTTTCGTGTCTGGCTTCTTTCACTGAGCACAATGTTTCTGACGTCTGTTCAGGATTTGCTATGGATCAGTTCATTCTTTTTTCATTGCTAAATAGTATTCTTGTTCATTGCTGATTAGTTGTATGGACATGCCAACTTTGTTGATCGGGCATCAGTTGGTGGACATTGGGTTGTTTTCAGTTTGGGGCACTTAGGAATAATGCTCCTGGGACCATTAGCCTAGATGGTTTGGGGTGGACCTACATTGTCTTGGGTAGATTCTGAGGAGTGCTGGTGACATCATCTCCCCCTTGAATTGCTCTGCAATTCTTCTAGAACTCTCTCTTCTGACTCCAGTCTTGCCTCCCTCCAATTCAAGCCCTACACTATCCCCATAGTCATCTCTCTGAAAGGCACACTCAGTTCTGTCTTTTGTCGGCATAAAACCTTGCAAGAGCTTAGAACAAAGTCCAGACTCCTGACCTTGAAATATTGCAGTGGCCTCCCTGGTGGAGCCCACCAGGCCCTCTCGAGTCACCCTCTCACAATGGGGATCAGGCCAGCCCAGGGATGTCATCGTATCCCCAGCATTCAAGTCCATTTAGAAGGCGCTGTCAGTATTATTGGATGAATGCATGGGGACTAATAGCCCCGTGATCAGAGCTTTTCAAATACTTATTCAACACCCAGGCATTGGGCCACGGGGACAGCTGCTAAAAGTCAAATACTTGCATGGACTAGGAATCAGGAGGCCTGGATTACTTTCCTCCAGCGTTGACTTAAGAAGTTTAGTGAGACCTTCTCAAGCATTGATGGCCACATTCTGAGAGATTTTGTAAGATCTCTGTGCCTTCACATACACAGTTCCCTTTGGAACATCTTTTTCTTACCTGGAACAGATGCCCCACCTGCTTGAAGAACTCCGACTCACCCTTCAAAAACTTGGTCAGCCATCATGTCTTCGGTGATGCCTGGCCTGATGCCGCCCATCCGCAAAGAGTTATCATTCCTTTCCTTCTCTGTGCCACTGTATTTTGTACATACTTGGATCATGGCATGTTTCACAAATTATTTGCTTACATGTCTGTATACCACACCAAGCCACCTGTCATGGCATCTGGGAAGAGACTAGATCCCATTTGCCTTCTTTTCCCAGTTCCTTGGCTCACTGGAGCTGGAGACAGTTTATTTTTTAAATGAACTGAACACTCTCAAGCTTCAAGTTCCCCCATTGTCAAAGGGGAACGACTATACTTGCTCTAGACACCGTAAGGAATTTTTGTTTTTTAAAAGATTTTATTTATTTATTTGACAGAGAGAGCCAGCCAGCGAGAGAGGGAACACAGGCAGGGGGAGTGGGAGAGGAAGACGCGGGCTCCTAGCGGAGGAGCCTGATGTGGGGCTCGATCCCAGAATGCCGGGATCACGCCCTGAGCCGAAGGCAGATGCTTAACAACTGCGCCACCCAGGCGCCCCTGTAAGGAATTTTTGAAATGAGAATAACCTGGCTAAGAAATAAAAATACCTCAGAAAAAAGGCACAAGAGAGTGACTAAAGGTCAAGTCCAGTAACCTGTGGCTTGGCCAGAGCCTCTGGCTACTCAGCGGGACATGACTTGGCCTTATTTGGCTCAGAAAGTGCTTGAGGGCTCTCCTAAGCCTGCAGCACCATGGCTGTGAACATGGGTGTGGTTGGGGGTCAGTTTAGCACGGTGATTAAGAGCTCATGACTGTTGACAATGTGTCCCCATCACCTTCCAGCCCCTTCCCCTGTTCCGTCTTTCTTCATTTGCCCTTATCACTGGGTGACACCATCCAGTAGAGTTATTTGCCTCGTGAATGTCGTGCTGTGGCAAAGGCTGCTGGTTGCCCACCCAGATCCATCGTCCCGTCCTCCTTGGCCACCGGACAGACCCCGTTCCCCAGTCCCTCTTATCTTATCTTCTATGTTAGACTATAATTATTAATTATTATCATTATATAAATGTCATGTTTTCTCCACCCTTTCAGGTCTTCAGTAATACTGAAAACGATTTCTTTTCTTTTTTTTTTTAAGATTTTATTTATTTGAGAGAGGGAGATAGTGAGAGAGAAAGCACGAGTGGGGGGAGAGGGAGAAGCAGACTTCCAGCCGAGCTGGGAGCCTGACATGGGGCTTGATCCCAGGACCCTGGGACCATAACCCAAGCCAAAGGCAGACGCCCAATCGACTGAGCCGCCCAGGCGCACCCTGAAAATGATTTCATGTTAAATTAAGACATTTCAGGGAAAAAAATAGCCAGGGCAGTTAGGACAGCAGATGTACCTACTTCTGCCATTGGCTGGCATGAATGAAGCAGATTCACCCATTAATGGTTTGCTTCATAAGCTCAGTGTGATGGCTTTGGGAAATACATGCAGATTTATGCAAATCACATACAAATTCACATAAAAATAGCCTCCTGTGCGCCTCCGCATTTACTAGAAAGAATTCTGGAGGCTTTATACTATTTGTCTCAGAAGGACACACCTGGAAGGAGGGACGAGCGTGCAAGCACATGGAGGGGGCACGCGGGTCACGCGCAGGGTTATGTGCCCTACGGTGGGGGGAGGGCAGGGAGGCTAGTGAGGACAGCTTAAATACTGCTGTGCAATCAGAGATGCGTGGCTGGTCCAAAATAAACTTTGAAATACCAGGCTCTGAGGGCCTGCATCCAATCAGTGCCTCCACTCAGCAACCACGGACTCATCTCCCATTATCACAGAACCACACTCGAGGACACGGGAGGCGCAAAAGGAGCACAGGAAGCCTTTCCTGGTTTGAAAGAGATCACCAGCTGTGAAAAGAGGGGCCATCTGAGTCTTGATTTCTGTAAATCGGACACAATGACCCATGGCCTGTGCACCTGACAATTGCTTTAAGGGCCAACTGAGATCATGGGTATAAGGGGCTTTGCAGTCTTATAAGTGGTTAATGAGAGTGCTTGGGATCACCATGCTTATTCTCGTGAGGGACGGTGTGAGCAAGGAGCAGAAGCTACAGGGCCACCGAGCATGCTGCGGGATTTGTGGGCTTGAACAAAGAATTTGGTAGCATGATTAAAGAGACCCGTACCTCTCAAGCTTTCCAAAGCAGTTCAAACTTCAAATACTTTGTCCAATTATCAGTCCATATGGCAGAATCATCCATTCATTCATGTGTCCACTCGTTCACTCATTTGGAAAAGACACTGAGCTGGGTTTGGTGTCCAAGGCAGGGCCCTACCCTATGTTGGGTTCCAAGATTTAAAGATGGAACAGACACGATCTTTGCTCGCAATGACCTTTTTCTGCTGTCCTTGCTCACAAGGACCTCTTTTCTTCTCACACCAGAGCTCACTAACCATCCAGCAGGGGAGACAAGCATGTCATCAATAAATGTCACATTGCACGCAAGGAACAATAATAGAAGCCTGGAGAGAAAGAGACGCAGAGGAGGAAATATTTGGCAGCACCTGGGAAGGTCAAGGCCACTTGGAAAAATGCATGGTGTCTTCAAGGGTGAGCAGGAGTCTGCCAGGTGGGCCGGCAGAGGGAATGCTGTGCGCCAGGGTACAGAAGCATGAAGCCACACGGCCATGTGCTCCAAGATCTGATTTGGAAAACATGGCCAACAGTGTCAAGACGTACCCTTCCCCGCTCACGCCAGCGCAGGCATCCCTGACTCCTCCAAATGCCTGTGACATTTATGAAACCATGAGATTTGCTTGGCGGTTACCATACACAGTGAGTGCTTGAACTGTTTGCTGTCTGCTGCTGCTGTGTCCTGTCTCTTCAAGGAGTCTGTGAGTCATTGAGAATGGACGTTGTCTACTCCATCTTTGTCTCTCTAGGACCCAGGTCGGTGCCTTTCCTGTGAATATTAGGCAGGCAACAGACGTTTGTTGCAGGAAGCGTCCAAATGGATGACAGTGTCAGAACACTGCTACTTTTGAGATGGTGTGCCGCGTGCTGGTTTCTACACTGTCTCATTTAATCTTCCCAATAACCCTACGAGGTGGCTGCTATGAGTCCCCATTATAGACGAAGAAACTGAGGTTTACTGAGATTACTTTACTTGCAGAAGAGACACAGCCTAAAAATGATGAACAAGGATTTGAATGCAGACTGACTGGCCCAGGGGCCAATGCTTTTAGCTCTGACTCTACCCAACTTTACTGTCCCTATTTGGTGTGCTTAATAAAACAGTATGACTTGGAGTTTTATAGATCGACATGTGAGTCATGAGCTCTAACCAAATTGTGGTTATTTCTTCTCATGGCTCTTTCCTAAGCCATGGGTTCCTTAAGCATAGAGATGTGCCTGCTCCATCTTTGTATCCCCATACCCAGCATGGCACCTGTTGTTTCAGGATGGAGAATAAGGGGACCAGGGAATTGTCCAGGACAATTCTGCAAGGACTCCCTGGAGGAGGCCAAGTTTCTCTGAGTCAAACTTGGAAGCTGGTGAGAGCCAAGGCAGAAAGAGGGCATTGTGAAGGCTTCAAGGTAGATGGGATAAATCCATTTGTGGGGTGCTGCATGCTTTTGAGGGAGTGAAGAGGAACTAGTAATGTGTTTGGAGGAGTCCCAAACTCCCAGGCTACTTTAGGGGTGTCGCTGGAGCACTTTGTGCTCCACACACAGATGTCTTTCCCTCCACGAGACCATAGCTGAGGCCAGCTTTGGCCCTTGCTCCCCCAGAAGGCCCTTGTTCCCCCAGAAGAGCTGGGTGGACATCTTCAGGTGAGGCACCACTGGAAGCTATTGATAAACTGGTAGGCTAGTTGAGAAGCGTCACTTGCTGGCTGCAATTAACTTAATTTAACATTTATTGAGTGCCTCCTATGTTCTGGGGCTGATTCTAGGAACTGGCCCTCATAGTAGTTCCATTTAGTGGCAGAAGTTAGAGTCAATAAGTAGACTAACAAGCAAGCTAGGTAATGTCAAGGGGTAATAAACGCTTGGAAGAGAATAAAACAAAATGGTAGCATAGAGAGTAACTGGGGAGAGAGGGAGGTCAGTGAAGGCCAGTCTAAGTAAGTGATAGTTGGGCTGAGTAAACCTGATGACTGGGATGCCTAGGTGGCTCAATCGGTTAAGCGTCCGACTTGATTTTGGCTCAGGTCATGATCTTAGGGTCATGGGATTGAGCCCTGAGTCTGGCTCCATGCTAGGCATGGAGCCTGCTTGAGATTCTCTCTCTCCCTCTCCCTGCCCCTGCCTAACCCCTGCTCAGGTGCATGCACGTGAGGCTCTCTCTTTCTCTCTCTCTCTTTCTCTAAAAAATATATATATAAAAAGAACACCTGACGACCACATTGCACCAACCATGCTAAGAACTGGGGGAGTGTTTCAGCNCTCTCTCTTTCTCTCTCTCTCTTTCTCTAAAAAAAAATATATATATATAAAAAGAACACCTGACGACCACATTGCACCAACCATGCTAAGAACTGGGGGAGTGTTTCAGCCAGAGTGCACAGAACGTGCAAAGTCCAGGGGTGGAAATGAACATGATGAATTAGAGGTACAAAGGACCAGAGAGGCTGGAGGGTGGTGAGCCAAGGGGTGAGTGGTCCCAAATGGGGTGGGAGAGGCACGTGGGGCCAGACGGCACGGGGTCTGGTCGGGTTGTATTCCAAGTGCTTCCGTGTACTAGCTAGCTATTNACTGGGGGAGTGTTTCAGCCAGAGCGCACAGAATGTGCAAAGTCCAGGGGTGGAAATGAACATGATGAATTAGAGGTACAAAGGACCAGAGAGGCTGGAGGGTGGTGAGCCAAGGGGTGAGTGGTCCCAAATGGGGTGGGAGAGGCACGTGGGGCCAGACGGCACGGGGTCTGGTCGGGTTGTATTCCAAGTGCTTCCGTGTACTAGCTAGCTATTGCTGTGTAACAAATTACCTCAACATGGAGCGGTTTAAAACAGAACACATTTTTTATCTCACAGTCTCTATGGGTCAGGAGTCTGGGCATGCCTTCACTGTGTCCTTTACTTCAGGGCTTTCACAGGCTGCCTTCAAGCTGTTGGTTGGGCTCGTGGGGTGGCTTGAAGATCACGTGGTTGTTGGTAAGATTCAGTTCCTCCCAGGCTAATGATCGGCGTCAGTCCTCACGTCCTCACCCTGCGGGCCACTTGCATGCAGCAGCTGGCTTCATCAGAGCACCCAAGCCAAAAAGGGAGCAGAGAGAGTCTGGTAGCAAGACAGAGGCATCGTCTCTTGCAACAGAATCTTAGAAATGGCATCTATCACCTTGGCCATATTCTATTCATTAGATGTAAGTCACAGGCCTTGCCCCAAGTCAAAAAAATACTGGGGGGGGGGCAATACCAGGAAGGGGGTGTCATTTTAAAAGTCTGTTTACCACATACAGAAAGCCACTGGAGATGTNCAATACCAGGAGGGGGTGTCATTTTAAAAGTCTGTTTACCACATACAGAAAGCCACTGGAGATGTCTAAACAGGGAGATGAGATGATCTGAGGTGTATCTTCAAAGGATCCCTTCAGCTTTCTTGAGTACTGGGAGTGTGGGTGGGCGTTGGGCAAGAGCAAAAGCAGGAAGGCCGGTGGGGACGTCTGTACAAGATGATGCTGGTTTGGACTAAGGAGGTAACAGTGGACAGGCAGAGAAGGACAGCCAAGGATGCCTTGCCAATGGATGGAAGGGGATGGGGACAAGTGAAGAGGACCTGGGGATGACTCCTCTGAGTTAGCTGTGACATCATGGCATGAGGGTGCCTTTGACTCAGGGGACATGTGCTCTGCATTTTTCTTCTCCTGGGAAAGACGGGGTGGCACTATCCCCATCGTCCTCTGGCTCTTCCCAAGGTCACACGGTTGCTGGATGGCTAGCCTGCATTAGGAGCGCCGGCCGAGAGCAGAGAACAGATGACTCCTTACGCTGGGCTGAGGGACTGACCCCACGTCCTCGGTCTTCTTAGTCTGCCCACGCTCAGATCAAGCAAGCCAGTGAACTGGGGGTGTGGTTGGGGAACCACTCACCTATAACCGTGCTCACAAAATCAGCCCGAGCTGGAGAGAGTGAAGTCGTGCGCCCGTGCGTGCATGCGTGTGTGTGCGCGCCTACGTGTCCGTCCGTCTCTCAGCTGGAGTGGGGAATATGGTTCAGGGAAGGGAGACTTCTGAAAACTGACTCCAGAATTTTAGGGCATTCCAAACAAATAAATTACAGATAAACAAGCACTTAAATACTTTACCTGAAGAATACCACCTCCCTGGGTGAAAGACAGAGAAGTAGGTAATTATGTGGCTGCCATTTGCTGTGATAGTCTCGCTGCTAAGCACTTGATAGATACCTCATTTAATCCTCATAACCCAGTGCACTAGGATTATTCCATTTCACAGATGGGAAAACTGAGGCTTCAAGAAGTTAAGCAACCTACCCAAGGTGACAGAGCCCATGAACAGGAAAGCCAGGATTTGATCCAGGTCTGTCTGACTCCAAACCCACATTCCTAACCACCGCCACCTCACTGCCTCTCATTTAGGCTGGTTGAAGATTTGAATTCTGGTTCCAAGGATGAAACTAGGGGCAGGAGCTTTTCTTCTAAGTGGGTCCAGGCTTGCCAGACAGAGCTCTTGTCACCCCTAGGCCTAGTGGTTAGGAGAGATGGAGCTGGGTTTGGCTCTCACCAGTGTGGGCAGCAGATAATGACCGCTGGTGGTGGTGGTGGTCGTGAGAGAGGGCCATAGGTGAGAACACAGAGGNGCAGATAATGACCGCTGGTGGTGGTGGTGGTCGTGAGAAAGGGCCGTAGGTGAGAACACAGAGGAGCTTGGAGTTGGCCCGGTAATTGGGGGGACACAGTCACAGCAGTGTCCATGGAGCAGAGAGCTGGTTCCACAGAGTCAGGCTGTCCCAGGCAAAGGGCCAGAATGTGTCTCCTTTCCTGGGGCCCTTGGGGTGTCCTCCTGCCTCCTGCCCAGGTCAGCCAGGGGCTCATCAGAGGCAATACACACCAGTAACCCCAATGACATCGCCAAACGCCAGCCACGCTCATCACTCAAACTGAACACCTGCTCCTCAATGCAGACTTCTGCACATACCATACCGGCATCATCTTGTTTACGATGTAGGACCTAGGATTTGGGCTAATTTGGAGGTCGGTCTGCTAACCAAAGGGAGAAAAACCTCATGACTAAGGATTGCTTCTGTGTTTAGGGAGCAGGTCCCACATAGGGGATTTCCTGGGGGCCACTGTCCACATAGCTTCCCAAGACCCAACTTCTCAGGGAGACAGACAGGCCACTGATGAAACAAGACAGGAAGGGCTACAGAGCTGTAGCCTGGGAGCACAGGAGGCGAGCAGAGCTCTGCTTGGCGAGTTGGGGAAGTCATGACACTGGGTTTTGAAAACATCAGAATACCTTGGGTATTTGCCACACCAGGTTCTGAGCCTCCTGAATGGGAATCACAAAGAAGGTGATGACAAACAGTCTCTGAAGGTCTGTCCCTGTCACCTGCAACATTTTCCCATCCTGCTGTAAGAGGCCCCCTTCCTGGGGGGGGTGTAGGGGGGAGCAGGGTGAATGGAGCAGCTGGGGAGTCAGGATGCCTGAGTTCTATTTCCAGCAGCTATCACTGACTCATGGTGTGACCTTGCTGAGGTCAGAGCTATGTTTTCCTTGCCTGGGGAAAATCAGAGGTGGCGAAGTTTTCATTTTCCCAAGGGATAGGAGTCCTGGAACATCGGGGGCCCCTCCCTGCTCCCCATGAACCCCAACCGAGTCTTCTCCTGCTGATATTAATGAAAAATGCTGAGATTTAGATTCAAGGGACTTTGGGGGACACTGAGAGCAAGAAACAAGGAGTTCCTGCCGTAGCAAGACTTACGGCCACTTTTATATGCAGTATTTCTCTAAATACTCTTAAGATCATGTTCCCTACCAGTATTTCTCCACGTGGGCCTTACATAGTCTGTGGAAGAGGAGAGAGCCGGTATTTTCTCCCAAGTTGCAAGATGAGAAAAATCCAGGCCAGGAATGGTATTTCTCCACATTTTCATTAGCAGGAATCCCTTTCATTATTTTACCACCAAGCACCCCCGTTTTGATAGCCCTTGCCAAATACTCCGCATTTATTACGTAGAAATGCATCTCTGTTTTCATTAATCAAAGTCATCCGTGAGTGCCAGCTTCTGCTCAGCACAGAAGAACTAGGGCTACCATTAAGTCCATCACATTTACTCTGGGTGGCCTTCTCGCAGGTAAAGGTTGGGTTTTCACCAGATTTTGTTAAATTCTGAAAAGAGTTCATCACCAAGGGGCCCAAGGACCCCAGGCTAAGAAGTGCTTTCCCAGAGAGATCAGGTGGCCTGTGAAAGTTTCTGTGACTAGCGGTGGGGCCAGGATCAGGTCCAGCAGCCTGACTCCCAGGCCAGGGCCACAGCCAACCAGATTCCTTGGCAGGAAGGGCTGGTGCACACTGAGACACACAAGCGCACGGGAACACGCGTGTGAGATGGGAGCCTAACCAAACACAGATGTCCTGAAGCAATGATGCTGAGGGCGCAAACCAGTGATAAACGGGCTCTCCTGCATACTGGAGTGAGCAGCCGGAACCCAGCCTGAGACTGGAAAGGTGGAGGATGTCACAGATGGGTTCAGGGCGTTCCTGGAGAGTTGCAATAGGGGGACCTGTTTATTCTGCCACCTGCTTGTGCTTTGACGCTGCAGTAATACATCATTTATGCAGCCTGGGGTACTCTCACTCACTCTAGGAGGATTTAGATTATTCCCGCTCCCCCCTTCCCGCCCCTGCATGTGCCTCTTCAAGGGAATGATGCCAGAGCGGGGGCTGAACCCCTGCACCTGGGGATGATAAAGGCAAGTGGGGGAGCCTGGGAAAGTAGGGACACAGACAGAGGATTCCGGAGGTCTGGCATGGTGGCTTGGAGCATAAGCAGGGAAAGAGCTGCAGGACCCCAAGAGCTGTTGCCTGGAACTCTGTACCCACCTCCCCTCCACCCACACCACTCTTCTGCAAACACTTGTCATTCGTTGAGCTGTTGACTCTGTCCCAGAGGCTCAGGTTTTTGATCCATCGGAAGGCATCAAGACTGCATGTACCTTCGGAAAAAGGCTGGGGCTTAGCTCTTATGGCTTTAGAATCTAAGCCTCCACCAGTCTGTATAGGGGCCAGGGACCGGGACAGGGTCTCTGGAGGCCTGTTGCCCAACAGCTGTTCCCTGGGTTATTTTGGTTCACTGGGGGCTTATCGATTCCAGGGTATTTGGACCAAAATAGCCCAGCAGCAGGACAATCTCATGGTGGCTCTGTGGGGACCTCTCAACCATTTCTGAAAGAAGCTGGGTGGGAGGGGGAGTTTGGTTGGGGGGAAGTTTCCCCCAGGAGGGAAATCTCCTGCCAGTATCATGTTTATTACCCTTTCACATTCTACAGATGGGACACACGGAGTCCAGAGAGGTGGAGGCACTGGAACTGAGGCCACACCACTGGGGAGCCAGGCCTCTGCCCCAGGCGACAGTGCCTCTCCCTTGGGCCTGCGGTAGACCAGCAGCCAAGTCTAATCGTGCCAGGGGGGATTCCGGTTCCTGACACGCTTCGGGCCAGCATGGAAAGTGCTGACTGGCCTTGGCTTCCTTCAGGCCACAGCAGCTGGCCCAGGCAGCTGTCCGCCTCACTTGACCCCCGCGTGCCTCCCTGAGATGGGTCAAGTGCGGGTGGGCGGAGTGAGGAGGGGAAAAAAAACGAGTCACTCAGAAGCCCCGCCCAACCCTAGGTCAGTAGCTCCTAGAGTGGCCCCCTAGAGCCCGCCGGGATTGCCTTGGGCGCAGAGCCAGAGGGACCCAGGTCGCGTTCCCTTTGGCAATGGGGCTGGCGCACGCAGAGCGCGCTTTGGCACCAGGCTGGCGCCGGGCTGCGGGGCACCTGCCCCCAACACGCCCTCTGGAAATCGCCGGGGTGGGGGGCGCTCGGTAGCCGAACTTAGTCGTCGAGCGTTCCTGGCCAAGTCCGCGCGACAGGTCTTATTACCCGGTCTCAGAAAAAAGCTGCCCGGTTGGGGCCGCTTTGGCGACGGCCACTCGGCCACCTCTATCGCTCCCCGCCTCTCCCTGGGATTTTCCAGCGGGTTAATTTCCTGTCCGGGTAAGTCCTTCGCGAGTCCTCGCCCCTCCCTCTCCGAATCACCCCTCTCGGTCCNTGCCGCCCAGGACTCCCCGAGTCCTTCCGCATCGCGCTCGGTTCGTCCCCGCGCGCCCAGGCGCACGCCCTCCCCGCCGCGGCCGCCGGGACCCCGCGCGCCGCCCCGCGCCAGGGCTCG
>NC_048228.1:9425679-9465149 GCF_002007445.2 Ailuropoda melanoleuca | reverse complement strand
TGCAGCCTCCTCCTGCTGCTGCTGCTCCGGCCCGGGCGCGCGTGCCCCGCGGGCTGCGCCTGCACCGACCCGCACACCGTGGACTGCCGCGACCGCGGGCTGCCCAGCGTGCCCGACCCTTTCCCCCTGGACGTGCGCAAGCTCCTGGTGGCCGGCAACCGCATCCAGCACATCCCCGAGGACTTCTTCATTTTCTACGGCGACCTGGTATACCTGGACTTCAGGAATAACTCCCTGCGCTCCCTGGAGGAGGGCACGTTCAGCGGCTCGGCCAAGCTGGCCTTCCTAGACCTCAGCTACAACAACCTGACCCAGCTGGGCGCCGGCGCCTTCCGCTCGGCCGGGAGGCTGGTCAAGCTGAGCCTGGCCAACAACAACCTGGCGGGCGTGCACGAGGACGCCTTCGAGACCCTGGAGTCGCTGCAGGTGCTGGAGCTCAACGACAACAACCTGCGCAGCCTCAACGTGGCCACCCTGGCCGCGCTGCCCGCTCTGCGCACCCTGCGCCTGGACGGGAACCCCTGGCTCTGCGACTGCGACTTTGCCCACCTCTTCTCCTGGATCCAGGAAAACGCATCCAAGCTGCCCAAAGGTGAGCCTGCCGGCACGCTGGGCTGCACACCAGGCTGGGGGTGAGAGGGAGGCAGCAGGGAGCTTCCGGGGTGCGGGGTTGGGGGGGGCGAGGGCGCCCCTCCGGAGCAACTGCCCCAGGAGAGTCGCCCAGGCATCACCCCGGCAGGTTCCCAGCCTGAACTTTGCCTGGGAGTCGGCTGAGGAAAGTGGGTGGGGAGAGTCACATCTGGAATTCTCTGGGTCCTGATGCCAAGTTTTCCACCTGTTTCTCCAACAACTCACTTTCCCAAGTTAGGGACCTCCCATTTCTCTGATACCCATGTCTGAGATCAAGTCACCTGGCTTTGGGTCAGAGGACTGGTGGGTGCAGGTTATTTATGGGCCCCTCCCACCCTCGTGTGTGGGAAAGAGCTGAGTGCTGTCAATGCGCTGAACATCGAAAGATCCAGCTAATTCTAGGGGCTCTCCAGCAGCTTCCAGAGCCTGAGCAGGTCTGTTTCTCAGCCCCCAGGTTTGCTTTTCTGTCCAAAAGGAACAAGAAGTATTTCTGGTGAGGAATGTTGGCAGCTGTTAAAAGCCAGTGATGCAGTAAAGATGTGCAGTTCTGTGGTTTTTCAGCCCAGATGTGAAAAGCTGAGCACAAAAACCTTAGCAGCCTGGTGCAACCTTTGCATTCCTGGTGTACTTTTCTAGTGGCGACATGGATGCACGTACAGATCCCTTTGTCAGATGGAAACACAGAGGGCACCGACGTTAAGGGGCCGTGCAAAGGCCAGCAGAGGGAAGCCGAGGCAGAGCTGAGAAGAGGGGACCCCAGCATCCATAGAGATGAGAGCCCCAGGATGGGGAGCAGGCAGAATGTCCGTACCCTCTGTGGGTACACTGAGTCTTCCACTGGTAGGCATGTGAGCCTCAGTCCCAGCGGTGACCTTGCACAGCCAGACTCTGCCTCCCACCTCGCCCCCGAGGGTTTGGCAGAATAGAATCCAGAGCTGTAGGGCACATGTAAAAAGTAATATATCTTTTTCCCACTTCCTGACATTTTGAGGATGTTGCTCATCTATGCCCTGAATTTTTGTGATCCCTTCTTCACTCCATACTTTACTAAGCAGGAACCCCAAGCATCGGGGCCATCACTCCCCAGCAGACACAGGCCCCTGAACTGGCATTTTCAGCCCAGGCTGGCTCTACCACGGGGAGCAAGTCCTAAACAGATCGGACCTGCCTTCCTTCACCTGCCGGACTCTCCTGACCCACCCTGCCAGAAGACTGTCCTGGCGACAGGAATGTCCAGATAGAAACCTCATTGTGGAATGGGGGTGGGCCTTGGTTCGGATCGCTCCTGCCTTTGCTTTTTGGTGGAGTTGCCATCATTAACCTCTGTTGTTAATTGAGTTAGTATAATTAGTTCCGTGTGTTATCGCTTGCAAGCAAGGTATTACAGGGTTGGAAGCTGTAGATTTCAGTCTCAGTTCTGCCGCGGACGGATGGCAGTGACCTTGAACGGGCCACGTGTCTTATCTGGGTTTCAGACTCCTTATCTCTCAAGTGCTTTGGTTGACCTCTGAGGTCCCTACACAGCCCTGGTTGTAGCGTCCGAAGACAGAAGTTTAAGTCCTGGCGGAAAGACTGGGTGAGTCTGGCTAGGTCCCTTAAGTTTTTTGAGCTCCATCTTCCTTCTGTGTGAAATTAGGACCCGGGTAATGCCAGGCGGTCCCTCTGACCGGGTGGCTGCCAGAATCAAAACCAGCTAAGGTGGATGAACACAGACAGCAGTGAGACTGTGAGACGTTATTCCTCTTACCGCCTGCAATATAGGGGAGGGAAGGGACACCAGGTGGGGATGTGTGGCCGGGGGGAAAGGATGGACAGGCTCAGAGCAAGGAACAGTGTCTAGGACCCAGTTGAGGGTTGGTCTGGTTTAGGGGGAAAGATGGAGGCAGCAAGAAGGGAGCATGAGAGCTCCCGGCACCTCACGGAGGGTGGGGGAAGGGATGGGTCAAGAGCTGCGGTGGTCTCATGGCAGGCTGCCACGCGTGTGGACAGAGCAGTGTCGGGAGAACCGTGAACCAGAGCAGGGTGGGTGGCAAGGGGACGAGCACAGGCCTCTATGTGAGAGAGCTGAGTTCTGATTTCCTCAGTTTCCCTGTCTCTGACTTCAGGATGCTGTAACAGTATCCCACACCTTGTTTGCAGTGAGGTTTGATGAGATCAGCTCTGTTGGGGGGACAGTGATGCTTAGCACAGCCTTGGGGCTTGGTAGATGCCTGTCTTCCCTTCCCGCCTCCCCCTGCCTTGTGCTCCTTCTATCTTCACAGAGGCGCTGGGCAAAGTGGCTGTGGGCCCAGGCTCGGTTCAAATCCTGCCTCGACCTCTTGCTAGCTGTGTGACCCTTTGGCACCCTCATTTCCTCATCCGTGAAATGGAGGTGATGCTAGCGTCCACCTCCTAGGGTTATGGGGAGGATTTAAAAGGTATTATGTATGAAGCTCTTAGACCAGTGTCTGACACCCAGCAGCACTATCTAAGTGTTAGTGCTGTGGTTACTCTCCTGTTTTAATTGGAAGGCCCAGAGAGGTGATTGCACAGAGGGTTAACCACAGCTGGGCTCCACGCGGGACCTCAAGGCTTCCAGCCCCACCCCCCTTCCCTCACGATGTGGCCGCCCACTTCCTGCCAAGGAAAATCGGGCTCCATGGGACCCAGGCTCCAGGGTTTTCTAGGCAAGTGCCCTGCCTCTCCCAGGAGAGGGGATTCAAATGCAGGAGCAAAAGGATCCTGTCCTCATTGCCTTGTCCTCGCTTCCCGGTCCCCTCCTCCCCCAGGGAAGCAGAACGGAGCAGAGCAAGTGACCTTGAATGGCTCTGACAGTTACAAAAATGCCTTCATCTGCCAGGCGAGCCTCCTGTGCGGTCACCCTGCTGATGGGAGCACTCCGTCACCGAGCACACCACGGTGGGGAGGAAGGCACGCCTTGGAGGCCACAGATCCCCTCCATCCAGGCTCCTTTGGGGGTTAGGCAGGGCTGGGGCTGGGGACTCAGGAAGGTCTGCCCCTCTGGTGCTGAGGCTGAAGGAAGAGGGCGAGGGGACGCTTGCTGGAATGCCCAGCAGCCAACTTAGCAACAAAACAAAGCAGACAAACCTAAAATAAGAAAACAAACAAGGAAACCCCCCAGGATGCCTAGTTAGCTCTGAATTTCAGATAAACAAGGAATCCTATTTTAGTACAAGTACGTCCCATGCAATATTTGGGATATACTTACACACAATATTATTTGCTGTTTTCTGAAATTCAACATAAATGTGTCATCCTGTATTTTACCTGGTTTCCGGACCTTGTGGTGTGTGTCACTTTGTAGTTTACAGGTGCCATCCCCTTTAATACAACTGTGCCTGGCAGGTACCTTAACCCACCGCTCAGCCAACAAGGTGCAAAGAAGTGAAGTGGTTTGCACAAGGTCATGTAGACATGTAGTCAGTGGCTGAGATGAGTTTGCACTCACGGGTGTCTGACCCTTCACCTAATTCTTTTGATGGGCACAGATCAGGAGGGAGGGTGAGGCTCTCCCCAACACTGCCCCCTCCCAGTCTGATTGCCCTGGGTCGCAGCTGGCGGACCCCAGATCCTGCACCTGGGCTGGTGGCTGCCCAGTGAGATAGTGGATCCCAGGCAGTTTGGGACAGTGACCATCCCTCTTTAAGTAGAAAGGACTCCAGATTTGGAAGCGAGGGTCCTTGGAAATCACTCAGGTGAGACATGGGTAGAGAGGGAGAGGGTAGGGGGAGCAGCAGGGTAATACCCCTGAGCTTTAAAGCTTTTCCCTTCTGGCTTAGCACCTGGTCTCCTTATAGCAGCCCAGGGGGGTGAAGCGGGAACCAAAACACACAGGGAGCTTGGTTGAAATGCAGATTCTTATGCCTCTAGGCCCAGTGAATGGGTGCCTGGGTGGTGAGGCCCAGGGTCTGCATTTTTAACACCCCACCCCCCAAACCCCCAGCCCAGGGGCTTGCAGTACACACTGGAGACTGACAACTGCCTGGAGGTGGGAGGGCCTTTTGGTACATCTCTAGAAACCCAACGTCTTGTCTTGGTTCAGTAGCTGAACCAAGAGAAACATCTCTCAGATTTTTCTTTCGCAAGCAAAGGAGTGTGGATAGGAGGATTTTAAGGGTCCTTCTAACTCTAAAAATGTTATGGTTTCAAGGGAAGGGAATATTGTCCTCATATTAAGGATTGGAAAGTTGAGGCCCCGGGAGGCCAGGTCCCTCTAGGGACCCCTCTGCTGGAATCTCGGGGGCCGTGTCTCTGAGCAGCAGAATGGGGGCAGGACACCCAGACCACTCGGGACTCTGGGCTCACGGGACACCTCACCTGCCCTCAGCGTCTCTCCAGGAGCTACAAGAAGGAAAGGCTTCTGGGTTTGAGAAACCATAGCGGCAGGCAGAAGGCTGCACCTGTGCTAGGCTTTGGAGGTGCACGGAGCGAGCAGACGGCCCAGGTGACAAGCCCACACCACGCCCGAGAGTGTGTCACAGGAGAGGCATATGCAGGTGCCAGAGTGGGAGGCCCAATTGCCCAGGCACCTTCTTTCCCCTCCCTCCGCACGTGGTCTGCAGGGCACAGCACATAGTACCAGCGAAGAGATCTGAGCTCATCTTGCATCCCAAGACCACGACACATGTAGCTATGGTGATGGAAGGGCTAGGGGCGGAGGGCAGGGGGAACAACCGGGGTCCACAGGTCATGCTTTGGGTCTTTTACCCTGGCCCCTTAGAGGACAGCCTCCTAGAGAAGGTCCACCAGACTGCCTGGAGCATTCAAGCATTTGGGGGCTCAGCCCCTGCTGGTTCCCAAGCCCCTGTCTAGGAAGGGGTGTCCTGGCAGCAAGGTCCTGGACGAGTTCCATGACTAAGCCCTCCTTCCAGGCCCGACTAACCACTCGCTGGGGGAGCTGCCCCCCACTTGCCCGTAACCTCACTTCCTTTTCTCGTGCCAGCCACGATGAGGGTCTGGCTTAGTCAGATGAGTGGGGACATCTTGTCATAACGACAACATAAACAGTATTTCAGCCAAAGGGACAAAAGCTGATTCTTGCTGGAGATAACACGGGTCCTTCTCCCAGGTGACTCCAAGGTGACTCTATTCCTTTTCCTTTAGAAATCAGTTTTATATCCCCATTAGAAAATAACAGGCTCCTTGTATATGTGGGAAATGTAGAGAAGTATCTTGAAGAAAACAGAAACCACCCAGAATCCCTCCACTATTAAGGTTTTGCTGTATTTTATTCTGGTTTTATTCTCATGTGTATATACATTTGTAAGCAAATCGCTGTGGTACTGTACATTTTCTTACTGATGTTTTGTTTTCTTTTTTCTCTTTTTGAGCTGTGAAAATTTCTTGCTATTACAGTTCTTCGAAAACGTAACCTTTCATGGCCACATAATACCTCATTTTATGGATCTATTCGTTGTACCCACCTCCTGTTGTTAGAAATGTGGGTTGTTGTCCTTTATTTTTTGTACATAAACAATGCGGAACCAAACGTCCCATACACATAAGGCTGGGGGTGCCTCTTGGTATTTTATTTCTTGGGAGTGAATTCTTTGAAGTGGACGTGTGGGGTGAGAGTCAGTGGTTATTTTAAACGTCTGGAAACGTGTTTGCCTAATTGCACCCCGGGCAGCTGGCGCTACTGGCAAATGGGGAAGACCTGTCTGGCCAGCTCTTTCCCGGGGCGGTGTGTTATTATTTGGAAACATGTTTTCTGTCTGGGAGGCAAAACAATGACATCTCATTGCTTTGATCTGACCGGTCGGTGGATGTTGTGGGTGTGTTTCTGAGCCTGAGAATATCATGTTCCTGACAGAGGTGGACTGCGGTCTCAACCCCTCTTGCAAGTGTCCTCCCTCCTGCCTTTGACGGGTCTGAACCTGTCCCCTGTGCACAGGCTAGTGCATGTTTAACTCATCTCTAATAGAGTGGAGTCGCCCGGCATCACCTTTCCCATCATCGCTGGTGTCCGGGCCGGGTGTCGGCTTTTGTGGCCCCAGGGTCTGGAATTCCAGGGGTGAGTGAGCCGCAAACATGACCTAAGGCAACCTCGCCCCGTCTTGTCGGCTCCCAGGGGGGCCCAGCCGAGGCCTGCCACTCTGTCCCAAACACTGGATCTCTTTGAAAATGTCACATTGGTTGTGCCATTCTGCCAGTTCACTCAAAGGGCAGCCTCACTGCTGGGCGACGTGGGCCAGTGGACGTACCTTGCTGCCTGTCTAGGGCAGCCCCGGGGGACACAGCCCGGGGTCTGTTTTGGAGAGGCCCGTGTCACTGTTAGCTGAAGCTGGCTGGTCTCCAGCTGACTTGCAGACCCGGAGCGGGAGGCCTTGCCGCCAGTCGCCGTCCCGTTTCCGCTCTCCCAGAATCGTGCAATATTCCGTGTGCTTTGGAAGAAAGGGCTGGGCAGGCCTTGTCACCTCTGGGCTGGCAGGGTCGATGACGGCACCACAGGAGCCCTGCGTATGTCCGTGGGTGGTCGTGAGGACCTGGATCGGGCGCATTTGCGGGATACATGTCTGTCCCGGCTGCGGGACTGCGGTCCTGGGACATTGTCCTGGGATCCTGCCCTCAGGCTCTGCCCCAGCTGTTACAGGTGCCCGGAGTCTTCCCTCCCGTCCTCCCTCCCCATCCCCGCCTTTACTTCTTTACCTTTCTGGTTCCTACTTAGCCTTCCAGCCTCCAACGCTCTGGGCCCCTGAGGCCGGGTGGGGAGCCTTTCCTTTGTGACCTCATTGGACCGTGTACTATCTCTATGACCACGGCATGACACGGCCCATTCCCGGGTCAGTCTGGCCTGTTCGAAGGACACAGAATATGTCTTTTTTATCCTTCAATCCCCAGAAGCTGGTACAGTATAAGGCATGTTTGGAAATCTTCTGATCTTCCACTGCATTTAGAAGAAGCCAGCTCCCTCTCATGTCCCACAAGCCGTCCCCCACCTCCTCCTCCATCCCTGCCCACCACCCCCCCCCCAGCCCCACGGACCCCATCTGTCCCTGGAACACGCCAAGTGCCAGTGTCCAGCCAGGACCTCTGAATTTATAGCTCCCTCTCCTGCTAGGACATTTCCTCCTTAAGTGGCTGTGTCTTCGTCACCATCAGGCCCACAGTCAGACGTCCCCACCTCCGAGAGCCCTTCCCTGACCACCCTGCCTGGGCAGTCCCACACCACCCCCAACTCCTCTGGGTGGAGTTTATGTCGTAGCGCTCACTGAGGGCCACATTCCCTTGTCCACAAGATATCCGTGTCCCTGCAGAAACACAAGCTCCCGAGACCAGCCTGCTCTCTGCTGTGTCCCCAGTACCTGGGGCCACGCCCCCTGTGGAAGTGGCTGGCAGGGGGGCTGTGAGCACGTGTGAGCCGACGAATGCACACTGCCAAGGCCTCTGTCACAGAGGCCACTGGGGCACAGGCCAAGATCATTAGTCTCGGCTTTTGTCCTCAGCACATACCCCTTTCCAGCTGTAGTCAGTGAAAGATATCCAGAACATCGTTCAGCAGAGGCGGAGGCCTGGCAGGAAGGTTCTCTGGGTTCCTCTTCCAGATCTGTGTGATCCCCCCACAGCCCCCCGAGCCTCAGGCTCTCCACTGTGGAGTTAGGGAGTCAGCTGTGCCTGCCTTTCTGCTGGCAAGATGAAGGGGTGGCGTCTGGGAGTCCTGGGGTGGCTGGTGCGCTAGAATTCTCTTCCTGCAAGGTGCATGGTGAGTGGCTGGTAGACAGAGTTCGGGTCACCAAGGCCGCAGATCTCAGTTCACCCCGCAGAACCAGAAACCAGCTTCATCTGGTGTAAGCCAACAGGAGATTTTCTGGTAAGGATGTGGGGTGTCCCCAGGAAGCCTAGGTCCTGAACCTTTGGGCCCCAGGGAGTACTGCATCTGAGGCCTCCTGGGAGGCCCCAGGGAGCACGGAGGCTCTCTCGTGCTCTCCTTTCTGCCTCTCATGCTTCTTTATTCTCCTCTCCACATGCTGGTGGACTTTCTCTATGTTCTCACCCACGTGGCAAAGCTCGCTGCTCCACTCAGGAGACCAGCCTGGCCCCTCTGTTCCAGAGGCTGCTGATCAAGGAGACCCTGGTGCCCCATCTCCCCCATCCTCTGGGCTGGTTATGGGATAAGTGCCAAGGGCACGGGTCAGGACCTCGAGGGAACACAGGCCTCTTGGGATTAAAGGGAAGATTCTCAGATGTGAACACAACCCAAAGAGGCAGGAATCGGGGTCCTGGTCCCAGCTCCGTCCATAGCTAGCAGTGCGACCTGCGAGTCTTGTCCCTCCTTCAGTTGCCCTAGATCACCTCAGATGCCCCTTGGGGCAATAGGTGGGAGTCATTGAAGCAGCAGGGACAGGAGCAGAACCAAGAGTGCATGCACATGAAAAACAGCTTAGAGCACCGCACTGGCCAAGCTCCCTAAAATGTATCGGCAACTGTGTTCCTCCTTCCGGCTTCCAATTTTTGGCCCCTGGGCTAAATGGCGATGAAAGCTCCTTCTAGCTCTGATTTTGGCTGATTCTGCACCCGCCTGAGCCAGCCTCCTCCAGGTCATGGGATGTGAGAGTCCAAAGCCCCCCAGGTCCTAGCAAGAGCCTCTGGGGTGGGACCCCTTGGCACAGGTCCTACCCCCAGCAGCTGTCTTTCAAATAAGGGAATGCAAGAGTATGTTCCCTTCTTCTGTCTCTTCATGTCAAGAAAAGACCCCCCGCACAGTTATTAGAAGAGCCTTGCTTTTTCACAAGACACCAATGGGATGATATCTGTTTTAAACATAACCATCGTATGTGAATATCTGCATCAGAAATGGAAGCTGCCCGTGGTCACATTGAGGGCTGGTTGCTTTGGGTCAGGATATCCTGACTCTGCTGCCACCTCTTTGACTTGGGCAGCTCACTAACTTTTCTGGGCTTTGGTTTCTTGGCCTGTCACCCCCTGGTGATCAGGGAAATACTGACATAAAGGAGCTTTAGAGGCAAATAGGGAGCACTTGCAAGAAAAGGACCATTGTCAACCCATAAAATTACAAAGCAGTGGTTTATAGGTCTTCAGACCCCTGGACAGTCACGTGGCAAGAACCACAGAGCAGCGATGGGCAGCCAACACTCTCTGTACCCCCTTGATGGGACACGGGAGAAAGGGTGGACATTCCAGGTCACAGGAACTGCTACATGATGGGACAACCTCGGCCTTAATGTTCGTTGGTGGGGACAGGAGCAGCGAGCACAGGGAGGAGGTGGCGAGGAGAGGAAGGAGGCTCCCAGCCAGTGCAGGGGCGGGGAGGCTGGGGAAGCTTGTGGGGAGCCCCCCCCCGGGAGGCCAGGAGAAAGAACCGAGTCCCATAGAAAAAGGGCTGGAAAGGGTGGGCAGCCAAGTGCCACTGCTGATTTTCCTTGGCTAAACGGGGTATTTTATTTAAAAAAATAATAGACTATATTTTACAGCAGTTTTAGGTTTCTGGAAAATTAAGGAGACAGTACAGAGAGTGTCCCATATACCCTCTCCCCCTCAGTTCCCCTCTTACCGACACCTTGCATTAGTGCGGCCCGTGTGTTACAATCGCGGAACCAAGGCTGGTAGTATTACAGTGTTACTAACTAAAGCCCACAGTGTACGCCAGGCCCCCTCTTCGTGATGTACGGATGGCTTTGGACACATGGCTGATGGTGTACCCACCACCATGGCATCATGCAGGGAACTTTACTGTCCTAAAAATGTCCTGTGCCCCACCTGTTTATTCCTCTCTCCTCCTTCCGGAACCCCTCTCTGGGAAACACTAACCATTTTGCTGTCTCTAGGGTTGGCCTTTTCCAGAATGGCATAGTTTTTCACTTCTTTCTTTTCTTCCACGTGCTTTCCTGTGTTGGTACAGTGGATAAGTATGACGTTCCCCTCCCCGACCTTACCTTTATTTTAAGACAACCTGCGACAATCAGGTGCACACATCCACCTGTTAGCCACAGCTCTGTCTTTCTTCTTCTCCAGATTGGATACCTGCCCCCTCCCCTTATACCCTCAGGGAAGGCCCCCCCTCCCCACTGCAGAGCTCTGGGGACTGCACTGACCCTTGTTGACTTCGAAAGGCTGGTCCACACCTTTGTAAATAGCCCCTTTGTTAGACTCCCTTCAAATAACCGGGTTTGGGTGGGCTTGGGGGAGCCAAGGTCACCTGCAGGGACCCTGACTTGAGGAGCTCTTGCAGATTCTTGAGAAAGAAATGACGGGAGGGGGATGCTATGGGTTAAATCATGTCTCCCCAAAATCATTTGTGGAAGTCCTAACCCCCAGTACTTCAGACTCTGACCTTATTTGGAAAGAAGGGTGTTTTAAATGTGGCCGGGATTTGTTTTAATCAGGCATGAAGACATCAGACATAGAAATGACTGTATGAAGGGAGAAGTTTAACACTCACAGATCTTGGGATGTCTGGGTGGCTCAATCAGTTAAGTGTCTGCTTTCGACTCAAGTCATGGTCCCAGGGTCCTGGGATCGAGTCTTGCATCGAGCTTCTTGCTCAGCGAGGAGCCTGCTTCTCCCTCTGCCTGCCGCTCCCCCTGCTTGTGTGTGCTCTCTCTCTCTCTGTCTGACAAATAAGTAAATAAAATCTTAAAAAAAAAAAAAAGAAAGAAAAACCACTCACAGATCTCTAGAAACAGAAAGCGTGGACACCATGCAGGGCCATGCAGGGAGGCGCCGGGGATGGTCAGGGGCAGAGGGACTGACGGCAAAGTGCAGGCAAGAATCTTTATTGTGGTTTTTGCAGGAGGCAGGGGCAGGATAGACAGGCTGGGCAGGCTTGGGGCTGGCTAGTTTGAATAATTTGGGCAAGCTGTGGGAGGGGGTGTCCCCTAGTGTCCAGTCCCTGGCGCCATTCAGGGCAGGAGAGAGTGTTCCAGACTGCAAGAGTCTGACAAAAAAAATGTGGGGGCGGGTGTGGACTGGGACCGGTCGGCTTGCCTGGCAAAGGTGCACTTTCAAGCTGGCTGATTACTGTGCCTAGGAAGCGGCGGACCCTGGGAGGGGCAGTCCCTCCCCAGGTGGCAAGGCCCCAAGATGTCGAAGCTAAATAAAACACAGAAAGTCAAAAACATGATTAATGCAAAGATCACTGAGCTGTAATTAGTGGAATACGGGCATGAGGGCAGGCCCTAAACCAGTATGATTGATGTCCTTATAAAACAGGGCAGTTGGGACACAGGCCGGCTGGGAGAAGGCAGAGGTCAAGGTAATGTGTTCACAGGCCAAGGAACGCCAAGGATGGCCCACAAACCCCCAGGAGCTGGGGTTCGGTAGCCTCCGAAATGGTCCAGCCGTCAGATTTTATGATGTCAAGCAAATTGCTCGCTGCGTTTAAGGAGAGGTGAGCACTAAAGGTACAAATCAGGCTCTTGCTTATTCGATCGGNTGATCCGGGAGTGTCCCTGCTCCCTGCCTGGAGCAGGCTCATTCACTGAGGGTCTGATTGTGTTCCAGGCCCTGAGCTAAGCCCCCCAGGGCAGCCCCACCCAGTGGAAAGACAAAGCGAGCTGCAAATCAACAGGTGAAATTAATTTTAATATCTTATTGAATCCAGGAGATCCAGAATGTTGTTTTCTCAACTTGTCATTCATGAGCTCTTTTCCCATCGTGTTTGCATACCAAGTCTTCAACGTCTGGGGTGCGTTTGACACAGCACAACTCAGTCCAGACTGGACACATATGAACTTGTCAGCACGGGGCCAGGGGCTACCGCAGTGGACGGCATAGCTCCAGGCCTGTTAGTGTCGTCCAAGGAGGACGTTTCCAGCCAGCATCACCCCATTGGACGGGTGAGAAAGGCAAGGCACAGAGAGGCTAATGCAACTGGGTCCGGGTCACCAGCCAGAGGGGAGGTGTGACCCGGAGAGACTGGTTCTAAGATCTTAGTCACGAGCCCGTGGCAGCTTCTCAAATCTCACATCAGAAACCAGGGTGCCGTGGTGGCAAGCCCACCCTCTCGGGTCCAGAGCCTCTGCTTTGGGCTCAGAACCAAACTGAGTCAGTGAGCTTTCCAGATTCGGAACCTGGCCTGAATCCAAAGATGCCCTGAATGTCTTCGCAGAAACCAGAGCAGACTAAACATGTGTGAAAGCAAGGTCAGCTGAAGTGTGAAGGACGTGGCCGTGATCTGGACCCAAACTCTGCTCTCTTGAAGGGAATGCTCCAGAAAACTCAAGCTTAGCTTCTAGGGGGTGATCTAGTTTATCCCTCTTCATTTTCAGATAAGAAACCATGGCTCAGAGAGATCGAGTGAGTTGTCCAAAGTCACACAGCAAACTAGTGAAAAGCAGACAAAGGTCTAGCCCACCCCCCGCCCTCAGTTCCAGGCTGCAGCTGTGCCCTCATACTGTTCATCAGCCACCAGATGGAGATGTGGCACAGTGGCTGAGCACTCAGGCTTTGCATTTAGAATGTCCACCATTTGAACCCTACTCTTCTATTTACTAGTTGTGTGAGCCTGAGCAGATCACTTAACCTCTCTGGGCTTCAGTTGTCACATGTAAAATAGAGACAAGAATATTTGTAGCTCGGCACAGCGCCTGGCACGCAGACAGCCCATAGTAAACACCAGCTGTTATTATTATTATTACTAAATCAACACCTGTGTCACCTCCCCAAGGACCCAGTTCCAGAGGCTCACGCTGAGCCTCCGATATGTCTCAGTGTCGTGCTGCGGGTGCTTGGGACCAAGGGTCTGCTCCCAGGCAGGGCTCTGCCTCTGACTCCTGTGTGATCTTGGGGGCTGTGTTAGTTTCCTCTAACAGAATTACTGCAAAATTAGGGCCTGAAGATCACACAGATCTATGACCTTCTAGTTCTGTAGGTCAGAAGTCCAAAACGGGTCTTGCAGGCCGAAATCGAGGTGTCTTCGTTTCTTTGGCCTTTCCCGGCTCCCCCTGTTTCCCCACCTGTGAAAGTAGAGGCTCCGATAAAGGTAAGGGCCTCTCTGCCTGCACAGGTGGCTTCTAATGACGCCCCCTGCCCCCCCTCCAACCCCTGACCCTGTGGTCACGTCCAAACAGCCCACAACTCTGGCCCCAGTGACAGCAGCTGCCACAGCACTGGGATCTCCTGAAAACTGCCCAGGGAAGCGTCTGCTTCTGGGACCCCAGGTCTACTCATGCCCACCCCCCCCACCGTGCCGAAAGCATCATAAATGTAACAAAAACCCAACCTGATACCTGACTTCCCAGGAAATTGAGATTTGCTGTGTTGGTTTCAGAGACGTTTGAGGCATAGAGAGAACGTTAGGGGCTGAGAGGGACCGCCAGTGCTCACGGGCAGCTGTCCTGGGTGACTGTCAGAAGCGTCGAAGACTGGGGCAGCCACCAGAGACTCCGAGAGAGGCAGGCCTCACATGTTGAGGGGGAAGGACAGACGGGGTCCAGAGGGGAGAGGGACGGTGGCACCACTGAGCAGACACAGGGGGACACGAGGGCCCGTCTCACAGCTGGGATGAAGTTGTTCCCTGGAGAGCGGCCCGGCGAAGTCCCACAAATGACCACGCTGCGAGCCCACGCCGTACTGGGGGTGCCACGGTGTCTGGAGGGAGGATGGGCTTCGGTGACAGCCAGGCCTGTCTTTGCAGCTACAGCCTCACGGACGAGCTGGCTGACGTTGGGCAAGTCACATGTAAAGTCGCAACTTCTCTGAGCCCCGTTCTCTGCGTCTAAAAAACACCTCGCACCCGTGTCCATGGCAGTATTATTCACAACATCCCAAAGCAACCCAAGGGTCCACTGATGAATAGAGAAGCAAAACACGGTCTATCCAGACAGTGGAATGTGAGTCAGCTTTAAAAAGAAGGACATTCTGGGGCACCTGGGTGGCTCTGGTTGGTTCAGTGTCCAACTCTTGATTTCGGCTCAGGTCATGATCTCAGGGGTGTGAGATCAAGCCCCACAGTGGGCTCCTTGCTCAGTAGGGAGTCTGCTTGAGATTCTGTCCCCTCTCCTTCTGCCCCTCCCCCACCCAGATAAATAAATAAATAAATAAAAGATAAAATCTTTAAAGCTCTGTTAAGGAGGATCAAGTGAGTTGATAACGGTAAAGTCCTCATCATTGTCCCTGGTCAATCGTAGGAGCTTCAGTAAACACTAATTCCCTATCAAATACCGTCTCAACAGTGTGATCGGATGGGGCTCACTTCCCATGCACACCCTTCCTCACCCCCAGCACACTCAACACATCACGTTTTCCACCTGGCCAGGGGGTCCACTGTTGGAGATTTACTTGAGGCAATGAGAACCTCTGAGGACAGGTCCAGGGAGAGAGCCACGGTAGGGGTCTCTGAGTACTCCATGGAGCACGGAGCGTTGAGCACCATGAGTCCGGAAGGTACCAGACTCACGGGGCCAGTCTTAGACTTCCTTACACAGAGATACCTGCCAGAATGTTCTCTTTAACTAGATCATCGATAGTAACTAGACACAGATGCGTCTCCCTAGCACTAGCAAATAACTGGTGGTGATGACTGAGGTGGCAGTGATGGTAGTGGTAGAAATGGTGGAGGTGGCTTCCTGGAGGAGATGGTGCAGACAGGACAGGTGGGGGACATCATGGTAGAGATGATGGAACCAGGACAGGTGGTGGGCATCATGGTGGAGATGTGTACACAGGGCAGGTGAGGGACATCATGGTGGAGATGGTGTACATGGGACAGGTGGGGGACATCATGGTGGAGATGGTGTACACAGGGCAGGTGAGAGACATCATGGTGGAGATGGTGTACCCAGGACAGGTGGTGGACATCATGGTGGAGATGGTATACCTGGGACGGGTGGTGGTGATGGTCAAGATGATGGCAGTGATGGTGGTGCTGGTGGTGGTAACAGAAATGTGTGCACACCTTCCCAGAGAATAAGATTTTCAACGCTCAGCGATCATCTCTGCTCATTTCTTGCCAGGAGGAAGGCAGGCTGGGAAAGCTGCACTGTGAGTCTGTCGATGTTCTATCCTTGTGCAGTGACTGATGTGGGTGTCCTGAGGTCCAGGGCTGCAAGTCAAACCAGAGTGTAGGATAGCGGACACAGTGAGACCGACCGCACTCTGCTGCCCGTTCTACAGAATGTGCTCTGTGGAGCCAGCACAGGGCCGAAGCCCTTGACCCGATGCTGCAGGTGCCTTGTCCTCTGGTGGAAATCAGCTGATTATTTAATCAGACAAAGTGTCTGCGGCTGAGACAGGAAGGACAATTGGGAATTTCCCCTGATGCCGCAGCCCATATTTAATGAAAGTTATGGTGGAGAACAAAGGCCAGCACTATCGGAAATTAGAGCTGGCGTTCCCAGCACCTTGCCGCCCCCTGCGCTCCATGCAGGGATGCGTCCCTGAGAAGTCTTCCTCTGTGACACCAAGAGGCTGCAGCAAGGGGCCATGGGACCCGCACCTTCAGGTCCAATAAAGGGGAGATGTGGGGCAGGGCGGCACACACACATGCCTTTGGATCTAACCTTCTACACGGCTGCGAAACCAGGAAACCATGGCTGGAAGTCTGGCCATGCATCTGGAAGAACACCACACTGCTTCTGTCCTTTGGGTCTGGGGTTCTGGGAGGCTGGCAGGCAGCCCCTGGCAGGGTTTCAGCAGCCACACTGAGCCCTCCGACTCCAGAGAGTGGGAGAGGAGAGTGCTAGGAGGGTGAGCTCTGGTCAAGAGCAGTGGGATGGATGCCCCGGGGCCCCCGGAAGACCTTCGTGCTGGTCCTTCCTCCGGGGCATTGGAGGTAGGGAAGGCCTCTTCCCTGGGAGCTGTATCTCTAGCCGTGGTTTGGGTGGAGAGGATCGGCCACGCTCTCTCCCCAACCCTCCTTGACACCGGGGCCTTCTCACACCTTGATAAGACGTCTGAAGCATTTAGTACAGGTCCTGGGCAGGCAGTTCACAGAAGAACCACTCCGAATGGTCCATGAGCCCATGATACACCATTTAGCTCTGTTCATAACCAGAGAAATGCAAATTAAATCAGCAATTACACTCTTTTCTGGCTAATAAGCTCGGCAAAGATGAAAGAGTGACAAAATCCATTGCTGGCACAAGTACAGGCACAGTCTTCAACTTGTGAGAATGCATCATGGGGAGATCATTAAGAATGTGTATATAGATGCCCATAGCGGCCTTGCTTCTAATAAGGAAAAGACTGGAAGCACCCTGGGATTGCAGAAGTAAATCATGGCTCATCTACACAATACAGGGCCTGCAACCATTACAAATGATGTTTGGTGGGGGGCACTTGGGTGGCTCAGTCGGCTAAGCGTCTGACTCTTGATCTCAGCTCAGGTCTCGATCTCAGGGTCATGAGTTCGAGCCCCGCCTCAGGCTCTGCACTGGGTGTGTAGCCTGCTTAAAAATAAATGAATCGGTAAACAAGTGACATTTGGCGATGACGTTGGTCGGATGGAAGGATGTTCCCGGTATGCTTATCCAACAGAGTGGCAGACTGTATTTCTACTTGGTCCATTTCTGTACACAGACATGCAGAAGAAATCTAGAAAGGTATAAGCCAGTGTGTTAAATATGTATTTATAGGTCCTTTTATCCTCCTTCTTATTATTTCTGTTCTTTCAGTGTATACATGGGCTTTGCCTAAGTGGAGTTGGGAAAACAGAAGTATATTTTTAATGACAAAAGTGCTTAGAAGAGCCTGTCGTTGATATGGATTAGGCAGGGGACGGTGGGGGGGGGCAGGTGGCGGAGACTGGCTCAGAGGGGAGGGCCCCAGAGATCCTCTGGCTGCAGGCCTGTTTGTTGGCAAGGGGCAAGAGATTAATCTCAATCTACCATCCGCTGTGTCACCATCTATTTCGGGAGAGTGGCAGCTCTTCACCCTCTCCAGCTCAGGTGTCAGCTGCTGGGGAGAAGTCATCAGTCAAGGGGACAGAGCAGCAGTGGGTGGGGGGTTGAGCCATCCTGCACGAGGAAGGAGGACTGAATGGGCTGTGGCCACCTTTGTGGTCGAGCCACTCAAGGTACCGTTTACCAGGACAGAGAGACTGTGGCCCAGTGTCGGTCACATGCTGACCCCCTGGCCAGGGGAGGGCCATGCATTTTCAAGAGGTACCCAAGGAGTGGAAGTTGATGGCCCAAAATGCAATCTGGGGGCAGCCTCCAAATTAGGAGTCAGGGAGGACGAGAGGCCAAGGGGCAGCAGCTGACTGTCACCCGTAAGACACTCGGAGTGGGTTGACTTGTGTCCCCCCAAGAGATATGGCCAAGTCCCAGAGCCTGAAACCTGTGAGCGGGACCTTATTTGCAAAAAGGGTCTTTGCTGATGTAACAACGGATCTCAAGGTGAGCTCATCCTGGATTTCAGATGGGCCCTAAAACCAATGGCAGGTGTGTTTTTATAAGAGGGAGATTTGTCAGAGGCAGAGGGTGGGGTGACGCTGCCATAAATCCAGGAACCTTTGGAGCCATGAGAGCCAGAGGAGGCCGGGACGTATTCCCCCCTCGAGCCTTCGGAGGGAGCCTGGCCCTCCCCGTACTTCAGTTCCAGGCTCTGGCCTCCAGAACTGTGAGGGAATAAACTTACTTGAAGCCACTCAGTGTGCGGTAGTGAGTTAGGGCAGCCCTAGGAAAGGAATACAACACCCAGACCCTTGAGCGTGAACTTGGGTGTTCTTTCCCCCAAGTCCCATGGGCGGGGGCCGCCACTGGAGGTAGCACGGGTTCCAAATTGGATTTGCACGTTTACTGTGCAGCCTTGGCGTAATGATATGACCCACTGGGGCTTCGTATCCCCTGCGGTAATTTGTGCAAGCATTTTTAAGGCAATAAGGGAGGGTAATGGCTAACCGCAAGGGTCTGGAGTCAGACTGCCTGACGCCGAATCCTGGCTCTACCATTTCTTTGCTGGATAACCTTAAGCAAATAACACAGCAGTTTGGTTTCCTTACCTGCGAACCGGAGTCCCCATAGTTCTTGCCCCAGAGTTTGCTTTGTGGATTAAAGCAGTGTAGACAGTTGTAGAGTGCTTAGAAGGTCACCTGCATGTGGTAAGACTCCGGGGGGGGGGTTAGCTGATGTGCCCCCACTATTTGTAGGGGGCTCTTTGTTCCCATGCCATCTGTTCCCGAAGAGCGCTGAGAATTTCCACCCCTCAAGAGGGAAAAGCATGGGAGAAACACACAGAGCTTCTCTCTCCCAGCAGGGAGTGGAGAGTTATCTGCTGATGAATCTGGGGAAAAGGACTTTTGTCCAGCACCATCGGCCGTTAGGGGGATGGCCTGTCAGGGGAGAGTTTAGGAAGCTCTTTGTGGCTGCAATGCTAAGCCATTCTCCCATCCTATCTTTCATTCAAAAATATATTTTGAAAGTTCTAGGTACTGGGAAAACAGCTGGGAACAAAACCAGAAGCCTGACCTCACAGAGTTGACACTGGAGTGGGGAGGGGCAGGGAAGCAGAAAATAAACACATATATAGGTAATATGTCAGGTAGTGCTGAGTGCTCTCGAGAAAAATAAAGCCAGGTGGGGGGATGGAGAATGATGGTGGGGGTGAGGAGAGCATCTCCGACATGGTGACATCTGACATCTTAGGGGCCCTAAGAACGTGAAGGAGTGAGCCAGGTAGAGGGAGCAGGTGCAAAGGCCCTGAGGTAGGCCTGTGCTTGGGGTGTTGGAGGAATGGCAAGCAAGGTGGAGTGAGAGGTTCGGGGGGATGGCAGGAAGGATCATGGGTTTCACTTTGAGAAAGATAAAGAGGCTTGGGAGGGAGGAGTGTTGAGCCGAAGAATGACGGGATGCAAGTTTTTCTGTAAAAGACCCGCTGTGGCTGCTGAAGGGAGGACTGGTGCACAGCAGAAGCAGGAGGGCCGCGCCGAGTCTCCTGCGGTAATGAAGCTGATTTTCTGCTCTCCTTCCTCAGGATTCCATGTCTCTCGTTCTTTCAGTTCTACATTCTCGGCGGGAATCGTGTCCTCTGCCGAACCCCGCATCTGTAATAAGTAGGAAGAGTTCGCATCTTGGATGCGCTTCATTGAAGAAGGGCGAGAAGTCATAAAAATTGGTAGCTCCTGACATTTTTGCCACTAAGAACCTTTCAGGTTAATGTTTCCAGAATATAGCTTTGAAAGATGTTGTCCACCACACAAACTGCATGTTGGACTAACAGCCCCTGAGGCCTCATCACAGTCAAGTTTCTGACAGACCGCAGCCCACCGTCAGGACCCTGGCTGGGCATCACATGTTAAGACCCTTCCCACCTAGACTTTTCTGACTTGTTCTGGATTTTCTCGGTTTTTGTGATATTCGTGTACTGTGTGCCAGGCTCTAAGGTGGGAGCTGTGGGTGCAGACATGGTAGGCACAGCCCCCCACCCTGTGGAGTATAGGGGTTGTGGATTATGATGTATGGGGGTTCAGGAAAGAGAAGCCTGACTCAGGGGAAGGGGGAACATAGGTGGCATTCAGGGCAGGCTTCCCGTAGGAGGTGTTTCTTGAGTTTTGAACAAGAGTTGGCAAACATCCTCGAAAGGGCCAGATGGCAAATCTTTCAGGCCTTGTGACTTCTCAAATCTGCCATTGCAGCAAAAAAGCAGCCCGAGAGAGCGCGGAAACCAAGGGGCCTGGCCGTGTTGCGTATGACTTGACTCCCGAAAACATGGGAGGAGCGGAGAAGGGGGGGTGTGGCCCTGGAGCTGTCCTTCCCGCACCTCTGCTCTTGAGGAGTAAGGAAGCGACCCTCGACCCCCGGGCATTCGTTCCAGGTGGAACGGGAAGTACGGAATGTAGACGGCGCCCCCCCAAGGCGGCCCCGGATCCAGGGTCGTCTGTCCAGGCACCCACAGGCCCTTCGCAAAGGGAGGGCTGTGAGGGCGGCGTGCTGAGTGGTTCTTAAGGCTCAACGCATTTACCCCTTTTCATCTTTTTCTGCCCTTCTTAACTTTAATGGCGTACAAAAGCTCCTCTTACAACGTGAGGATGATGATAGTGATGGGGGGATGATGGTGTATGCTTTGAATGTCCTTACGGGCAAAATTATAAGCTGTAGTCCTCTGTCAGTCTCTCTGTTTCTTTTCTTTCTTCCTTTCTTTCCTCCTTCCTTCCTTCCTCCTTCCTTCCTTCTTCCTTCCTTCTCTTTCTTTCTTTCTTTTTTTTCTTTCTTTCTTTCTTTCTTTCTTTCTTTCTTTCTTTCTTTCTTTCTTTCTTTCTTCTCTCTCTCTTTCTCTCTCTCTTTTTTACCGGCATATAACATCCAAAAACCTGAGGACCACAGCTGTAGACTGTAGGCTCTCGAGAGATCTTTGTCATGAGCAGAGGGCCTTGGCCTCCGCCTCGGGCCATGCCCTTTACTCCCGGCTGCCTGGGACACGGGACAGGCAGAAGCCACACCCTCAGGTGCTTGCACAGGAGCCAGGCGGAGGATGGTGACTGAAGAGGCTCACGACATGTGTCCTGTCTCATTACAGCAGCGTGACATTTGTGTCCATGTGACAATGCTGCTTCCTCTCCTGATTTAAATGGGATTTTTTAGATTCTTTAAAGACTACCACCATCGCATTGACCAAAAAAAAACCCCAATTTTTTTTTAATGTCTTAATCCAAATTCTCGGTTCCTGGCCATGACTCTCTGGTGACTCGATACACAGCCCACCGGAATTCCACCAGGGACGGTCCTTTGGGAAGATGCCGTAGCTGGGAGGCGCTATCCTAGTCCTGGAGGAACGTCTAACACCCACCCACGCTTTCGGATTCCACCTGTGCCTCTTGCCTGCAAGGCCTTTCTCACTCCACCCGAATAATCCTTCAAACTCAAAGCTATTCATTCACTCCATAAATACTGATGAGAGCTTCTAGACACCCTGTCTCTTCATTCTCTCAGTTTGTGAAGCCCTACAGATCCCCAGCTGTATATTACCTTCCTTTCCGGTGGCTTCGTATACTTTAGTTTTGGTTCCTCTGCTGGGTTAGAAATGTCCTGGGGCCAGGGATGTCACTTTCTTTGGTGTGACAAACAACATGGGCAGGCGGAAGAAACATGGGCTTCGGGGTAAAACAGACCAAGTTGAGTGTGGCTTGAATTCCGGCTTTACCGTTTAATAATATGCGAATTGCCAAAGATTTCTGAGGCCCGTTTCCTCAGCCGTGAGTTGAGCCTAGTGCCGCTCACCTCCCAGATGAAGCAAGTGGTAAGTGATGTGTGCCGAGGGACTCTCTGCATCAGAGCACAACAGGTGCTCAGGACCTGGTCCCCACACGGCTCGCCCACCCCTCCTGCTTTAGGGGATGGGTGAGGGCTCAGGACGTCGTAGGTGAATTACACTGAATTGGGAGATATGCATATTCTTTCTTTTCGGAAGTCCGCCCAGTCTGTCTCCTCTGGGCTTTTCCAGGCCTGCTTTCCACCCGGTGTTGAATCGCTAGGGACTAACCCTTTGCAATGTGGCTGCTAATCCCTGATGACATGTCACATGCCGGCGTTTTAGGAGATGATAGCCTTTATTTAAAAAGAAGGAGCGGGCCAACGAGCACATGAAAAGATGCTCAAGCCACTAGTCACGTGAGAGATGCAAGTCGAAATCACAAAACCCACAAAAAATGAGATACTACTTTGCACCCCTTAGGATGGGCCTCCTTTTTATTTTTTTATTTTTATTTTTTTTTAAGATTTTATTTATTTATTTGACAGACATAGAGACAGCCAGCGAGAGAGGGAACACAAGCAGGGGGAGTGGGAGAGGAAGAAGCAGGCTCCCAGCGGAGGAGCCCGATGTGGGGCTCGATCCCACAACGCCAGGATCATGCCCTGAGCCGAAGGCAGACGCTTAACCGCTGTGCCCCCCAGGCGCCCCTTCTTTTTATTTTTTTAATGTGACATAATAAGTGTGGGCAAATATGTGGAGAGGTTGGAACCCTTGTGCTTTGCTGGCAGGAGCATAAAATGGGGTGCAGCCACTGCGGAACACAGTATGGAGGTCCCTCAAAAAGTTAAACATAGAATCACCATATGACCGCGCGTTTCCACTTCTGGGTACATTGCCCCAAGAACTGCCAGATTTCAACAGATACTTACGTGCCAATGTTTACAGCAGAAGTATTTACAATAGCCACGAGGTGGAAACAACCCAGTGTTCCATCAACAGACAAAAGGAGAAATAAAATGTGATGTATCCATGCAATGGAATATCATTCAGCTTAAAAAAGAGGGAAATTTTGATACGTGCTACAGCCATGGAGGAACCTTAAACACATTCTGCTTGGTGAAATAAGCCAGCCATAAAACGATGCATATTGTACGGTTAAGCCTCTCTGAGTAGGCAAGTTCATAGAGACAGAAAGTAGGACAGCGGTTAGCAGGGGCTGGGGATGGAGGAAAGGGTACAGAGTTTAAGGGACGAGAACGTTCTGGAAATGGTAGTGGTGATGATTGTATAACATTGTTAACTATACTTCATGCCACCAGATTGCACACTTAGAAACAGTTCAAACAGTAAGTTTTATGTCCTGTATGTTTTGCCACAATAAAAAGTACACGGAGGAGGGCCGCCTGGGTGGCTCAGTCAGTTGAGTGGCTGACTCCTGATTTTAGCTCCGGTCATGATCTCAGGGTCAAGAGATCGAGCCCTGCATCGGGCTCCTCGCTCACTGGGGAGTCTGCTTGAGGTTTCTCTCTCTCCCTCTCCTGCAGCCCCCTCCCCTGCGTGCTTGCTTGCTTTCTTTTTCTTTCTTTCTCTAAAATAAATAAATCAATTTAAAAAAAAAGGACACAGAGGAAGAAAGAGAAAGAGAGAGGGAGAGGAGGAGGCGATTGGAGGGCAGAGGGAGGAGAAGCAGGAGAAAGAGAAGCCACCGCTCCCTCTGAAGTCAGAGAACGATTCTAGACGCGTAAATGGTCCATTTTCCTCACTGCTAAGTCCCGCTCTTGCTCCGAACTCTTTCTGCCTCCCCTCGGGTATTCTGAGCAAGTAGAGGAAAAAAGACAATTTCTTCTGAATTTTCACCTCAGACCCATACAATTAAAAAACATCTCTCGGGGCGCCTGGGTGGCGCAGTCGTTAAGCGTCTGCCTTCGGCTCAGGGTGTGATCCCGGCATTCTGGGATAGAGCCCCACGTCAGGCTCCTCCGCTGGGAGCCTGCTTCTTCCTCTCCCACTCCCCCTGCTTGTGTTCCCTCTCTCGCTGGCTGTCTATCTCTGTTGAATAAATAAATAAAATCTTTAAAAAAAAAACCAAAAAAAAGTCTCTCTTGCTGCTGCGGAAAAGCATGGAGAGCACTGGGACGGCAGATTTTCGACAGCTTGGATGTTGAGGCAGACGTTATCCAAGTGCGCCTATGAGGGTGTCTTTGGATGAGATGAGCATTTGAATCCGTAGACTGGGTGAAGCCGAGTGCCCTCCCCAATGTTGGTGGGCCTCATCTAATCAGTTGATTAGAACAAATCAAAAGTGACCCTCCTGTGAGTAAGGGGGAGCTCCTCCTGCCTGACGGCCTCGAGCTGGAACATCAGTTCTTGCCTTCGGACTTGAACGGAAACATTGGCTCTTCCTGGGTGTTGAGGCTGCCAATATTCAGCCTGAAAGTACCCCATCAGCTCTCGGGGTCACCAGCTTACTGGCTGCGGACCTGGGGACTTGTCACCCTCCGTCATCGTGTGAGCCGATTCCTTATGATACAGCTCTTTACACACACACACACGCACACACACACCCTATTGGTTGTGTCTCTGGAGAACACTGACTGATGCAGGCAGCCTCCTCAGATATCTGGAGTCAGGTGTGGGCACATTTTGAAACCTTGAAAACCTGAATAAAATGAACGCTGTGTTTTTAAGCACGAAGGTGGCCAGGGGCCACAGTGAGAGTTTCCAGATGTCCCCTTAGGTCATGCTCACAACACCATCACCGGGGTGGAGGGGGGGCGGTTACCAAGACTCACACATGGGTGTCCCTCCATATCTACATTCAGAGTCCTGCTCCTGACAAGGAAGACCTCTCTGGTCCGTCTGGGTCAAGGCTGGACACAGGACGGTTGCTGGAGAGTTCTAGAGCATCTCTTTAAAAGACAGTCTGCCTGAAAGGAACTCCTTGTGAGGTCCTGGGTGAGGCTGGGCAGCCCTGGGAGAGCAGGTGGGCCAGGGGGTGGTCGGAGTGTGGACTTGAGCCAGGCTGGCTAGGATCACTCTCAGTTCTGTCGTTCCCCAGCTGTGTGGCTTTGGGCAAGTCACTTGATATCTCTGTGCCTCAGTTGGATCATCCGTAAAATGGGGAGAGTTATAGCAGGCTCCTCATGGGGTTGGCGTGAGGATCAAGTAACCTCACGTGCGTAGAGCCCGGAGAGCAGCGCCCAGCGGACTCAAAATGCTGTATCAGTATTGGCTTTTGTTTACTGTTCTTAGCTCCGACAGCTGAAGAGATGGGGGTCAGGAAAGGAAGGGGAATGTTCCAAATCAAGGAGGGACATCCCGGGGACCCCCTCCCTCCCCTCATGTGCCCTTGACCCCCCACCTTTCCACTGGCCCTGCACTGGTACCCCTCCTGTTAGATGGAAGGTCCTGAGGCCAGAACTGTGTCTTTCTCTTCTTCCTTCCTTCCCGTCCTCCTTCCTGCCTCTGTTTCCTTTTTCGTCCTTCACAGCCTCTAGCATAAAACCCCACCTGTTGTGTTTGATGCACGAATCAAAGAAAGCCACTTAATAACTAAGGTCAGTCACAGACAGTAGCCCCGCCATGGAGGGTAACTCACTTTGCCGGGCACTTCCCCCTGAAGTTCTCAACCAGAAGGACTTTATTCCCCTCTTGCAGGGGCCACGTGGCACTGTTGGGAGACATTCGTGATCGTACTACTGGGAGCAGGAATGCTGGTAAACACCCTGCCCCACACAGGACTGCCCTCCCACAACACTCAACTGACACAAAACATCAGTAGTGCCAAGCGTGAGAAACTCTGGTCTAGAGGAAGATCGTGCAGCAGAGACGAGATACCCAAAGCCAGATCACCCTGACTCCTGAGTTCTGCAGCCAGCCTGGGACGCGTCTCCAGAGCGCTCCGGCGATCCCTGTCCCCTCTGCTGGGCCTTGTCTGCCCGGCTGACACTCTTTGTCTGACTCTTCTTATTTCTCTGCCTTTAGTGAGCTACCAAACCCATTAAGACAGGGTATCTCATCGTGCTAGCTCCATCCAGCGTGGTTCCAGAGTCTCCCACTCCTGGTGGGCTGGTGTGTGATGTTTTGCAAACAAGCCTGTTCCTTCTAGCCACAGAGAAATGTGAGATGACGTTCTCTAAAGGTGTCACTTTGTAAAAATGCCAAGCCTAATCTCCAGGCGCAGAGACCATCGTGGAAATCGGAATCGACTCAAGGAGTCCTGGCAGGCAAAGGCTGGATTTAAAGGGCAGGCTCTGTAGGCTTGTGCTGTTGGCGTTGTGGTTGTTTGCCAGTGAATACAGCTTATTGAAGACAAGAACTGCTAGAAAGTTTCCCTAGGCAATAGTAGTGACTTGGTACAGGTTTGAAGATTGCAAATATTATCTTGGAATTAGAAACAGCCTGGACTTCACTGGAGTCCATCTTGTTTATGTTCGTAACATCTGCCGCTGTTCAGAGGAGGGAGGTCAAATGATTTGTCCACTTTCCATTGAAGAAAACAAGGGAAGCCCAAGGGAACCCCAGTGTAACTCTGTCTTCAAGTTCTCCTAATTCTGTTGAGATGTATTTTTTTTTTAAGATTTTATTTATTTCTTTGACAGAGAGACAGCCAGCCGGAGAGGGAACACAAGCAGGGGGAGTGGGAGAGGAAGAAGCAGGCTCCCAGCGGAGCAGGGATCCTGATGCGGGACTCGATCCCAGGACCCTGGGATCAGGCCCTGGGCCAAAGGCAGATGCTTAATGACTGAGCCACCCAGGCGCCCCTGTTCAGATGCATTGAAAATGCTCTTAAGTAGTCAGCGGAAGTTGGGGTTAAGAGAAAGAAAGTCAAAAACGAGTCCAGCATCAACTGGAGAAGCATGCAGAGCTCTCGTCCAGCTCATTCCCTGGGTATTCGGGTGGGCACAGGATCAGGGAGAGGAGGGACTGTGAGTCTGGTTGCCGTGGCAATGGCTCTCACGGGGAGGAGAGCATCAGTGGGTCGTCTGTAAGCTACGTAAAAGATGAGCCAGGACAGGAGGGAGGAAGCCTCTGTGTCTGAGCTGGAGAAGGAAAGATACACAAACAAAGACCCAAAGGGCGGTTCCAGGGTTGCTGTGCAATGAGCAGGGCTGCTCTTCACAGGACGGAAGCCAGCTTCTTAGGGAGATGTGAGGAAATCATTCTGACTTTCAGATAATTCTGGAGATGGATTGAGGGCCAGCTCTTTGAAACCTGGAAGCCCTGAAAAAGAGGGCAATTGCAGGTTTTCCTGAAAGTTCCAAGGAAGCCAAAGGTAAGCAGATTGTAGGCAGCTGAGCTTCACGTCAAAATGGTGTCCTCACATTTCCAGGAAGCTGTGTCGCTGAAGGCGAGCTATGTAAACCCACTAGGCTTCAGTGTTCTCGTCCATAAAATGGGCATGCTAATATTACTGACCTCATAAAGCTGTGGTGAGAATTAAGAGTTGGTATGTTTGTAGCACTTGGAATAGTTTGCCCATACTGAGGGCAATAGGCATGCTAGTTTCTACCGCTTTATTTTTCTCTCCTCTTCCAGATCAGAACAGAAGATCTGATCTCTTTATGCATTTTAAGATTACACATTTTCTTACATCCGAGGTAGGTGTATACAGTTCATACTGTGTATCGGTCAGAGTGTGTGGATTACACTTCGTAACAAACAGCCTTTGGCGGCTGACTGCTCACACAAGTCTATCTTTTGTTCATGTATTCCTTTCCTAGGACCACCGCGACAAAATACCACAGGCTAGGGACTCCGATAACAGACATTGATTTTCTCACAGTTCCGAAGCCTGGAAGTCCCAGATCAAGGTGCCAGCAGGGTCAGTTTCTGGTGGGTTCCCTCTTCCTGGCTTGTAGATGGCCACCTTCTCCTGGAGTCCTCACATGGCCTTAACTCTGTGCACATGCAGAGAGAGAGAGAAAGAGCTCTGGGTTGTATCTTCCTCATCTTAGGAAGATAACAGTCCTGTGAGATTAGAGCCCCACCCTTCTGACCTCATTGAACTTAATTATCCCCCTATTGTTATCTCTAATTACAGTCACACTGGGGGTTAGGTCTTCACCATATAAACGTGGGAGGAGGGGGACACGATTCAGTCCATAACAGGGCTGGCGGTGGAGGTGGGGCCCCTGTTCCTGATATTCATCTGGAGACCCTGGCGAGTCGGGGGGTTCATTTCAACCTGTGTGCACGTCTCCCACCTCAGCTCATACTAAACACCCCTTTGCCCCCACAGCTCCCCTGGCTACACAAAGTTTTCTGAACACTGAGCTCTTTGCCAACTTCCTGTCTCCTCTGCCTCGACTGTTCTTCCGTGACTGATTCTATCTTGTTCTTTAGATCTTTGCTGAAACATCAGCTCCTGAACACCCCATCTAAAAACAGCCCTCTTTCCCAGACACTCCTCATTTTACCCTAGGGTGTCATCTTCGCACGTATGTATGTCTCTTTTTTAAAGATTTATTAATTTGAGAGAGAGAGAGAGAGCACATGTGTGATGGGGGAGGGGCAGAGAGGAGGGAGAAAAGCAGACTCCCCACCGAGCATGGAGCCTGACGAGGGGCTGGATCTCACGACCCTGAGACCATGATCTGAGCTGAAATCAAGAGTCAGATGCTTAACCAGCTGAGCCACTCAAGCGCCCCAACATTCATGTATTTTTCTTGATCTACTCAGTAACTGTCTACACCTAAGCTGCATCGGGGCAAGAACTTTGTTATGCTCACTGCTGTGTCCCCAGGGCCTAGCAGGTAGCAGATGCCAATACACATGTGTTCGAGGCACAAGCGCGTGTCTGTCTTCTAGAATTTACACTCTCTGACATTAGGATAAAGAGCTCCGTAAATGTGTGTTGAATGAATAAATGAGTGTCTGGAAAACCACAGACTCAGATTTTCCGGGACAGGAGGGGGTGAGACTTCTTTTTAAATCAGCCACTCTTCAAGTGAGATCTTAGACGGATTTCACTTGATCACCAATATATATCAGTCAATATCACTCAATATATAAAACAGAGGTCACCAGGGCTCCTCTGGGCATGGTCGGAGTGAGTGTTCCAGAAGCTCGCCAACTCCCCGGGGAACCTGCATTTTCAAACTCTCTTCAGGTGATTCTGAAGCTCACGGAAGCGTCACAGAAGCTTCGGTAACTGCTGTTTGAAGGCCACCTTCACATAGGGCCTATTTCCCCCACTCGCATTGGGGGAAAACCCTTCCAGAGTAGTGGACTTACTCCAGGGCCATGCTAACCCTCTGTTCACTTTTGCCCTAAGGACAAGGACAAGGAGGACGGCATCTAGCTCGGGAGGTGGCCCTCCAAGCTGAAGCGTATGGCATCCGTGGGCACTGCCCCCTCCCCCTTGCCTCAGCCTCCCTCGGCCCGCCCCCAATCCCGGGTGGTACCCAGGTCTGGATCAAGGTCTACAGAGGCCCTGGCCTTCAATCTCCTCTTGCATCACCACCAGAGTGGTTCAGAACGCAGAGTTCCACACCCTGGAGCAGGCAAGGGAGACCAAGGCATTCTGATTTCCCCGTGCGGATTGCTCTGGGGCTTTTACAAAAGCGTAAATTCCATTATAATCACCCCCCCTTTCGCTCTGGGCGCTGCTCCTGCTCCATACTTTGCAGGCGCCCGCGCTGCCAACTTTTAGATGGTCCTGGGTCCTGCAGACCTCTCTCTCTCACCCTGCTGCCTTCTCCACAGGCCGCGAGGAGATCCAGTGCTCCCTGCCCCTGGGCAACAGGAGGGTATCCCTGCACGAGCTGTCTGAGGCCAGCTTCAGCGAATGCAGGTTCAGCCTGTCACTCACAGACCTGTTCATCATCATCTTCTCGGGCGTGGCCGTGTCCATCGCTGCCATCATCTCCAGCTTCTTCTTGGCCACCGTGGTGCAGTGCTTCCAGAGGTGCGCGCCCAACAAGGACACGGAAGACGAGGACGAGGATGAGGACGACTGAGCCGCCCCCTCCCTTCCTGGCTTGCCAGAGCCCAGGCAGGGCTCCTCTCCACGAGGAGAGGGAAGAGGGGAGGCGGGAAGTGGGAAGGAGTCAACCTGCAGCGCCCAGAACAGCACCTGTCCCCAGGGGCCCGCTGTGCACCTGGCCCGCCCCTGGCCACACCCCCTGGGCACCAGCTGAGTCCTCCCATCTCAGAGTTTGGAACCTGTGGGGCAGGAGGAGCCCACGAGGGATTCTGGGGGGCGGGGGGTCCTGCCTCCCTGCCTGAGGTGCGAGAATGGGGGAGGAGAGGATGATGTCAGGCTTCCCCGATGATGGCTGAACCCCAAGCCAGGGGCTTCACTTGTAGCTTGCAGAGACTTGTAGCTCCCACCGCCCATCTGGTTTGTGCACCTGTTCTCTGGCCTGGACTGGAGGACGGAGCAGCGGCCTCCTCCTTCCGGGATGCGGCAGCTCGGATGGGGACCCCTGTGCAGGGTGCTGTCCCTGGAGTGAGGCTTCTCCTGCTGTAATGGGCTTCAGCAGCCTCGGGAGGTTGGCGAAAGGGGCACCGAGGGAAAAGCTCAGGCCAGCCGAAGGGTGTTTGTTGCTGTATTTTGATGAGCAGGTGAGGAAGACTTTCACTGGCAGAGCTCACACCCTCATCCTCAGCCTCAGAGGAAGCAGCTTGTAGAAGGACGGTGGGTCCATGTGCCCTGTCACTCTGCCCCCTGAAATACAGCCAGTTGTCCCTCTTCCCCAGCCCCCTCCCTGGTCCCCCGACTTTGAGTCCTTCCTCAGCCAGCTAATGCCTGACCGGCTTCCGTGCTGGCACCGGTCCGGACTTATCTCCAGAACTTGCAGCAAACTGTTCTCGAGGCCAGGATTCCAAAAAGCAGGTTGCATTGGACCAACAAAATGTTAAAAACAAAACAAAACAAAAAATCCCCAAACCTGGGACGTGCCTCTGAGAACCCTCCCTCCCTCAGTGGCCTTCGGGTGTGTGTGTGACATTTCTTGGGAGCTCAGGTTGTGACAGGCCCTGCTTTCCTGGATGTGCAAGACAGCACTTTGGGGCAGAGATAATACGAAACCATGTCACACGCCTGGCAGGCTGATACCAGGTGACAGTGTTCACAGCATCAGACCCTGCTGGGGACCAAGACGTAGACGGGGCACAAGAGAAGCCCCTGGGGTGTTTCTGGGAAATACCTCTCCATTGTTTCTCACAATATATTCCTTCTGTGTCCTTCTTCCATTGCTCCCTGCCATGCTGCCGTCACAAATACAGACTGAGGACTGGCGAAGGGCCAGGCACTGGGCCGGGCAGGGCAGGGGTGCGTTGAGTAAGAAAACAGGGCCCTGGCTCGCTTGGCCTCAGTTCTTATGGGGGGAACACCAAACACACAAGGAGACAGAACTGTAGTTGCAGGTAGTGATAAGCACCGTGAAGACGTAAATGATCAGATCCTGCGAACGAGTAACGGGGAGAAGCTACTCGAGAAAGGATAATTGTATGTATGGGTCAGGGCTCTCCAGAGAAACAGAACCCACCGGAGATATGCATTCTACATATCTGTTACTGTCCATCCATCCATCCATCCATCCATCCATCCAGATTATAAGGGATTGCCTCCCGTGAGTATGGAAGTTGAGAAGTCCCACTGTGTGCAAGTTGGCCAGCTGGAGACCCGAGGACAGCCAGGGGTGTGGCTCTAGGCTGAGTCCAAAGGCTGAGAACCAAGACAGCCGCTAGTCTAAGTTCCCGACGGAGGGCAGGAGAAGACGCAGCTCAGGCAGCCAGACAGAGAAAGGTGGGGGAGTAATTCTCCCTTCCTTCACCTTCTTACTGTATTCAGACCCCCGACAGATTGGACGCTGCCCACCCACCCCGGGGACGACACTCTTCTTCATTCAGGGTACAGATTATAATCTGTTCTCATCCAGAGACACCCTTACGGTCACACCCGGAAATAACATTTAACCAGTTATCTGGGCACCCTGGACCCAGGCAAGTTGATGCATAAAATTAACCATCATATCAGGAAAGGCCTCGGCGGGTGGCTTCAAGACGAATCCTGCCTCCTTCTCTCCCTCCCTCTTTTCCTCTCCTTCTACTCTCTTTCTCTACCCTTCTTCCTCCTTCACCCCTTCTGGCCCCCATCATGGTCGGCTCCAGGGGAGGGGACCCCTAGCTCAGGGAGCTGTCTTGTCACAGAGTGGCTGGGCAGGTGGGGGGGTGGGCAGGGCTTTGCCACACTCCATGGCCCCTCAGCACCGGAGGGAGCCACCTTTGGGGCCTCCCCGTCAGGGCAGGTACCGATTCCCCTGAGAAAAGAGCATGGGCTGCCTGAAAGTGGGCATCATGAACTGTGTGAATGTGGAGCTGAGGCTCCAGCCACCGTGTTCCATTACTGTGAAGGAAGGCTCCTGGAGAAGGTTTCCAGTCAGGAGAGGGGAACCGTGCTGACCGGGAGCGACCAGAGGGACTGCGGAAAAGACCGTGGTGGGGGGTGTGCGTCAAGGGCTCAGAGGCGGAGAGTTTGAGACACAGAGAAGTCTCACATCCGCACCTCCCCAGCCTGGCCACAGACTCACTGAGACTGGTGTGGGGTCAGAATCGCTGCCCCTTGTCACCATGTCTGATCCCCACCCCCCAGGAGCACCCTACGAGGGACCCCCTAAAGGCCCTGCCTCCCACTGGGCCCCCGCCAAAGTTCCAGCTTGTTTCTCTCAGGATCCTAGGGAAATGGTGCCCCAAGCTGTGGAATTCATACCACAGCTTTGTTCTAATAGGTTTCGGGGGTGAATTCCCACCTAATGAATCTATTTTATTCCTTATAGTGAGGGGGCTCAGCCGTTTCCTTAGAAACCCAAGGCGCGAGCCCTGCACAGCACAGGGGTCATTTACTGAGTGAACGACGGAGTGGGGGAGGGGCAACCCTGAGCCAGAGATGGGGACTCCATGGGTGCCAATCAACCCCCATGTCTGCCGGCTGCACCCAAGAGTTCTGGAAGGAACATGACTCCAGGGGAAGAAGAGGTTTAAATCATTGCCAGTTGAAACCGTCACTGCCTGGATATTAAGCCTGTGAAACACCCAGGATGTCGGGCACAGGAGGGACATCCAAGCCCAAGAAGGATGGCCAGGAGCCACGGCTCAGCTGGGGAAATGCCTTCTGAGAAGTGGGGTGTTGGCAGGGTTGTAGGGATCCCTGACTTGCTGTGGGGTCTCAAGTCATGACTAACCACAATTACGATCTTACATATGGCCCGAGGAACATATGCACCAGGAACACCGCCTCTCAGATCTCCACAAGTGTCACTGAGTCTCCAGTGTCACCTCCCCAAGAGTGTCCTCATCACGGCTCCCCGGACTGTTTTCTGCACAGCACGTACCCAATCCCGTTTGTTTACCTGTTTACGGTCTACCTCGCCCACCTGCCACATGAGCTCCCCAAGCGCCGGGCCGCGGGCCATCTGTGTCCCCAGGTCTAGAGCCATGCCTGGCACACCGTAGTGGCACAGCTGCCGTGCATAGTGGGCAGAAAAGCAAATCAATGACTTCCACGCGCCATACCAGAAACTCTACCAACACGAGCTCTTTTTAAGCACCCTCATCCGTCCGGGTGAGAGCCGCTCTTATCCCAGCTTTATAGATAAGGAAACTGAGGCCCAGGGAAGGTGGGTGGGTGACAGCACTTGGCAGAGCTGGAGCCCATCCACATTTGGGCTTCAAAGCCCGTGCTCCTGCTCGTGATGCTAGTTCTTGTGCATCGAGGACGCCTGTGCTGGACGCTGGGCCACCCCACAATGCGGCTCACAAGGGCTGGAAGGCCATGTATTTGCCCGGGTTCCCCCGAGAGACAGAACCAACAGGATGTCATAGAGAAAGAGATTTATTCTAAGGAACTGGTTCGTGTGGCTGTGGAGGCTCACTAGTCCAAAATCTTCAGGGCAGGACGGCAGGCCAGAGACCCAGGGAAGAGCCGGTCTTGCAGTTCAAGTCCAGAGGTTGTGTCCCCTGCACAACCTTGCTGGGGGAGGTCAGTCTTTTGTTCCGTGAGAGCCTTCAGCCGATTCTGTGAGGCCGCATTATGACTGGGCAATCTGCTCTACCCAGAGTCCACTGATTTACATAATCTCATCTAAAAGCACCCTTGTAGAAACATCCAGCATAATGGTTGACCACATGTCTGGCCACTGTAGTCCAGCCGACTTGACCCATGAAGCCAAACCATCACACACGAGGTACCATGATCACCTCCCCTTTATAGACCCATCACCTCCACATGGTTATGTCCTGGGAGTAACTTGCTTGGCTGGACACGTCCAGGAAGGGAGTGGGATTTGGCCACGGGCGCTCTGACCACTTCATACTCTCTCTCCACCCAATTGCATTCCCCGCTCAGGCCAGCGGCAGCGGGCTTGGCAGGGACAGCATGGGGTGGCACTTTTCTTGGAGCTGTGTCCTGGGCTCCAGGAAAAGCAGCTGGGTGAATGAATTTATTTGGAGTCTCCAATCCAGTGTATCAGACCCCTTTGGGAGAGTCAAAGCCACCAAATTGTCTTGTCTCCTTGTGTGGCTCTCCGTAATGTCTGATGACCAGAGGATTCTGGCAGCATCACAAATGAATTCATTTTCTTAGGCTGACAGTGGGTACCACCAGTACAGTCCATGAACCCAGGCAAGGGACCTCTGGTTTGGGTCCAGGACTTTAGAGGGCCCTATCCCAGCCTTCCTCTAGCTGTGCTCTTCCCCCTAGGATGAAGAATCTATGGGGCCCAGGGTACCTACCCACTCAGAACTGGTGCCCTCTTCTAGAACATTCTCTGGGTACTTAGGACCCCAGAATTCACTGCACAAATGACATCAAATGATGTGCACCCACCATCCCTCCTCCAGGACGGACTGAGTGGCCAGGCAGTAGAGGTTGGGCGATGTGATTAGAGGCTGGGTGTGCTGGAAGGACCACACAAGTGTGCATAAGACCCCTGGAGGCACAGCATGGAGCCAGAGCTGGGAAGAGAAGGGGGGAGGTCTTAGATGCTCAGCTCTCCCCACGCGCCACATTCTGGTGCAGATTTCTAGGAATGTAAGAATCATTTGAAGCTGGTCTTCCATTCATTAAGAAGGTGTTTCTGTCAAGGTTGCTGGGTGGAGTATTTCCTTTAGCGCTATATTTTCATTGATGACTTATGATGGTTTCGATGTGGGTATGTGAAGTGTATTTTTAACCCTTGTCCTGGCCTCATGGATTGTTACAGGTGGGCCTGGGTACCATAACAGGGGTCAAAGGGCAGCCACAGGCTCTGGCTCTGGCCCTAGGGCCCGAATTGCTTCTGCTCCGTGGGGCTGATCACTCGGGCCTTCGTACAGAAAGCCTGAAAAATGCAAGCACACGGATTGCTTTTACCAGCCACAGAGAAGGCTTTGCATGGAACATCCATGCCTCAGCCTCCCACTTTCCCCCCTCTTCTCCCTCCCCCTCCCCCCTGCAATGTCCTCCTACAGGCTCAGAGGGCCAAAGTTCCAGGCACGAATTCTAGATTCTGACAGTGGCTGGGTGGGTGTTTTTTCTAAGCTATTAAATTTAACTAGACCCTGGAGCACGTCAAGTCTCTAAGCCTCCTTTGCACACATCCCGCCTCCACCCGCTGAGTCAGCCCCCAGCCCTGGGCCTTGGCCGTAAACTCCCTTTTAGTGGCCCTCAGTAGCATTGAGGGTTAAGTAATTTATTATTTGCAAAAGTGGTCTGTTGAATCCCATACGGTAAAACCACCCCAAAGCAGACCCCTGTGGGTTTCATTTGCCTGCAACCAACAAAGTAGCATTGGTCTTTAAGACTCCAGACTATAAACATATCCAAACTTTACATTGTTTTTTTCTGGGAAATGGTTTTTTAAAAAATGAACAAGAGCGCTCTTCTGCTATTTGCAAATGGAATCCTTTTTTGGAAAACGCACCTTTCCAGGGTGCACGTTATTATATTTTGGCCTTGGGAAAAATACAACGTGCTTTTTGGTAAAACCTCATACCCATGTTCAGGACCATTCATCAAGAACTCATTTGCTGTCTGGAGTTTCATTGGTATCTGAGCTGGTTGACCGAGAATCATTCAAGGTGTGTCACTCGGTACAATACCACCGTCCCCATCCAAGCCTCTAACTGAATAATCAGAGTGAAGCAACTATGTGTCCCCCAGCCTCCAAACGAGCCCTTGGTGGTGGAGGGTTAGCCCTCCAATGGGCTGTCTGGCCACTCTGCCCTCAGAGCCAAGTGCCCTTGGCCACACTGTGGACCCCCTCGAGCCACAAGACCCCACTGTGAATAGAGTAATACTTCTTGGCACAGTTGATGAGAAACAATGAAATAATGGTCCTGCGAACATGGTCCCTTCCCTCCCCCCTCAGAAACCCAGCGGTGCCTCCTTGAGCAGTCACAGGTGCACAGAAGAGGGGGCTGTCTCAAGAGAACAGCCGAATCAGAGGCCGAATCCCAGCATCAGATAACAGGAGCCAAGGGGCAGCAGTCTGAAAACCTCTGGCACATAATGAAGGAGCTCAGGTGTCCTCTTCACCCTTTTGTAAGCAGCCCCCAGCCCCAGGAGTCTGCATATATGTCAGAAGCCACGTTTACAGGTGTAACCTGTGTGTCCCCGGGGTCCACTCGCCAGCAATACAGATGAGGCCCCATAAAGATTCATTCAAATTGTGTTGTCCTGGTGGATCCCACCTGATCCACAAGTCAGTGAAAGGGTCCCCCTGCCCACTCCCCAACCCACAGACACTATTTCTGAGGATGGAGAGTCTCTCTTAGGCTTAAAACCCACCCTGAATTGGCGTCCACGGAGCCTCCTTCCTGTCTGCTGAGGGTTCACCCTCATCCTGGGCAGTGTGGCCACCACCTGCCCTGCTGGGGCTCCTTGGGGGACCCCTCCCCCACGATTGGTGCCTTGGCCGGATGCTTATCCCCACACCACCATCCCTGAGCCCTCACTCAGCCCACAGAGCCACAGTGTGTTTCTATAGACATGGGGACAATGCCCCCTCCACGGGGTCAGACTAGTCCCCAGGCGGGGCTTAGAAGCAGATCCCCTAAGATCCTCCCAATTTCCCCGTCTCTTGGGCTTCTTCCTTGAACACCAAAACCTCTTTTTCATCAGGCCTCCCTCCACTCAGGTTTATCAACGTGTGCAAACAGATTCCCCAAGGCAGGGACACCATCACCCATAGCCGTGGCAAGAGCCACCTTCCGAACCCGGTGAGGCTCTGGTGGGACAAGAAGGGACATGGACATCAGTGACATTCAGCATCTCTGTTCCTTCNAGGCCTCCCTCCACTCAGGTTTATCAATGTGTGCAAACAGATTCCCCAAGGCAAGGACACCATCACCCATAGCCGTGGCAAGAGCCACCTTCGAACCCGGTGAGGCTCTGGTGGGACAAGAAGGGACATGGACATCAGTGACATTCAGCATCTCTGTTCCTTCCTGACTGATGTGGATGGCTGCAGGGATCTGCTGAGGCGGGGAAAGCCATGGGCTCTCCACACCCTTGCAAGCTGCCTGGGAAGGCAAGAAATGCAGGGCAAGACGCGCCCACTGCAGCGTTCTATGCTGGCACCACGGATGTCTTCCCCCACTCCATGGAGTCCCCTACTCCCACAGATGCCCATGAGACTGTAAGCTCCATGAGGTCAGCCCCAGCTGGTCCCCATAACTGAACACCAATCCTGAGCAGGCCTAGCAGCTAGGAGCCCCCAAATGTCACCAGAACAAGGAACACACACTCTCCTCCATTTAAGGGAGGTGGCCTCCCTTAAGGAAGGAAGTGTGAGGGAGTGAGGAGGCAGAGCAGAGTCCAGGCCGGGTCCAAGCCAGCCTACTGCACTTGACCCACGGCCGCTGAGATGGTTCTAACGGAATATTTGGGGTAGTATTAACTGGAGCATTGAAATAGAGTAATAAAATACTCTGGTATGTGGACTGTGTTCACTTTCCACTTGAGTATTTGGAAGGCGACTAATCCGGGCCTCTGCTCACGCAGCTGGTCCTTGGTCTGTGTGATGCTGCCGTGGGTGGTCCTGGCCTTTGCCAGCCTGCTCCAGCCCCTCTCCCCTCCGCTCATCCCAGCAGCCCCTTGGCATGCAAGCCTTGCTTGTTCCAGCCTGACAGCCCTGGCAACCAGCTGTCCTCTCCACTTGGGATGCTCTTCCTCCAGATCTTTGCTCCTTCTTGTCATTCTGGTCTCAGCCCACAGGTCACCTTCCTGGGGAGGCCTGCCCTGCCCATCCCAGCTAAAGAACCATCCCCTGTCCACCTCTAACACACATCACTCTGTTTCATTCACTTCAGAGCACTCCCCATTGTGTGGGCTTCTTGGGTTGTGTTTGCCTGTTTGTTTGCTCTGTCTGTTTCCTCCTCCCTTGATTGTGAACTGCAAGAACAAGGTCCATGCTTGTCTTGTGTATGCCCAGAGCCTGGACTGGCCATGGGCTTGGCAGGAGCCTGATAAATATTTATGAAGTGGATGGATAAGTGGGTGGATGGGGAGATGGATGATGGATAGATGGATGGGTTGGTGGATGGATAGGCAGGTGGATGGATGAGTGAGTAGGTGAGTGGTTGGATGGATGGATGGATGGATGGATGGATGGATGGATGGATGAATGGATAGATGGGTGGGTGGATGGATGGATGGGTGGATAGATGGATGGATGGATAGATGGATGGATGGATGGATGGATGGATGGATGGATGGATGGATGAGTGAACGGTTAGATGGGTGGATGGATAGGTGGCTGGCTGGCTGGGTGAATGGATGGGTGGATGGAAGGATAGGCAGGTGGACAGATGAGTGAGTAGGTGAGTGGTTGGATGGCTGGGGAATGGATAGAAGGGTGAATGGATAGATGGGTGAATAGATGAATGGGTGGATGGATGGGTGGATAGCAAATTTTCTGCTCTTTCCAAGGACTTGAAAGCCACACACAATGTGTGAGGGATATGACCAAGAGAGGATTTACAAGCCACACTGAGTGTGTTAAAGGAACACGCCTCTTCACCTTACAGGGGCAGAGTTCCAAACCCAGGGCTGCAGCCATGTCAGGGACCACTTGTCATGTTTCCTTGCTTAGCAGTTGCCCACCTTGTAGCTCAGGAGTCTTTCCCTCTGCCCCAGGGCGGACTGCTGATTATGGATGCAACCCCCATTCTTTGCACCTGGCCTTCTGTCTGAGAGCCCCAGGAAAACAAACCCTGATCAGATCGTCAGATTGCCATGTCCTGTTAGGCAGTGGTGGCAGCCTCTTCTTCCCTCCCCTCCTCTCTGAGTCCCCCTCCCCCTTGCTCTCCTCTCCTTGGCCCTGCCAGCCTTGGCATCAGCGGCTGGATACCGAGTGATCTCCATCCGTGACCATCTGACCCCTAATTACTTCCGTTAATTACTTGGACAGACTTTCCCTGCAAGAAGGGCTTAAAACCCAGCGACGGCGAGAGGGCGATGTTCTTCACCTGTCCTTGTCCGCCACCTGCCTCTAGAGGGAGGAGACTGTGCACCAGTCAGGTTATTCGATTTTCCAAAGATTTGCTCTCAGTGGAGGTCAGTCTGTCCCTTTGATGAGCTCCCTCTAAGTGCTTATTCTCTTGCTAATCTGGAATCTTCTTAAGTACCTGATTGCTTGTTGGGAGAAATGAGTGTGAGAGCAGGAGAGAGAGAGGGGGAGGGCTCTCCTCATGGGTGCAGCGTGGGATTAAGTGCCTGGATGATTTCTGGTCCCCACTCTGACTCCCTCTCCTGGAGTTCCCCCCCC
>NC_048228.1:9419854-9425213 GCF_002007445.2 Ailuropoda melanoleuca | reverse complement strand
TGGATGGATGGATGGATGGATGGATGGATGGATGAGTGAACGGTTAGATGGGTGGATGGATAGGTGGCTGGCTGGCTGGGTGAATGGATGGGTGGATGGAAGGATAGGCAGGTGGACAGATGAGTGAGTAGGTGAGTGGTTGGATGGCTGGGGAATGGATAGAAGGGTGAATGGATAGATGGGTGAATAGATGAATGGGTGGATGGATGGGTGGATAGCAAATTTTCTGCTCTTTCCAAGGACTTGAAAGCCACACACAATGTGTGAGGGATATGACCAAGAGAGGATTTACAAGCCACACTGAGTGTGTTAAAGGAACACGCCTCTTCACCTTACAGGGGCAGAGTTCCAAACCCAGGGCTGCAGCCATGTCAGGGACCACTTGTTATGTTTCCTTGCTTAGCAGTTGCCCACCTTGTAGCTCAGGTGTCTTTCCCTCTGCCCCAGGGCGGACTGCTGATTATGGATGCAACCCCCATTCTTTGCACCTCGCCTTCTGTCTGAGAGCCCCAGGAAAACAAACCCTGATCAGATCGTCAGATTGCTATGTCCTGTTAGGCAGTGGTGGCCGCCTCTTCTTCCCTCCCCTCCTCTCTGAGTCCCCCTCCCCCTTGCTTTCCTCTCCTTGGCCCTGCCAGCCTTGGCATCAGCGGCTGGATACCGAGTGATCTCCATCCGTGACCATCTGACCCCTAATTACTTCCGTTAATTACTTGGACAGACTTTCCCTGCAAGAAGGGCTTAAAACCCAGCGACGGCGAGAGGGCGATGTTCTTCACCTGTCCTTGTCCGCCACCTGCCTCTAGAGGGAGGAGACTGTGCACCAGTCAGGTTATTCGATTTTCCAAAGATTTGCTCTCAGTGGAGGTCAGTCTGTCCCTTTGATGAGCTCCCTCTAAGTGCTTATTCTCTTGCTAATCTGGAATCTTCTTAAGTACCTGATTGCTTGTTGGGAGAAATGAGTGTGAGAGCAGGAGAGAGAGAGGGGGAGGGCTCTCCTCATGGGTGCAGCGTGGGATTAAGTGCCTGGATGATTTCTGGTCCCCACTCTGACTCCCTCTCCTGGAGTTCCCCCCCCCAGCCCACAGCACAGAAGCCCAAGAGGGGCGTAGACACCCCTCGAATCAGTTCTAGGAACGTTGTGTGGGTCTTCACTTTCTCCTCATTTTTCCCCATCCTGCGTAAATCCTCCTTGTCCTAGCTGCTTCTCACTTGGGACTTGCTCATTCATTCATGCATGCATGCGTGCCTGCATTCAGTATTCGAGTATGTCCCCCAGCCCATGCACTGTCCTATAGTGGCAAACAGGACAGACACAGCATCTGACGTCAAGCACTTTACTATCAGAGAAAACGAGAAAAACAATGACCACAACAAAGGTAAGGAGTTACCCTGTGGGGAAGTGCAGCTCCCTGGGGAGCCCAGAGCAGGGGCCAGCTCAGGGTGAGGGGCCAGGAGAAGGGTCCCCAGTGAGAACCAAGGACTGTGCCCAAACGCCTGCTCTCCGAGACGAGCAATCTCCAGGATGCTTCTAGCAGCATGAGGCTGTGTCCCTAGGACCCCCCCCCAGCCCCCTTTGAAGTGCCTGCCTGAGAAAGCTTATCACTACCAGGAGAATTTACTGTTTGTTCTAGCCAACACCTGACAATGGGCCCTGACTTCCCTTTCATACAGCATTTACTAAANGTAGAGAATTTACTAAACAGGGCTTTCAATTAAGAATGCTTCCTCTGTCCCTTTGAGATGTACCCCTATGTCCCATAACTCAGGATTTTTTCTCCAGGGCCTGAGAGCCATTGTTCTGAAATGCAATCAGGAGGAAGGTGGGGCACCTGTCTCCCAGTCCCAGTGGGAGGACAGACTCCTAACTTCTGCACCTGATCCCATAAGCACTGACACCCTTTGTGGTTTTTGTGCCCTGCCCCCACCCCTGCCCCTTCTCTCCCTCCTTCATTCTCCCCTTCAAATGCCCAGGCAACTCTGGCAAGTCTGCCCCTCCCCTACTGTTCTCCCACCCTGCCTCCTTCCCTCTCCCACTCAGCTCTGCCCAGCCTTCCCTGTGGCTGCCCCATGGCGTCCTTCTTTCTCATTAAAAACAAAACTCAAGATAGGACACACCTTCCAGTCGCCCTTTGAAGGGGACAGCCAGTGGTGTGAGCGCACTCACAAGACTGTACAATCGTCACTATTATCTGATTCCAGAACATTCCATCGCACAGAGAGAGAAGCCCCATACCTATCCCCAGGCACTCCCCATGCCCCTTCCCTCCCCCCTGCAACCACTAATCTACTTCCTGTGTCCACGCATTTGTCCATTCTGGACATTTCATGTAATGGAATCATACAAACGCGGCCTTTGGTGTCTGGCTTCTGTCGCTCACGTGGGTCAGGGTCAGCGCTCCCTTTTCGTGGCCGAATAATACTCAACGGCGTGCTAGTCTGCACTTTGTTCACCCGCTCATCAGTCCGTGGACGTTTGCGCAGCTTCCGCTCGCTCATTAGTTATGGTGAATAGTGCTGTCGTGAGCACTCACGTACACACGTGGGCCTTTTTATGAACAAATGTTTTCGATTCTTTGGGGTGTATACATGGGGGTGCAATGGCAGGATCATATGGTGACTCTGTTTAACTTTTTGAGGAACTGCCTGTTTTCCAAACAAATCGCACCGTTTTCCATCCCGCCAGCAACTTACGCGTGTTCCAATTTCTCTGCAACCTCGACAACCCTTGTTATTTCCTGTCTGAGGGTAGCTGTCCCTGTGGGTGTGAAGTGGCACATGGCTTCTCTCCCTGTCATCCCACACCCCCCCACCCCGCTTCTGGCTTTGCGTGCAGAATGGCACCAGAGGGCTGACGAGAACACCTCAAACCAGGGGCTCTGACTTTTCTGCTTTTTTAAAAATTTAATTTTAGTTTTTTAAAGATTTTTCTTTTTTTTACTTATTTGAGAGAGAGAGAACACAAGCAGGGGGAGGGGCAGAGGGAGAGAGAGAGAGAGAATCCTCGAGTGGACTCTGCACTGAACCAGGAGCCTGACACGGAGCTCGATCCCAGGACCCCAAGACCGTGACCTGAGCCAAAGCCAGGCACTTACCTGACTGAGCCACCCAGGTGCTCCTAATTTTATTTTTTAAAAGGTTTTATGTATTCATTTGAGAGAGACAGAACACAAGCAGGGGGAGGGGCAGAGGGAGAGAGAGAATCCTCAAGCAGACTCCCCATTGAGCCAGGAGCTCTCCTTGGGGCTTGATCCCAGGGCCTGGGATCATGACCTGAGTTGAAGGCAGATGCTTACCCAACTGAGCCACCCAGGCTTCCCCTTTTCTGCTCTTTACCCTGCTCTTTCCTGCATCACCACGGAGAATCCCCTTCACCAGGGCAGGTTGCTGAGAGCAGTCCCGGGTTCTTTCCCATGAAACACGCCGGATGAGGCTCAGCTAAAGAAGGCTCCAGCCACAGCATTTCCTGTCCTCGTCTTCACAACCTGTCTCTGAACCGAAGAGGGAGGTCTGCGCCCNTGCTTCTTATTTAAAAATGCCTTGGGAGGGTCTGTTGATCAGATGAGGATGGAAATCATGGTTTGAGGGCAGGCTTCTCAGCCTCTGCATCATTGACATCTGGGCCTATTTATTCTTTGTGTGGGGGGGGGAGGAACCATCCTGAGCAACATCCCTGGGCCCTGCCCGTAGGGGATGCCGGTATCCCCCTCCCGATTCGGACCACCAAAACTATCTCCAGGCTACCAACTGTGTCCTGGTGGGCAAAATCACCCCCCTCCCCACTTCCTGGCTCAAAATCTGTGCCCATAAACCTTGAAATGTCAAGGCCACATATCAAACTGTGGAAAGGAGACCATACGGATTGGACTCCCCATAAGCCCTTCTGCTTTAAAAAATCTGTTGACGTTTTATTTTCCAATTATATTTGCATAGACGGTACAAATATACTTGCTCGTATTTTTAAAATTTACTGTTATCATTACTGTTACTCTAATTTTCAGTGAGGGGAAGGAAAATTACTTCTAATTCTATCTGTGCAGACACATTCGTTTTGCTTTGCCGCCCTCCCCTTCGGAACTGCGTCCCCTCCCCACCACTACCTTTAAATAGAGGCAGTCCCCTCTGAGTCCCTCTGTCCTCAGCACTGTCAGCACAAGCTCCTGTAAGATCTTAGGGAGATTCTGGGACCCAGGATGGACTGAGGGGCTGGGAAAACAAGCAGAAAGTAACAGGAATGTGTGTCAGGGTGGCGGGGGGGGGGGGGGGGTTTGAGGCAAGCCACTGCCACTGGGAGAGGGGCTCATAACCAAACCGAATCAGGGCACAGCACTTTCGTAGCTCCTAGTGAGTGGTGGGGTCCCAGGTGTCCTTCTCACTGGGAAGTGGGTGGAACCCCAGAGGTGGGCATATTCAGCAACCCTCAAAAGATGGCCCATTAGAAGCAGTCATTTTACATCCCAATAGAGTCCTTGACAGCCAGACAGATGAGTTTTCAAGTTTTCCGCCCACCATGTTGTGCCCTCGGGAGCCACTGAAGGTACTTGAGCAAGGGAAGGATGGCACCAGGTAACATTCCACAAAGCAGAAAGGATCCTGACATTTGCTGAACCTCTAGGCTTTCTGATGTCTCTCCGGCTATCAGCAAGCCATCCGAGAATAATGGGGTGGGTCAGGGGTAGGGGAGGTCATTGGAGGAGGACGAGGTCCCAGACTGTCCATCAATTAGGCAGAAATCATTGAGTAGCCAATTTGTGGGAATTCCCTGGATGTCACATTAGTATTGTGAAGTCCTTCCCTGTCCAGGGAAGGCAGAGTTTAGGGGAGCAGCCTGCCCTTGGCAATGGGGGTGCTAAGGGAGCAGGTGGCTTGTTACAGGGGCAAATGCTGATGGGTACTCGTGGTCAGTGCCTGTCTGGACGATGGTGGGTTGACCATTCCCCACTGTGAACTGCACCAACTTTGTAACCCAGGATCTGACTTTCCAACCAGCACCTTCCAAGCGCTCTGATATATGGGGCCAGCCCAGGGATTTTCTCCTGTGTAAGGGGAGGATTTTCTCAGATTAACCGAACCGAGACAGGCATGCCCAAAGCTCTGGCCGAGGCTTTCAGAAGGAAATCTTGGCCTTTTCCTAGGCATATTCTCAATTTTACTGAATCCTCATGAGTGACAGAGATGCTTAAACTGTCTTGGGATGAAAGACTGAACAAGGAATGTGACTCGTAAGTCCTTCCCTTTTCTTTCCTCATAACCAGAGTCTCTAAATCCAGATAAATATAGTCATGTAAATACGGTCCTCCCAGGAGGGGTTTATACAAGTCCACAGGCCTTGGCTGGCAGATTTCTTTTTTAAAATCAG
>NC_048228.1:9372146-9417986 GCF_002007445.2 Ailuropoda melanoleuca | reverse complement strand
TATTCATTTGAGAGAGACAGAACACAAGAAGGGGGAGGGGCAGAGGGAGAGAGAGAATCCTCAAGCAGACTCCCCATTGAGCCAGGAGCTCTCCTTGGGGCTTGATCCCAGGGCCTGGGATCATGACCTGAGTTGAAGGCAGATGCTTACCCAACTGAGCCACCCAGGCTTCCCCTTTTCTGCTCTTTACCCTGCTCTTTCCTGCATCACCACGGAGAATCCCCTTCACCAGGGCAGGTTGCTGAGAGCAGTCCCGGGTTCTTTCCCATGAAACACGCCGGATGAGGCTCAGCTAAAGAAGGCTCCAGCCACAGCATTTCCTGTCCTCGTCTTCACAACCTGTCTCTGAACCGAAGAGGGAGGTCTGCGCCCGGGGTAAGGAGGAGAAGCTCTCAGATTACCTGCTCTGGCCCAACTGGGGTGAAGGTGGATTGTTTCCAGGAGGGCAGGGCTTGGGGCAAGGAGCAGGCTGGTGCCGCAGGAGTCCTGCGAGCGGGAGGTTGTCCAGACCCTGCAGGGCTCTCTGCTCTCAGCAGATGGCATAGCCTCTTGCTAGAATGTCTCTCCAACTGCAGGAGCTGGGGCCAATGTTTGCTCTAATTCACAATCCCTGTTTTAGAAAGGTGGACACTTGCCTCCCCAAAGGGCAGCTGAGTCACTTGGCAAGAGGAGATCGGCCTTCACTGAAATGGCCAGGACAGGGTATATGCTGTGCTGGAGGCACTGGAGGCCCGAGCGGCCGGGAGGCAGTGTCCGGTTAGGCTTCGCCCATCCCCCCACCCCCCCGAGGCTTCGCCTAACAGCGCCTTTGGGGGCCTTCTCTGGCGGTTGCCTTGGGTGGTTGAAGCCACCCCCTAGGATGACAACAGCCCTCCCCGCAGTGGGGTGCTGGGACAATGGCTCAGAGAGGAAAGTCCCTGAGTGTAGCACTTGTCAATTTCCAGGGTGTAAATATCACCCCCTTGGCCGATTTCAAGCCACCAAGGCGACCTCATTGAACATGGAGTTGGGAAGAGATGCCTAGAGTTGGTCTCACCAGCTGATAGGAGCAGACAACAACACACCACTGTCCCCTTCCCACAGCCCCCCAGGCCAACGGCCAGCGACTGATGGGGGGCGGGTATCAGAGGCACAAGAGCCCCTCCCCTTTGTCTCAGGATGGGACAGGCCCCGGGGGGCCCGTCATGCTCTGGGGCTCCCTGCAGGACCGGCTAAAGCTGGACTCCTGAAGCCAGTCTCATGCTGTTCCGTCCCCTGGATTCTTCTGCCCCCCTCCCCCCTTACTGGAATCTTCAGAGGGCTACCGCTCGGGAAGTCACAGATCCCAGTCTCAGGCTCCGCTGCTGGGGCGCCCAACCTGAGACGGACCTCTCTGCCAAGTGGTGCCCCAGCAGGCTCTGTCCTGAGGTGCATGTGGGTTTTCTGAGAGTGGCGGGAGGGAGGGCATGACCTATACCAAGAAGCAGGAAATCGGCCCTGACTCCACCACTGGCCAGGGACAAGGCCCTTCTGCTTGGTGTATCCCAAGTCCAACAAGGAGAAGCATGAGCGTGGACCCTATCACTTCTGGAAGCTGTGAAATCCTTGGTCAGGCCCCATTCCTGGAAACTCAGATTCGTCTTGCCCAGGTTGGGATGCTTCTTATTTAAAAATGCCTTGGGAGGGTCTGTTGATCAGATGAGGATGGAAATCATGGTTTGAGGGCAGGCTTCTCAGCCTCTGCATCATTGACATCTGGGCCTATTTATTCTTTGTGTGNTGCTTCTTCCTCTCCCACTCCCCCTGCTTGTGTTCCCTCTCTCGCTGGCTGTCTCTATCTCTGTTAAATAAATAAATAAAATCTTAAAAAAAAAAAAAAGATGGTTTTTAAAAAAATAAAAATAAAATAAAAAAAATAAATAAATAAAAATGCCTTGGGAGGGTCTGTTGATCAGATGAGGATGGAAATCACGGTTTGAGGGCAGGCTTCTCAGCCTCTGCATCATTGACATCTGGGCCTATTTATTCTTTGTGTGTGTGGGGGGGAGGAACCATCCTGAGCAACATCCCTGGGCCCTGCCGGTATCCCCCTCCCGATTGGGACCACCAAAACTATCTCCAGGCTACCAACTGTGTCCTGGTGGGCAAAATCACCCCCCTCCCCACTTCCTGGCTCAAAATCTGTGCCCATAAACCTTGAAATGTCAAGGCCACATATCAAACTGTGGAAAGGAGACCATACGGATTGGACTCCCCATAAGCCCTTCTGCTTTAAAAAATCTGTTGACGTTTTATTTTCCAATTATATTTGCATAGACGGTACAAATATACTTGCTCGTATTTTTAAAATTTACTGTTATCATTACTGTTACTCTAATTTTCAGTGAGGGGAAGGAAAATTACTTCTAATTCTATCTGTGCAGACACATTCGTTTTGCTTTGCCGCCCTCCCCTTCGGAACTGCGTCCCCTCCCCACCACTACCTTTAAATAGAGGCAGTCCCCTCTGAGTCCCTCTGTCCTCAGCACTGTCAGCACAAGCTCCTGTAAGATCTTAGGGAGATTCTGGGACCCAGGATGGACTGAGGGGCTGGGAAAACAAGCAGAAAGTAACAGGAATGTGTGTCAGGGTGGCGGGGGGGGGGGGGGGGNGTGGTCAGTGCCTGTCTGGACGATGGTGGGTTGACCATTCCCCACTGTGAACTGCACCAACTTTGTAACCCAGGATCTGACTTTCCAACCAGCACCTTCCAAGCGCTCTGATATATGGGGCCAGCCCAGGGATTTTCTCCTGTGTAAGGGGAGGATTTTCTCAGATTAACCGAACCGAGACAGGCATGCCCAAAGCTCTGGCCGAGGCTTTCAGAAGGAAATCTTGGCCTTTTCCTAGGCATATTCTCAATTTTACTGAATCCTCATGAGTGACAGAGATGCTTAAACTGTCTTGGGATGAAAGACTGAACAAGGAATGTGACTCGTAAGTCCTTCCCTTTTCTTTCCTCATAACCAGAGTCTCTAAATCCAGATAAATATAGTCATGTAAATACGGTCCTCCCAGGAGGGGTTTATACAAGTCCACAGGCCTTGGCTGGCAGATTTCTTTTTTAAAATCAGAAACTCAAAAAGGTAGCGGAAATTGTCATTTTCAACCCCTGATGTGGCATCTACTTAGAGGGCATGAGATGGGCGCTGCCTTCCCCATTGCTGGAGCATGGGCTCACATCCCTTAAATTGGGCTGATTTCCCACCCTCTCCCAGCACAGAGCCTCACCCTGAGAATGCGAATGGGGTGATGAAAATGTTTGGGGACTTGATAGAGATGATGGTTTGCCACACTGTGAATGTACTGAATGCCACTGGATTATAGAACTGTACCCTTTTTTTTTTTTTCAGAGAGGGAGAGAGAGGGGGTGGGGAGGGGCAGAGGGAAAGGGAGAGAGAGAATCTCCAGCCAAACTGAAGAGTTGGACGCTTAACTAACTGAGCCACCCAGATGCCCCTAAACGCCACTGGGTTATACACTTTCAGTGATTAATTTTATGTTCTGTGAATTTCAACATTGAAAATAGGACAGGGCGTAGAACGCCCTGCCCATTGTACTCTCTACCTCTTTGACCTCAAATAAGCCCCTCAGCCTTATTTCCCCGGCTCCAAAATCAAGGCTCCTTATTTTAAACCCCAGCCACACCCCTGGCTTCCTTTGACATTTATAGTCACTGTTTCCCAGAAATATGATCTTATTCTCCAGTGCTGTTCCAGCTTTGACCTGCTTCCCGGGTCTCCTTATCTCTTGTCAAGGTGGGAGTTCCGAGGGCGACTCCAAGCCAGCTGAGGGGACTGGGACCCCAAAGGATGGGGGTGTTCTTTAATGCAATAGCCCATTAGAATTCTGAACCAAGTGGGAAGTAAAAAGCAAGCGGGGTGTGGGGATGGGGTTGAGGGTGTCACCGGACCGTGGCTCCAAGCTGCTTTGCCCTTCCCTCTGAAGCATGTCTGTACGTCTTCTGTACTGGTTTACTTGTGCATTGCTGGACAGAGATAGAGCAGGCAGGCAGGGTTCTCAGATGGCCCCCAGGATTCCCGCGCCCTGGAGTGCAGACCCGGTACAACCCCTCCCTTTGAGTCCAGGCAAGACTGAAAAACTGATGGAATTTCACAGGTGTGATTAGGTTACATCTGAAGACTAAAGGTGACGGGATTTTGCAGCTGTTGACTTTGGGTTAATCACAAGGGAGACTGTCCTGCGGAGCATTTAAACGAGGATCTTGAAGGGAGAGACTCTCCTGCCGGCTGGAGGAAGCATGGACGTGAATTCTGCCCCAGGAGCTCGGAGTCGGACCCCGAGCCTCATGAGACCCTAGTCCCGGCTGACGTCTCGAATGCAGCCTCGTGAAGCCCTGAGCAGAAGACCCGGCTAAACCATGGCTGGACTCCTGACCCACAGAAACCCACAGCGGATACATGGGTGCTGTTTGATGTTGTTTTAGGCCGTTAAGGTTTGTGGTGACTGCTATTCTTCGTAGCGCAGGAATATATAGTGACTGACAAAGAGAAAGACATCTTGGCCAGAAAGCCGTCAGTATCAAGAGACTGGAGTCAAGTCTTAGATCTGCTATCTGAAAAAACTCATGGAAGAGTTTTTTCGTAAACAACTCTATTGAAGTATGATGGATGTGTAATAAAAGACACACTTAAAGAATATAATTGGATATGTTGGAGAGGATGTGGAGAAAGGGGATCCCTCCTACATTGTTGGTGGGAATGCAAGTTGGTACAGCCACTCTGGAAAACAGTGTGGAGGTCCCTTAAAAAGTTAAAAATTGAACTACCCTATGACCCAGCCATTGCACTACTGGGTGTTTACCCCAAAGATACAGACGTAGTAAAGAGAAGGGCCATATGCACCCCAATGTTCATAGCTGCATTGTCCACAATAGCCAAATCATGGAAGGAGCCGAGATGCCCTTCAACAGATGACTGGATTAAGAAGCTGTGGTCCATATATACAATGGAATATTACTCAGCTATCAGAAAGAACGAATTCTCAACATTTGCTGCAACATGACGGCACTGGAGGAGATAATGCTGAGTGAAATAAGTCAGGCAGAGAAAGACAATTATCATATGATTTCTCTCATCTATGGAACATAAGAACTAGGATGATCGGTAGGGGAAGAAAGGGATAAAGAAAAGGGGGGTAATCAGAAGGGGGAATGAAACATGAGAGACTATGGACTATGAGAAACAAACTGAAGACTTCAGAGGGGAGGGGGTGGGGGAATGGGATAGACTGGTGATGGGTAGTAAGGAGGGCACGTATTGCATGGTGCACTGGGTGTTATACGCAACTAATGAAGCATCAAACTTTACATCGGAATCTGGGGATGTACTGTATGGTGACTAACATAATATAATAAAATAAAATTTAAAAAAAAAAGAATATAATTGGATAGCTTTTTATCTGTCTGTCCATCCCCATGCAATCATCGCCACAATCAAGATGATGAACGCGGCCGTCATCCCTCACACCTCCCCACTCCCTCCCCAGGCAACCATGATCTGCTTTGTCACTATCCATGAATTGGCATTTTCTGAAGTTTCAAAAAACAGAACTGTTACCAATCCATCTAGCACAGCCGCCGACTCAGGACACGAACAGATAAGCCCTGGCTCAATGTTACAGCTGACAGCTCCATCCTGGGGATTCCCGAAGGGTCTGGACAAATCAAGAGCAAAGCTCCCGGCTGGCTTTGCCAACACTGTTGCTGAAGAAACTTGGATAAACTCATCGCAAGAGGAACCAGTAACTCAAGAGACGAGGGTTTGGAAAAGAGGAAGGGGGAAATTTATTTCAGGGGCCAGGAGCTGGGGACAGTGGCCGGCTTGAGCCTTATCAACCCACCTCTCAGCCCACAGGATGGACATTTAAGAATTTTCTAGGGAGACGTTCCACGGGGTACATGCGAGAGGGCAGGTGGAGAGTGTGTGATCACAGGTGGAAGTTGGTATGTCTTCAGCACATGATCACGGGCAGGGAAGGGGGCGTGTGGGGTGCGGTCTTCTAGGCATTCTGTTGCTATCAGGGCTGTTCTGGGCTGGCGACCGGAATATTCCAGTCATCGCGAAACATCGTCAGTGTCTCAACAAGGTGTGATAAGAAATCAGAACAATGGGTTTGACTTAGAGCAGGAGTAAAGTGGTCTTGTCTGTTTCTGGTTTTAACTCTCGGGGTCTGCGGTTGAGCAAGAGAGCTCACCTGCAGAACCAGAGAGACTAGGAATTCTTTTTGGTCGGGCTTCCGCTTGGCTCTGCACGACCATTTGGAGACTGATCCATGTTGTGGCATTTACCAGAGGTCATGCCTTCTGGTTGTTGAGTTGTCCTGACTGCCCTTTGATCTTAAGCAGGACACTCACTGTCTCTGGGCCTCAGTTTCTTCCGTGGGTAAACTGACACCAGATTCCCTGGGAGCTACTATCTGGCTAACTTCACATTTTCTTTCCTAGAATTTAGGACACAGCACATCTCTTCTAGTACCTTCCTGCCTGTGTCCTAGATGCCTGGGGTTTTTCCAAGGGTGTCAACAGTCTCTTAAGTCTGAAAAATCTGCCTCTCTTAGTTCTTAACTTATAGAAAGAGAGACCTTTGAGATTCCAGCATTCTAGGGACCCTCTGTGACACTGAGTGACCTCGCAGACAGCAGACCTTGCTTATGGACTGGCCAGTGTGCTCATGAGCCTGAGTGCCCAAGAGCTCTAGAAAGAGAACTCCACTCTAGTCTTGCAGACACAGAAAGGATCAATCGAACTCTCAGGTCGATTTGTTGCCAGCTTGCCCTCCTTTCTGCTAGGATTCTGGGGGAGGAATATAAATAGTGCAGTGGGTAATCAGAGAGGCAGAAGGGTAGAGCCCCTGCCCTAGAAAAGAAGTGAAATATATTGCGGAAAAGAAAGAAAGAAAGAAAGTAAAGGAGAGAGAGAAACAAACAAAAACAGGAATGCTTTTGTATCTCCTTGACAGAGCTAACCTCAAATCCTGTTTCTGATGGTTCCACGGTCCTCGTAGAAACAGACAGCAGGCAGCTTACCTCTCTGAAAGTGTTTGCCAAGTCTTTGACAAATATTTTCTTTAAAAAGTTAGAGCTGAGGGGCACCTGGGTGGCTCAGTTGGTTAGACGTCTGCCTTCGGCTCAGGTCATGATCTTGGGGTCCATGATGGAGCCCTGCATTGGGCTCCCTGCTCAGCAGGGAGTCTGCTTCTCCCTCTGCCACCCCCACTCATTCTCTCTCTCAAATAAATAAAAAAAAATTTTAAATTTTAAAAATTAAAAGCTAGAGCTGAATTTTTTTAAAGAGAGTAAGGGAGAGAGAGTGTGTGAGCAAGCAGGTGGGGGAATGGAGGGGATGGCGGGGAGTTGAGCATGAAGCCAAATCCCATGACCCCGAGATCATGACCTGAGCCAAAATCAGGAGCCACCCAGGTGCCCCGGAGCTGAAGCTTTTAAAACAGAGAGGACATCTCTCTATGGGTAAGGCAGCTCCTAGGTCTAGACCCATCTGAGCAAAGAAGCTCTTGCCTTGGTCTGAAATTTCATCTTTAGGGGGAGTCCCATAGATCCCCCTGCTGGGGAGGACCCCTTTGCTGCTGGGAGTGAGGGCATTGGCTGGGCTATGCTCAGGAGCTATTTCTCCAGGTGCCCCAGACTGCAGGCTCCTGGACATCTCTGCCTGGTCCAGTTGGGGCCATCTCTGGTTTATTCACTTAAACCCCTGCTTTCCACCACCTACTGTGTTTGGTCCCATGGTTCCTGAGGCTGGGCAAGAACAGTGGCTTCCTTGGGTCATTATAAGGCTGCCAACCTTTGGATTGAATGGAAAACCTACCAGGGACTTCCCAACCACAAGCTGGCCCACCCTCCTGGTACAGGTTTCTCTGGTCCTTTGTTCATCAAACATGTGTCCAGCATCTTCTCCGTTGCTGATTGGCACTGGGCAGCATCGCTGGGGTGTCTCCATGACAACCACATCTCAGCTTCCACTTACCTTAGGAAAATAACGCTGTGAAGGCATGTATTTCAGACTGATTAGAATCAGAGAATTTTAGAACAAGAAAGTTACTTAATTTCTCCTAATTTCTTCCTCTGCCACTTCGTGGATATACTGAGGAACAAAGAGGTAAAGTGACCGCAGAGAAGTTACAGAGCTGGTCAATGGTGGAGCAGGATGGGAGCCTTCCTGTGCCACTCAGGATTAAGTTTGGATGAGGTTTGGCTATACATGACAACAAACAAGCAAACAACAACAACAAAAACAGATAATAGTAGCTTGGACAAGAGAGTGCCTTATTTCTCTCTCCGATTGGGTAGCCAGTCAGTCGAGGATTGTCTGGCCATTCCACAATTCCAGGAATCCGAGGTCCTTCTCACTGTGGCTCTGTCATCAGCAGCACCTGGATTCCACCTCATGGTCCAAGATGTCTGCTTGAGCTCCTGCCATCACTTCAACATCCTAGCCAACAAGAAGGAGGAACAGAGAGGAAGGACATAGCACTGCCTCCTAAGGGAACCCCCCAGAAGTTCCACCAACATTCCCGCTTATTTCTTCTTGGTTGGAACTTGGTCACCAGGCAGGCCATGACTGTTTTAAGGGAGGTTGGAAAACGAAAGGGGAGGGGGTCATGTGACCAGCTAAATTGTTATTTTATTCACTAGGGAAGAAAGGGAGAGTAGGTATGAGAGGCAAGTGGAAAGTTCCCTGCCGCCCCCCCCCCACCACCTCAGAGAAGATATGTGTGTTGGATAAGCTTTGTTCTGGCCTGAGTTACAGCGCGGTAGGCCATGAGGCTGGCGTTATGAATCTACGGTATTTATCAGATAAGGCGTCTGGAGACAGAAACACACATAACAAGGTTATGTACTGATAAGTTGACAAAAATGTTGTGACTGGAAGTCTCAAGAAACCTAACCATACATTTTCCCTAGAGGAGAGGATTCAGTATTGACCCGCTCAGCATTTCATGGGCTTTCTGGAATGTAAGTATCGGCAATAACAAGAATTGACTACACACACACACACACACACACACACACACACACAATCTTATTTTATCCTTAGGGACCATTAAGCTTATTTGATAGATGAGAAAACCAGCTCAGAGAGGTTGAGTGGCTCCCCCCAAGTTGCACAGCCAGAAGGCAGACTTGAACTCACTTCTGTCCAACCTGAGTTCTCCCTCTTGCTTCTGTCAGGCTGAGTAAGAGAGAGTTGGAGTAAATTTGAGAACCAGGATGAAGATTGCAAGGTAGAGAGTGACGCTCAGAGAGGTCAAGCGTCCAGCTCTGCTAAGCAGAGGAGCCCAGAGCTCCCTCTCCCACCCTCTCTGGGCCCAGCCCCTGCCGGGAGGCCTGGAGCAGGGAGAAGTGAGCGGGGCGGCCGCAGAGCGGACAGTCGGGGTGGGGCGGGCTGCTTGGCGGGCCGACAGTTCTATACCACCGAGAACTGATTGCTGCCATCTGCCCTCCCTTCGTCCGCCCCTTGGAAGCCCACAATCCTTCACCTTCACACAAAGCCAGCAGCTGGCACCTCCCCACCCCTGCCCCAGGAGCCGGCCCTCGGGTCTCTTCACAAGAGGCCCCAGTATCTGCCTTCGGAGAAACGGAACACGGCAGACAGCAAATGCAGAAGGAGCTTATGTTGTTTCGTGTGGCAAAGAAGACTCATATTCAAATATTAAAATCAAAGCAAAATTAGAATCGCCGTGGGCAGCGTAGAGCCAGCAGCGGAAAATGGTGTCTCTAAATGGTCCTAAGTGTCTCTAACCATCAGGATTTTGCCTCCCACGTGCAATGGGCGGCCTTGCACACCGCATTTCCTGTGGGGGTTGGCCGTGGGTGATCCAGGGGGTGTCACAGACTGGGAATTCACATCACTCAGGTCCCTTCCAAGCCTGGGATTCTGCAAGTCGAATGCTTACACAGATACATCCTGGGGTGATACGGTGAGGATAAATAATTAGCTTTTGAGCTGGGTACTTTCTACACGGTTGCCAAGCTCCCATGCCACACAGGTCCCGTTACCCCTGTTTTTCCCTTGGAGACGTTGACTGGGAAGCCACGTGCCCAGTGAGACACCAGTCAGTGGCTGTATCTTTCCCATTATACCACCCCACCCCACCATCCACACCCAGAACCATCCAGAAGCCAATAGCTCTGGAGGGGATGGGCAGGAGGACATAATTCCTCTGTACCAGTGAGTTCTTTGTGAGAAACAGTTCCTCGGGTTTCCTGGGATGAATAGAAGACCGTGTCCTCTCTACCAATGATTTGCAACTGCATCTATTTTTAGCAAAAAAAAAAAAAAAAAAAGAATCATTAAAAAAAATCTTCAAATAGAACCTGATGAGAACTCTTGGAGCAGGTGGAGCATGGGATGTCTCCCCATCTCCGGGGAGGGTGTGTCATCCTTCAACCCCTAATACTCAGGAAGTCAACAGTGTTGGCCGTGGAGGAGGCGACATCGCCAGGTGCTGGGGGCAGGGGCCCGTCCATCTCCCCCGCGTGAGCTTCTCTTCCGAGCACCTGCCTGACAAAGCAGCCTCTCACCTGGCCTCCTGGCCTCTCTGTCCTCCTGTGTCCAAGCTACCCATCTCCTGTCCCAGGTCACTCTCGGTCAAGGGCACCCAGGAACTTCCCAAGACTGTTTCGGTTAAGGGTCAGACAGTGAATATTTTCCGCTTTGCAGGCCACTCGCTGCCTCTGTTGTACCCTTTTCATTTCGATTTGTTTGTTTCATTTTTACAGCTCTTTAGAAAGGTGAAAACCACCGTTAGTCCACAGGCCATATCCACAGGCCACGGATTAGATCGTGGTGTAGAGAATAAAGCACAGTTGCAACTTGGCGTTCAAGGCCTCCTGTGATCTTCCCACAAGCCCTTTCGTGAGCCGTGTCCCATATTATTGCCACTCCCCTTACTACGCTTCTGCCAAATCAGAGCCCTCCCATGCCCGAAACCACCCAGTACTCTCCCCTTGTGGATCCTCTCACATGGTTCCTTCTACTGGAATGCCATCTACCAACCCCTTTCACCTGCTGGGATCCTGCATCTCAAATGCCACTTCCTCCATGGAGCTTTCTGGATTCCCTTCCACAGGGCATGCTGCATACAATGGTGAATGTCATCCCCCAGAGTTATGCAGTGCACAACCTGCACAACGAAATATGGTAGCCTCTCCTGCCTCTAGATACAAGTAATCTCTCCTCCTCAGAGAGGTCTTCCCTGGCCTCCAGTGGGAAAGAATTGTACCCCTCGACCTGCCCTGCATGTCCTCTGCCTTCATTCCTCGTCTCCCCTCCCCTGAGCTCTTTCTCACAGCTTGAACTGCTTCGAATGTTATCTACCTGTCAGGCTGTCTCCCTCATTAGACTGTAAACTGTGAGTACAGTCACATTTGTCTTGACCACCTCGTAGCCCTGGGCTCCAGCCCAGTGCTGGGCAAATGGTAGACGCTTAGTTTGTGGAATGAATGAATGAATGAATGAATGAATGAATGAAGCTCCTAAGGCCGGTTTTAGACCTCATACCTCTCGGAAATCCCACAGTGCTTAACCAGGGACCCAACTGCCAGCAGACATTCACTGGACAAATGTGGCGATGCCCTGTGTATATTCCATGTATGTCCCTATGGTAGGAGCAGGTGGGTTTGGGGGGCAAGCTCAAAACGGGCTCGTTTTCCTGCCCCTGAGGGTAACCTGAGAAGGCCCCTCACCCTCTCCAGTAGGGTCCCTGTAAGGGAGCCAAAAACTGAAATTCATACTGCCTTCACCCCATGAAGCCAAGGGAAATGAATGAATGTGTGAATGAATGAATGAATGAATGAATGATTTGGTCAGCCTAGGCCACTCCTGGAACCCATGGTGTGACGAGAGTAAGGCTGACCAAAGATTCCAGCCCCAGGGAGATCTCAGAGAATTGCTGACCTGAAGTCAATGAACCATCATGTGTCCAGCACAGCCCCCCCACCCCGGTTCCCAGAGCCTGGGGTGAGGGGGTCACCAGCTGCCCACTCCTCAGGTTTCCTAGAGGACACTGGCCCTCCCCTTTCTCCCACCCCTCCACCCCTGCTCGTCTCCTTCCCTTCCTCCTTCACCTCCACCCCATCCTCAAAGCCTACAGCCCAGCCCCGTGACCATCTCAAGCAGGGCAGACACCAAGACTGGACAAGCCACTGTCTCTGGTCCTGGCGTTATGGGCAACACACTGACATTTGGACCTGCACACGCCTACCTCCTGCGTCTTCTCACTTGGGCGTGAGTGTGGAGGCAGGAGGAAGAGGGAAGACCAGCCATTACCCCTCTCAACTCAGCAACAATATCAACAATGTCTACTGAGCTCCTACATGGAGAGACATGGGGTCGCTGCGGGGTCAACACTGATAAATGAGACAGTGGGGTCTAATGCCCTCCTGGAGCTGGTCATCTAGAAGGAATAAGAATGCAGAACATCATTACAGATCGTGCTATGCTTCTTCTGTAGGGGAAACCAGCATCAAGGGCCATGTGGAAGAGCAGAGGTGGTCAGGGAGGGCTTCTCTGAGGAGGTGGCAGGGCAGCTGAGACCTGGAGGATGAGAAAGAGCTGTTCTAGCAGAGGGGTTAGGGTAGGAGAGGAGAGGCCCTGGCCTGTCTCCTTCCACCGCCCAGAGCCAAGATCATGCAGCCACGTAAGGCTCCCTGTACCAACTCCCATCGCAGCCTCTGGCTGTGGAAGGTTTTACCCTGAGAGGGAAGGGTCACCCCTGTCATGTTGGGAGTGAGTTAATGTCCCCTGCAATGTGCTGCTATGGAAGGTGACAGCTCTTTGATTTATCTCTCACTGACATGCCTCCCAGTCGGTGAGAAGGCAGCACCTAGGTGGACGGGAGCTGCGTTCAGGCGAGCCAGCGGGCTGCAGACGGATTTCTTCAGGAGGCAGAAACTGCTCCGGATGAGGAAGGAATGATTTGATAGCAGAAAGAATTGTTGAGAAACTAACTGGAAGGGTTTGGCCAAATCCATGTACAGAGGATTTCGGGGGTGGNGGGGGGTGGGGAGACAAGCTGCTGACTTAATTACCTTGCTTATCACACTGACCAGATCCTGTTCAAGACAGTCCCAGTGAATAACAACGTGGAAAGTCCATTTTGAGCTCCTCTAGAGGAAAAAAACAAAAAAACAAAAAAAAAAAACCCCACTACTATTAACTACTCATCCGTAATGTTTCTTGATTATGCCAGAATATAGAAACCTCCAGCAGTTTCTGAATTAGGCTAAAGGAAGGTGTTTTGTTTTTTTTTTTAAAGATTGGCTATAAGAGCATCAAACTAAAATGCGTTTACAGTTTTTATTTTTCTCTCTGACCTTGAATGTGGCATTTGATTCCTCAAAGCTAACTTTTCCCTTTTACTTCCTTACACGTACCTGGCAGATAAAACCCCCTAACACCTTCTCCGTCCCTTCTTTGTCTCATGCAGCATCTTGGACTTGATTCTTGGTGCTAAACAGAGACAATCACACACACACACACACACACACACACACACACACACACACAAATCAAGGATTCAAACCAGACAAGGTGAATATGTAGGCTACGTTCGGTGCTAACCAAATCATTAAAAATAATGCACGTCTGCCTCACTTAAAGAAAGAACAAAGGGAGAAAGGTAGTAAATCTCCAAAACTTCCTATCCTCTTGTTGTCATTTCTTCTTCCTGAGGAATAAGGTTCTTCGGAGGCTGAAGGCTTTTCAGAGAAATACGGCAGGTAGGAGCCATCATGAAAGTGAGCTGGAGTCACTGCACTAACTTTCTTCCTCCAGGGACCAAAGAGGGATTTGAATTTTCAAGGAGGTTGAGCCCTCCGTCTGTAACCACATCAAAGTGGGTCACAGATCTGCTCTAACAGATTTCACTGTCAAAGAGGAAGCTGGCGCCAGGCCCAGCCCATGATGGAAAGTTAATAGAATATTTCTCATCCTGGAGCCTTTGGATCGTGTGGAGATGTGGAGTCATGAAGGCAGGCCACAGTGTTAAGTGGAAGAAAAATGCCACATTTTGACAGCAAGTTAACTTTCAGACAACCTCTCCCAATGCCCGCTCATGAATATGTATTTGTTTAAAGAGCGATTTGAGTGAGCAGCGATTAACTCCAGCACATTGCTCATTTTTCTTAAAGTGTCTTCTTGAAATTCTGTCTCCTTTTTGCACTTTGCAGCTCTCTCCAATGGGCTGAGTGCCCAGGTTCCAAATTCCTGGAGCAATGTTGACTATTGGCACCACTGCCATCATCCTTTGTCCAGCAAGCCTGGTGTCCACCTCCTGGTCACTCAGCAGTGCCCATACCACTGTCTCCGTAGCTAGGTTTGACTAGGTGTAGTGAATCGTCAGTGTCCCACCCAGACCCCTGTACTGGGCACACCCATCTCCAACTGCTGTGAGCGTTGATTGCTCACAGCTCTCAGCTCCTGCTTCTTCTAGAGAACCACCTCCAGCAGAAGTGGAGTCCCCTTGTCAGCCCTGACCCAGGCACCCCACAGCCATAACTCACTGACAAAGGAGAACAAAAGGCAGCCCCCCTCCACCCCTTCCCCCCCAGGTAGGACTCATGCTGTGGCACATTCTACATTCCGGAGCCCTCATGTGGTCAGGTGGAAGCTGACTCCAGCTGGGACGAAGTCCTTACTTGGCTCCTTCCTCTGCCTTTGCCCCCCACCACTGTCCTTCACACTCTTCTCCTGAGAGCCTTCCCCTCAGTCAGCCCTGTGCACTTGCACCCTTGTATCAGGCTCTACTTCTAGGGAACCCGACCTAAAACATTTGGCTATGTTGGGGTGGAAAAATTTTCCTCTATCCTGCAAGATTCTTCTGGCTGACCTAAGAATTAAATTGACATGAGACAGGTTAACTGAAGAAAATCAAATTTAATTTTGAATATACAGAACCAACATACACAAGAGGTTCAAAGACAGAAAGAAAAAATGAAGAATATGTGCCATCTTAAATTAAGGAGAAGGTAGTAGGAGTCTGGTACTTTGAAGGGAAGGAAATGATTCACAGGAAGATAAAAAAATAAATGTTTGGTAAACACATGTTTGCTAGTCTGCACAGAAACAATGGGACACAGAGGAATTTTAACAATCAGACTTTGCTAAATGCCTCCCTGTTTACTATCCTTAGTTCATATTACAACATATTATCAAAGGTGACAGCTCTCTTCCTGGATCAGTTCCTCTATCTAAATTCTTTTAGGCAGTTAGGGGGAAGATCAAAGTTTCTTCCTAAATCTTTTGTGCTTCCCTAGAAGCTTGACTGATTTCAGCTCAAAATAATCTACTTGCCCAAGTGGCACATCTGTTCTGAACCCTTACAGATTTACTGGTACCCAAGAAAGAGTCACGCTGACCAACTCAGATAAAATTCATCTCCATTATCTTTGCAGAAATCCTTTTGCATTTGAAAGTATAGGACCTGACAATGAACAGTTAGGGCATTTTCTCATCACATGGGGTGGGAGGGTTGCAAAAACCGAACTCCAATGCTGTTCATGTGGGGAATGAATGAACTTTCTCATAAGAAGCTCTTCTACCAGCAACGGCCATCTGCAAATATGACACTGAGTGGGTCGGGATTGGCCATCCCCAGAGGACAGTGGTAAGGGCAACCAAGAGACCTGAGAGGTGAAAAAGGCCAGTCCTGACAGTGCTTGCACCCTTTGGGGAAGTAGCTTCAACAGTGGTCTAAGACCTCAGAATATATCCAGTCCCTGATATGCCTGTGGGAATCTCCATAGGGTCATTGCTTACATTTCTACGTTACACATGTTATACCTAAAGTAAAAATTCTGGTTTATGATAGCTTTACGGAAATCACTTAACATCGCTAGAGGTATTTCGTAAATATTAAATATTACAACTTCAGAGAAGTTGTGTTAATAAAAGGCATGTTCCAGAAACCTACAGCAAATATCATAAATACTCGTGAATCAACAGCAGCATTATAGGCTGCGTGCTGTAATATGTCTGCTAACTTTGCTATTATTCAATACTGCCCTAGGGGTTCTAAGCCAATTTCATAAGAAAAGGAAAAAGAATAATAGGGTATAAATATTTGAAATTAATAATGTAGATGGTGTGATTGTCTATACAGAAAACCCAAGAGAATCACCAATAAACACATTTGAACTAACATGCCAGTTCCACAAAATGAGCAGGTCCAAGATTAATGCACCAAAATCAGGACCTCTCAGACTTCCAATTCTTGCACAAATAACTAACAATAAATTTAGGAATCCTGGAAAACTATAATATACAGTGCTTGTAATGCCTAGCTGAGCTGATGGGCTGGGGTGGGGAAAGGAAGCATTTATTTGTTGGAACAACACAGAGCTTGAAACTAGGGTGGTAAGAATTGAGCCAACATAAGGGCTGCCAGAGGCAGGGGAGGATGTGGTGCAGGGGTCAATAGCAGCCCGGTAACCTAGCAGCCTGGGTTTTAAGACCCACATGGGGGACAAGTAGGAAACTAGTCTGCAAAGCACAAGGAACTGGAATTCATACCACTACATAAAGCTGGGCCATCAAGATTTACCTTCAGTGCAAGGATGGATTCTAAAAGTCCACCTGTCAGTGCAGGGATGGTTCTGGATAGGAAAAAAAATTTCCTCCCCTCATAAATTCAGTCCTCCAGCCTATTCCTTGGGTAGGTTTGGGGCCTATTTTATATTCACTGTGTGGTCTAGGAAACTCCAAGATGAGAAATAACAAAATTACAACTTGCCCCATGCCGTTGATATCACTGGGACACCTGGAGAAAGCAAAGCAGCAAACTGACCTTGGGAATGATCCAATAACACAGGCTAGAAGACATTCCCACAAATGAAGCCCTGATGAAGATGAGGCCACAAACCAAAATTATAACACTCATTCTAGAATATCCCACCGGAAGCTAGGGTCAGCAAATCACAATAATCAGGAGGATTAGAATCCTGGAAGCTTCAGGTAATAGAAGAGTCTGGAAACAGCACTAACATAAGATGTTAGAAATGAACAAAAACATAAAGGAACCAAACACTTTAGAAAAGATGCTAGTAAAAGAAGGAAAAAGACAGATGTTAAAAAAAATAGAAGCAAATAGAACTCTCTGAAGCTCTTTATCCAAGAGATAAAGATTAAAATGTTCTCAGAATTGGTGAAAGACACCAAACCTCAGATTCAGGAAGGCAAGCAAATTGCAGGCAGAATATTTATTTTTGGTTTAATTTTTTGTTGAGAGACAGAGAGAGACAAAGAGACAGAAAGCATGAGCAGGGAGGGCCAGAGAGGGAGAGAGAGAGAATCTCAAGCAGCCTCCATGCTCAGCTTGGAGCCTGATGCAGGGCTTGATCTCAAGACCCCAAGATCATGACCTGAGCTGAAATCAAGAGTCAGATGTTTAACCGACTGAGCTACCCAGGTGCCACAATAAATCCCAAGCAGAATAAAGGAAAGGAAATCCATACCTAGATATATGAAATCCAGAGCATCAAAGACAAAAAGTTTATCTCAAGAGTGCCCAAGAGAAAAAACAATAACTACATGGGAATGACAATTCCCTTTACAACTGGACTCTCAGTCCCACCAATGGAAACCAAAAGTCCTTCAAATAAGAATAGGATCTTAAAATCACTAAGAAAATAATTGTCATCTTAGAATTCTAAGTTCAGGAAAACGTTTCAGGAAGGTGGTAGAACAGAAGCCTTTTAAGATAAGGATTGAGAGAGTTTCCCAGTTCTGTTGAATGAAAAAGTAAATCACGTTTATTAAAAGGTCTGAGATTCAAACAGAGATGGTAAATAAAGACATCAGAAAACACGCTGTTATCCTAAACCACCTTAACTGTGTGAAACAGAAATAATGACAAATTGGGGGTACAAAACAAGGGGTAATTAAAATCCAACTCAATGATGTAATATAAAGTAAAATGGGAGAGGGATAGTTGGCATTAAAGTTTCTCCTGTTTGACAGGATAGAGTTACTAACTTTGTATTTTACTTCTTTTTTTTTTCTCTTTTGTTTCTCTTTTATTTGCATCTTCCCTCCTCCATCTTTCTTCCCAACTCAAGAGAAGAACTGATCTATTCTAGAGTCTTCATTCATAGCTCATTGCCGTAACTGAGATGTCCCCCCTCTCTCAAAGGGGTAGAGTTATACATCTACACCTATTCCCTTTTATTCCTGTTGCCCGTTTCCACCCCCTTACCCACCATAGATAAGCACTCTACTATTTGACCTAACCTTGAATTTGCATGTGTCCTTATAAAACATGTTGTGTCATTTTGTGTGTACATATTTTTTAACTCACATAAATGATATAGGGTATAGTGTTACAGAGTGATCCTACAATTAATTGCCCAATCCAGTACACTTGGGGGGGGTGAATGGAAGTGCTGTTATTAAAACTTCCAGAACTGGGATACCTGTTGGACTTATAATCACCCTAACTACAGACCTACTCTCTTATTTAATTTTTTCTCTTGGCAACATCTTTTTAAGATATAATAATAACAATAGCAATAATATTACTTGCTAGATGGCAAACACTGTCGCAACTCTGTAAGGTGGATCTTGTCACTCTTCCCATCTTGTGGGTGGGTGAACTGAGGCACAGAGAAATTAAGCAAGTTGTATGAGGTCACACAGCCCATGAGGACTGAGCCAGTCTTGAACCTGAATTAGTCAGTCTGGCTCTGGAGTCTCAGCTGCTACCCAGAACACCATAACTGCCTTCCGAGGGTCTTCGGTGCTGTTGGTGGTATAGTGGTGAGCACAGCTGCTGTCCAAAGGCTTTGAGGGTCCTATCTAATTTCACATCTCAGTGGGAAGGTAGTTAAAGTTTCTTCATGGCATCTGATGTTTAATATGCCATTTTATTTTCCAAGAATTTTATTGTATTGTTTATTTTTTAGTTTTTTTAATAAACTCTACTCCCAACATGGGGCTCGAACTCATGACCCTGAGATCAAGAGTCACACGCTCTTCCAACTGAGCCAGCCAGACACCCCTATTTTCCAAGAATTTTCAAATAATAAGTAAGAGTTGATTTCCGTAAGATTCTTTTCTGAATTTTTGAGGGAACTGTACTTTTCCTTTGTTTGTCTCTCAATGTGGTGATTTACACTGGTAGATTTTTCAGAAGTCTTACAATCCTGGAATAAACCTCACTTGGTCATGATGTATTACTTTTTAATACTCTGTTGGATTCAGTTAGCTGAATTAAGAATTTTAGCGAAATGGACCTATAATTTACTTTCCTTTCAATGTCATTCGGTTTTGAAATATGGATTACAGCTTGCCTCATGAAATGAATTGCTCAGTTTTCTCTGTTAGTCTATTTTCTGGAACATCTTGTTTAAGACAGGAATTATCCAAAAGTGTGGGGAAAATCACATGGAGAGTGTCTGAGCCCAGAGCTTTGGGGGAGGGCTGGAGGTCCCTCTGGTTACCATTTCAATTTCTTTGATTTGTCTGTTCTAGTTTGTTTCTTCTTTCACCAATTTTACTATTTCATAGTTTTCCAGTAATTTACCCTTTTGGTTTTAGTTTTCAAAGTTATTAGCATATGGTTGTTGGTATTTTTATTATAATACATCTGTATTATGAAATATACACAAAGCACAGCACTATATGTAACATATACATATATACACATTTATAGTATATATACAGTAATAATAAAAATTTTTAAAAAGTAATAGTTAAGTGAAAACCCATGCCCATCTACCTTAGGGTTACCGTGTGTCCCATTCCCTGCCTCTGCCAATTCCATTCCCTTAAATCTCTTTCAATGATTTAATGACCAAGAGAGTTGTATCCCAGGAATGCAAGATTGGTTTAACATTTGAAAATCACTCAATATAATTAACCATATCAATGGAATAAAAGCAAAAAATCCCATATGATCATCTCATAAGTGCAAGAAAATCATTTGCAAAATTCAATTATCCATTCATGATTTTTTAAAACTCTCACTAAAATAGCAATAAAAGAGAATTCTTCAATAGGATAAAGGCCATTCTCAAAAAAACGTATAGCCAAATTCATTCTTTTTTTTTTAAGCCAAATTAATTCTTAATCACAAAGGACTGAAACTTTCTCCTTAGATCAGGCAAAAAGCAAGGATGTGCACACTCACATTTTTTATTCAACATTTTTCTGGGGGTCATAGCCACTGCAACAAGGCAATGAAATGAAATGAAAGAAAAGCCATACAAAGTAAAAAGAAAGATGTAATGGTCTTTATTTGCAAACAACATGAACATTTCTATAGAAAAGCTTATAGAATCCACAGCAAAACTTCTGGAACTAAGTAAATTTACCAAAATCATAGGATACAAGGTCAACATACAAAAATCAATCATATCTCTATGCTAGCTACTAGCAACAAACAATTGGAAATTGAAATAGAAATTCTGTTTGCAAAAGCATCCAAAAGCATGAAATACTTAAAGGTAAATTTAATAAAATATACTTGAGACCTGTGCACTGAAAACTATTATATAGTGCTGAAAGAAATGAAAGAATACCTAGATAAACGGAGAGACTACACAATATTCGTGCATTAAAAGACTCAATACCATTGAGATGTCAATTCTCCCCAAATCTCTAAATTCAGTGGGATCTTAATAAAAATTCCATTAGGCTTTTTGGTAGAAGTTGAGAGGCTTATTCTAAAATGTATATAGACATGCAAACGACGTTGTATAGTCAAAGTAATTTTATAAAAAGAACATTTTGGAAGACTCAATCTACCTGATTTCAAGACTTCTATAACGCTACAGTAATCATACCAGCATGCAGATTAATTGAACACCACAGAGAATCCGTAAGTAGACCCCATATATATGATCAGTTTGATAAGGTGCCAAGGTGACTCAATGGGGACAGAAAAGTCTTTTCAACGAGTAGTCTGAGAACAACTGGATATCCACATGGGGACAAAATAGATATCAAAGCTTACCCCACATCATACATAAAAATTAACCTGAAATGGATCATAGATCTACATGCAAAAGCTAAAACTATAAAACTTCTAGAAGAAAACTTAGCATAAAATCTTTGCAACCTTGGAGTGAATGAAGATTTTTCAAGTAGGTCACAAAAGCACAAGTGATAAAAGAGAAAATCGATATATTTGACTTCATTAAAATTAAAAATTTTTGATCTTCTGAAGATTCCACTGAAAAAACAAAGACAAGATACAGACTGGAAGAAAATATTCACTATATACATCTAACAAGGACTTGTGTTGAGAATATATTTAAAAATTCTTATAACTCAATAATAATAAGACTGAAAGAATTGGGCAAAACATTTGAACAGACACTTCACAAAAGAAGATACACGAATGCCAGGTAAGCACACGAAAAGGTGGACAACATCATTAGTAATGAAGGAAATGTACTTTCTGGAGAGGGGCCTGGGATGAAGAGAAAGTTCAGGGAGATGTCTGTTCTATCTGCATTCACGGAATGTTTTACATTGAGAATGTTGTCTGTATTACTTGGGCAAAACCATAACAAATGGGGAAAACATGTACCATTTACCTGTACAAACATAGTGACCACAGAATCTCACTTGCTATTCCTTCCATATCCAACTTAGTTATATCATTGGTACCCAGCTAATGTTGGCTTTCCCCAAATTTGCATTTTAGTGGAAAATAACATTTAGCTATAAACTGATGATAAAGATTTCCATGCACCATGCAGTTATAAGCATTTACAACCACATGCGAGGCTCTGTGCTCTGCTGTGGGACCACAGGGTGACAGAGACACAGTCCCTACCCTTTATGGGGCAATCTCTAACAGGTGTCAAGGGGAAAAAACATAATGTAATACATACCCTTATGATATGATCCAGCAATCTTGCTCCTTGCCATCTGTCTGTCCAAATGAGCTGAAAACTTATGTCCACGCCCAAACCTACACTCAGATGCTTAGAACAGCTTTAGTCATAACTGCCAAAGTCTGGAAGCAACCAAGATATGTGTACCACTCTGGTGGGGAGGCTGCATATTGTGGGGGTGAGGGAGGGTAGGAGTTAGATGGAAACTATTCTCTACTCTATTTTACTATGAACCTAAAACTGCTCTAAAAGTTAAAGTCTCCTTTTAAAAATTTAACTGTAACCTTCCATCTCTAAAATTTTATGATTTTACTTTTTTTAACAGAGGAAACAATTCTTGTTCATAGATTTTTAAACTAAGTTTTAAAGTCTCATTTGTTTACAGACACCAAACGAAGTTAAAATTCTTTTAAATATCTGCATGCATTCTTTAAAAACACCAAATTTCTCTTTACAATCTTTAAAGGCAATTATATCTTTAACATTAATATATCACAACACAGATATTTATACTCAAATAGCAGTTCATGACAGATTGCTTAGAAGAGTGAACAATATGGTCCAGCTTGTATCACCTGGATCTACCAGCAGGTGGCATACAAGTCCCAAGGACTGGAAACGTCTATCTGAGCGTGGCTAGAGATAAATAGTCTTTCATCTGCCTGGTGCTTGCTGCTAAAGTTGCCTGCGTGAATTACGATTCATTAGTGGCCACATGTAAAAGCTGAATCCTATGGCATGCCCTGTGTCCTGCTCTCCTCCTGCTGTCAGGACTAGAAAGGAAGATTGAGGAATAGAAAGTAAGAGAAAGACTCATTTATTAAGCTCTTACTGTATGCCAAGCCCTCTATGTACATCATCTCGTTGGATCCCACAAGAATTGGATAAGGTGGGTGTGTATGCATCATTATACAGGGAAAACTCCTTTTATAGGGAAACTGAGGCTCTTGCCTAAGGACCTCCCACCAGCAACACCAGCCCCTGAATCCTCAGCAGGGGAGCCTTCCTTTGGGTGCCCTTGTTTGAGTCACTGTGACGATTTTTTGGTGTCACCATGACTAAGGGATGCCCAGATAGCTGGTAAAACATTAATCCTGGGTATGTCTGTAAGGGTGTTTCTGGAAGAGATTAGCGTTTGAAATCAGTACACTGAGGTTAGAGATTCTGGGCATCATTCAACCTCTTGGGGACCAGAATGGAACAAAAAGGGGAAGGAAGGGCAAATTCTCTCTCTTCTTGCCCATGAACACCTGGAATTCCTGGCTTCTAAGACTTTGGACTCTGGGGCTTACAGCAGGGGTCTCCCATTTCTCAGGGCTTTGGCCTCAGACTAGAAGTTACCTCATCTGCTCCCCTGGTTTTCAGGCCTTCAGTCTTGGACTGAGTCATACCACTGGCTTTGCTGGTTCTCCAGCTCACAGATGACAGATAGTGGACTTCTGTGGTGACCATGTGAGCCAATTCTAATACATCTGTATACATTCTATTGGTTGGTCAAGAAAACCTGGCCAAGACATTGTCTTACCACAGGCAAGGAAGTCATTCATTTGCCTACAGGTATTTTGTTACATATCCTAATATACTGATTTCAAAACATGTTGCTCTAGTCTTTCCTGGTGGGGGAAGAGAAGTGTTAGGAGAATAAAGTCAGCTTCTCATTGACATGACCTAGCCCTGGGGTATTATTTGTTTTAATGTGGCGTAGAAATACTAAGTTTCCATGCCTGTAGGATTTTAGTACTTTTGCTAAAAAGAACTTGAATGTCTTTACTGGCCACCTCGTTGAATTCAAGGACGACTACCCACCCATGAAGGGCATGGGTTGGTGAGGCCCAGACGCTCCAGTTAATCTGCAGTGTGAACAGTCCCTTCCAGAATTGGCCCTGCCTTGTGCAGTGAAGCCCTTTCTCACCACAAAGGCCAGGAACTGAGGCCTCGGGGTCCACCTAGAGAACGGTGGGGAGGGTTCACGTCCAGGGTCACGGCATCTGGCTCAGCAGTGAGGGTCTCCAATGGCTCATTGGCCACTTAACATGTTCCAATTATTGTATTGACCCACCCAACAGCCCCTGAAACAAGGAGTCAAGAGAGGCCCCAGAAAGAATAAAGAACTGGAGGAAATCGTAAACGTGCTGTGAGTTCCTGGGGCCAAATCCCACCACAGCGGTTACAGAGTTTCTGATCACGGACAATTCAGTACGGCTCTCCTCCATCAGAAGCTGGAGCTTCCTGAGGTGTGACTTGGAGAAACCAGTTAATCGATCATGGAAGGCACCGGAGAGTTTACACTGAGGTTCTTTATTTCCTACCCTCTCTTTACAAGGGTCCACATAGGGATAACTCCCACATGTGAGTCTCAAGCTCAAATCCCCCTCCAGAAATTCAGATTCACATTTCTGACTATAGGACACATATCCCTGAAGGTCCCAGCGACTCCCCGAGTCAAGGCTTCTGTGTCCGCAATCCTGCCCTCCCGCTGGGTCACCTTCCCTCTCCCATCCACACTGAACAGATATCTGAAACCGGGGGTCCGTGTTACCTTTTCATGCAATGCACCTAGGTCCTAGACTTCAGTTTCCAAATGCCCAGAAGACAGTTGTGGAGAGACGCACGCACCCAACCAGGCAGGCGTAGAACAGGGACATATGATGGGCTCTGAATCATAGAATATCTCGTGCCATAGTGAGGACAGGGGCTGGTGCTAAGCCAGATGGTCCAGGGCAACACCAAGTCCCTCAGGATCTCTGTCGGCTCAGCCTGAACCTGGGCAAACGTCCCCAGGTGGGGAGCTCCCTGAGCGCCATAACTCTCCAGAGGGGCAGGATAGAGCTCTAGGGGCAGGTGGCACTGCCGGGCGGTGTGGTACAGTGGCCTCCCATCCATGGCCGCGGAGAGGATATTCCCATGGACACTGAAGGTCCGGAGCTGGTGACAGAGGCTCGGGGCTGGCAGGATGGCCCCGAGGTGGACTTCCGTGAGTCCACACAGATCTAAGCCCGGGTCCCGGGGGGTGGCTGCCACTTTCTCTTGCAGAACTTGGAGGGGCTCAAGGCTGAAACCGGTCAGGCTGCTGCTGCTCAGATCCAGACCCTTCAGCTGGCTGACGTTCGGGCACTGGGGGAGGGGCGCCAAGTCCGACTCTGTGAGCTGACAGTTGGTTAAGGAGAGGGTCTCCAAAGGGGTCTTCAGGCACCTGGGGAGAAACCAAGCAGTTAGGCCTAGGGAACGGGGGGGTGGGGGTGCAGGTGGCCTCAAAGGGGAGACAGCTGACTTGTCCAAGGCCAATGTCGTTGTGACCATCTGATGAAGGTCAGTACCCAGGATCCCAGCCTCATTTCACGCTGGGGCCTCCCACCTTCACTTACGTGACTAAGTCAGGTTCACAAAATCTTTAAAGCTCCCTTTCCTCATCTGTCAAGCAGAGGACAACAGACTCCGACTCACTTATGGAAATGAATGAAGGTGACGGAATGTGCTAGAAGAGGCTCAGTCTGACACGGGGTCTCAATCATGGGCGGGCATCCCTGCATCTTAATATTGGGATACAAGGCCATACATGCTCTCAACTCAGGCTTCTTTCAGGCCATTGCTCGGGCCTCAGGCCCCCATATCTCTGGGCCAGGCGAGGCTAGCGGGAGGCATAGAAGGACTAAACCTGGGCAAGGTCCTCCAGCCTCAACCTGGGGTGCCAGTGTGCAGGGGCTCCCTTACACCCCCACATCGTCAGCACACCTTCTACCACTTTTCATGATCCTTTCTGCTCCCACTCTCTTGCCTCCAGAATCCTGCATCCCCCATATTCATTCCCGGACCTGGAGCGTGAAACCTTTCACAGAAGGAGAGTCGAGACAGACTCCTGCATGTTCACGAAGCTGCTGAGCGCACAGCTTCCCTTTGGAGATGCTCAGGTCTGCTGTGGCTCCCCCTCCTCGATGCCCTCTCCCCTTTCCTGTTTCCCTAAGTCATCTTAACTTGGACATCTCTTCCCAAGGAAGAATTCACAAACCCACCCTCACTGTATCTGAGCCCCCCCTCCCAGGGCATAGCTTCCTGGCGAGGTGTCTCTTGCCATAGCCCCGAACCTTTATGTGGGTGGTTGTGCGATGCCACACTCAGGATAGAGCAGCAAATGAGACAGTGCACCTGACACCCCCGTGTCGCATTCACTGTGACACCACCTGGGCTTGCCAGCCCTCACCTGAGCGTCTGCTCCAGACGGCCCTCGAGGAAGGAGGGAGATTCCATAGAAAGCTTCCATAGGCAGTGCAGCCGGAGGACCTGAGAGGTGAATCGGGCAACTTGCTGCTTCTCCTCCTTGGCAGGGGTCACGTGGGGGTGGGAGAGCAGGAGACTTTCTGTCTGGCTGTAGCTCACTTAGCATAATGCCCTCTAGATTCATCCACGCTGACACACAGGGCAGGATTTCCTTCTTTGTTACGGCCTCATGATATTCCATTTTGGACATACATCCTTTTTTTTTTTTTCTGTACCCTTTCCCCCATCGAAGGACATTGAGGCTGCTTCCATATCTTGGCTCTTGTGACTAAAGCTGCAGTGAACGTGGGTGCTCATATCTCTTTGAGGAGCTAATGTACAGCCTGGTGACCACAGTTAAGAAGACGGCGTTGTATATTTGGAAGTTCCTGGGAGTAGGTCTTTTTTTTAAATTCTATTTATTTATTTGACAGAACGAGAGAGAGCACAAGCAGGGGGAGTGGCAGGCAAAGGGATAGGGAGAAGCAGACTTCCTGCTGAGCAGGGAGCCCGACGCAGGGCTCGATCCCAGGACCCCGGGATCATGAGCTGAGCCGAAGGCAGACACTTCACTGACTGAGACCCCCAGGCGCTCTGCTGGGAGTGGGTCCTAAGCATTTCTCACACACGCAGAGTTAACTGTGTGAGGGCACGGATGTGTTCATGACTTGGTCTTGGTCATCAGTGCATATGTAGACCTGTATCAGTCGTCACACTGTGTATTTTAATTATATACAATTGTATTGGTCAATTGTTCCTCAATTAAAAAAAGAAAAGTCTTTCCTGAATGTCTGGGTGCACCAGCAGCTATTCTGGGTGACGGGGAGACAGCCAACAAGTGTGACCCGGTCCAGCTCTCAGCGTTATCTCCTATGTGCAGACCTTACTTTCCATCAAGGCATACAAAAAACTCATCAACTGAACAGTAGCTTAAATGCAGGTAGACCCACACCCCGGTCACAGCAGTGCGGGATGGCAAAAGTGAGTGCGAGCCGAAAGTACAAAGCAATCCTAATAATCAATGGGAAAAATTATGATTATCCCGTGGCCTTCAAAAATTTTTAAGAACTCTCTTACTGTGGTTATAAATGTATAGAGAAAAAAAAACCCCAGTAAAACTAATATTTATTTAGTACCATGTCATTTAAAACACCGGGAATTAAAGTGCTTTTTGTCCTTGTAAAAAAATTTATCAAGAGTAGTTTGAACAGTGATCACCTTCTCATGGCTTCCCTGGGGACAGGGAGCAAGCGTCTTCTCTAAGCTTTGGTGAATTGTTTGTTATACTCCTAACTTCGGCTCGGCCTCCCACGTTTAATCTTTCGTGCTTCCAATGTCATGAAATATCCCCAAGAGTTCCGTTAATGTGAAGTTTCTTGCCATGTCACTTCTCCTGGGACATCTTCATCCCTTTCCTTAGACACTTGGCTCTGTTATGCATCTCTGGGAGATGGGAACGGGAGCCTGAGACCAACAGTGGCCCAGGAGGGAGGGGAGCCTGGGTAGGGGGCACCGGCAGATCACTTAGGACTTGGAACAAAGAGAGGATCCATGGAAAGATTGCCATGATCGGATTAAAACCATCTCGCTCACCTGGAAGGATGTGTGCAGATCAAGCTGTAGGGGAGCAAACGGGTCAGAGCACAGACCAGTTCAGTCACCACAGAGAGCCTCAGAGGTAGACACACGTGGACGCCACAGTCCAAGAGGACTGCCATCCTCTAAATGGATGAATGGTGTGGTATGTAAATTATATCCCAATAAAGCTGTTATTTTTTTTAATGCCACACTTCATCTAAATTTTTTTTAATTTTGGAAAACATAACTGCTTTTGATAAAAATACGGCGTTTATATTTCATAGGTCATAGGTTGGGTACCATGCTATGTAATTGCATTAATATACATGTTCTTAAATTTTTTCCATTTTAATTAATATGGCAAATATTAATAGACATAACCCCCCCTAAACAAAAGCTCTTTGGGATCTGTGATACATTTTAAGGATCTAAAGGGGTCTTGGGGCACCTGGGTGGCACAGCGGTTAAGCGTCTGCCTTCGGCTCAGGGCGTAATCCCGGCGTTATGGGATCGAACCCCACATCAGGCTCCTCTGCTATGAGCCTGCTTCTTCCTCTCCCACTCCCCCTGCTTGTGTTCCCTTTCTTGCTGGCTGTCTCTATCTCTGTAAAATAAATAAATAAAATCTTTAAAAAAAATAAAATAAAATAAAGGGGTCTTGACACTCAAACTTTGAGAACTGCGGATCTAGGAAAGCAATGCTTTTTCACTAGTGGTGAGGAGTTTCGTGATGGTTCTTTTCTCCTGCTATTGTTAGTGTGCACGCCATCCAAACATAGCTGGTCTGATCTGACTGGTAGGGGTCAGCCCCGGTGCCAGGCCACACTCTAGCTGCACCTTCTCCCTCGGCTGTCTTGGTTTAGTCAGCTACATCGTTCCTAAGTGCAAATACTTGCTTTTGTCTCTTCCATGGCAAAATGTGATCCCTTTATTCTCTTTCCTGTCGAGTTCTGGGCATAATTTCTCAGAAAATTGTCATATGAATCGTGAGGTCAGCAACACACAGTGTGCCCTACAGACAAATGGAGTGTGGGGAAATACGGGGTGCGGGGCAAGCAGGCAGGGGACTTGGGGTCTGGGGGGTAGGGGGAGGTCCCTCAGGGGCCTCACTGCAGTGGGACCCGAGGGGCTGGGTTCCATGTTCTGGCTCCTGCCCGGGACCCACACACCCAGCCCGCTGGTGCCTGGACTTGTCATCTGTGCAGTGGTTTTGTTCCTTATCGTGGCCTCTGCTCGGAAGAGGCACCACCAGCAAATCAAGTCAGCGAAAGTCACAGGGGTCTTGAAAAGTAAAGGCTGTCCCCTGACTTTCCAAGCGGGGAGTACAGGTATCGTCCCCATAACTGGCATTGCCACAGAGACCTTGTGCCGGGTCTCTGCCAGTGGGAGAGACATTCTGGAGGGAAGCAGGTGACTCAGAGCCCACGTTCCCAGGAAGTTCCTTGATAACTGACCCAGACACAGTGCAGTGCCCCCTCCTGCACAGACGTGGACGCTGGTCTGATGAGAGGTCGCAGAGGCAAGCTTTCGGCCCATCCTGATGTCACCTGCTCTCCTGTTCTAGACCCATCTCCAAAACCCATTGAGTAGGCACCACCCCAGCCAGGACTGTTAGACTCCCTTGTCTCCCACTAACACTCTGGGTCTTCTAAGCTTTTGCTCTTTCAAAATCTTTTCTAAATCTAAAGTGCCTGGTCCTTGCTCACATATTTCCTCCCCCGTCTCTCTGTCCAGACGATCTTGGGTCTCCGGCCACCAGGGGGCACCGTGGGCCCACAGTTAGCTGCAGTGGAGGGTCCGGTGGAGGGCGCACTGGTCTCACCTTGAGCTAGGGGGAAGCACAGGGGGAAGCACAGGGAGAGCGGCTAGGCAGGTGGAACACAGCCATGAGGGGAGAGGCTGGCTAGGGATCACTGGAAGTTTGTAAGTAGGGTGGTGACATGACCTGATGTATGTTTTCCAGTCCTCCCCCGCCCCATCCCCCCACCGCTGCTGGATTTTGTTCCACCACGCAGTTAACCGTGAAGCAGAGACACCAACCAGGAGACTCTCCAAGCTCCAGCGGGGGATCCTGGTTTGCCCTTGAGTGGCAGTGGGGGTGGCTTTGTGGATGCCTTGGAGGTGGAATCAGCAGGACTTGCTTTGAGCAAATGTGAGGTGTGAGGGGTCAAGAGACCCTCTAGAGCTTGGTCCTGACTTTCTGAGGTTGAAAGGAATGGGAAGGGAGCAGGTATATAATAAAAAGTAAGTCTGCTGGGCCATGTTAGATTGCAGACGGTTACATCATTGGATGAAAAATAAAATCAAGTACAGAATAGCATATGCAATAGAATTCTATTCATATAAAACCATATATATACTCATTCAACAGCTATTTGCAAATTACTCGCGGATTGATTTTGTACTTTATACCTGGTGGTGGAGGGTTGGAGGGGCAAGGGGGATTCCAGCCCCAGAACGTTTCCAAGCCAAGGCCCTAACCAAGGTTGGTTTCAGGTCTGGAAGAACAACGAGGTAATCACAGTTCCCCTGCAGTCTCTCCAGAGACCTCAGAGACAAGAAGGTGAAAGACCTGTACTCTGAAAACTATAGAACACTGATGAAAAAAATTGAAGGCGACACAAATAGAAAGACATTCCATTTTCATGGACTGGAAGAATAAACATTGTTAAAATGTCCATATTACCCAAAACAATCTACACATTCAATGCGATCCCTATCCAAACGCCAACAGCATTTTTCATAAACAATACAATAAACAGTACATAAACAAACAATCCCAGAATTTGTATGGAAACATAAAAGACCCTGAATAGCCAAAGCAATCTTGAAAAAGAAAAACGGAGCTGGAGGCATCAGAGTTCTGGACTTCAAGTTACATTACAAAGCAGTAGTAATCAAAGCAGTATAGTACTGGCAGAAAAATAGACACATAGATCAATGGAACAGAATAGAACATCCAGAAATCAACCCACAATTAATCTTTGATAAAGCAGGAAAGAATACCTAATGGGAAAAAGACAGTCTCTTCAACAAATGGTATTGGGAAAACCAGATGGCTACCTGCAAAAGAAAGAAACTGGACCACTTTCTTTCACCATACCCAAAAATAAACTCCAGATGGATTAAAGACCTAAATGTGAGACTTGAAACCATAAAAATCCTAGAAGGTAGCACAGGCAGTAATTTCTCTGACATCGGCCATAGCAACATTTTTCTAGATATATTTCATGAGGCAAGGGAAACAAAAGCAAAAATAAAACTCTTGGGACTTCATCAAAATAAAAAGCTTCTGCACAACAAAGGAAACAATCGAGAAAACTGAAAGACAGCCTACTGAATGGAAGAAGATGTTTTCAAATAACATATCTGATAAAGGTTTAGTATCCAAAATATATAAAGAACTTGTACAACTCAACACCCAAAAACCAAATAATCTAATGAAAAAATTGTCAGAAGACATGAACAGACATTTCTCCAAAGAAGACATCCAGGTGGCCAACAGGCAGGTGAAAAGATGCTCAACACCACTCATCATCAGGGAGATGCAAATCAGTACTGCAATGAAACAGCGCCTCACACCTGTCAGAATGGCTAATGCTGGAGAAACCCTGAACCTGAAACCACAGCAGTCTATAAAAAGGAGTCAGATTGGCCAGCAGGGGGCAGGCTTGTTCCAGCCAGTGGGACAGCACCGTCTAGGGCGTGGCTCCTAAAGTGCCAGGTTCCACAGTGAAAAGCATCGCCACCCTGAGCCAATGTCCACATTGGCTCATCCCCCAAACCTCCGAATATGTTCGTTTATATTCCAAAAGAACTTTGCAGATGTGACTAAGGGTTTGAGACAGGGGGACTATCCTGGATTACCCAGGCCCCACTGTGATGACAGGGGTCCTCCCAGGAGGGAGGCAGAGAGAGAAGATGCTACATTGCCTGGGGCTCTGGAAAGAGAGAGGGGGGCCATGAGTCAAGGAGTGCAGGTGTCCCCTCGAAGCAGGAAAAGGCAAGGAACCCACTCACCCCTAGACCCTCCGGAAGAACCCGTTATGGACGTCTCCTGAACTGTAGGAGAATAAACTGTGTTGCTTTAGGCCACGAAGTTTGTGCTATTTGTCATAGCCGCAGTAGGAAACCCATACACCATCTTTCGGGCTTTGAACAAACCTACTAAGCTCCTTCCCAAAGTGGAGCCTCGCGCATGTTGTTCCTGCGACCTCAGCCACCCCCTCTGCCCTCCCCACCTGCTCCCGCACCTGGCTAGTCCCCCGCTCCCCTCCCACCAGTGTTCTGGCCTCTGCCTAAATAATCCTTCTTCGGGGAAAGCTTCCCTGCTAGATCATGTCTCCATGCCCCCATTATTGCTCTCAAGACCCCTTCCCTTCAGTACACCCCCACTGATCTCCCTCATGGCACACTGGCCACCAAGGTCCTGAATTCCGTAAACCTGTCCCCAACATCACTCTGTCCTGTCCTGTATTTGTTGAAGATCCCTCTCCTCTGCCTGATGGAAGGCTCTGTGATGTCAGTCCCCAGTTCAACAATGGCTCAAAGGATGTTTATGGGACAGCTGAGCAGCTGCTGGAGGCGTGAGGAAGGCCAGCGTGGTGCCAGCCCCCGGCAACCACTTGGAGCTCTTCTCCTGGACAAGCCTCCTTTATTCTCGTTCCTCATCCTGCCCACCACTCTTTCAGCAAACATGACTCAGCACTTCGTGTGTGACCAGCTTTGACTTCAGGGAACTCTGAGTCTGGTAGGGAAAACAGGGCCAGTGAACGGACTCTTGGAGGAGTGAGCGATGGCTCTAGAGTGTGCTGAGGTCAACCTAGAGGACGCCTGGAGCCAGCAGGTGTCCTTGAAAGGGATGGCCCAAGCCCAGCTTCCTTTACTTTGAGTCACGTTTTTTCTGGACCAGAATCAGCCAACCACACACGTGTCCCTGAGCCAAGCACACAGCAGACCGACACGTCCAGCTGGTCTCAAGGCTTTCATTTCTTTGAAGAGATGGTTTCGCACAAGGGCTAAGCACACATGCTCTGTGACCAGCCCACCTAGGTTCAAATCCAAGCTCCAGGATTCAATCCCTGTGCAATCTCAGGCCAGCCAATCTCTATTGTCTCTGTTCTTTGTTCCCATTTCTGTAAACAGACATGACGTTTATAATCCCTACCTTGGGGCACCTACCATGAATGGTGGTAGCGATAAATCAATGAAATAATCTCATTGAGGTCCAGATCCTGGCTTTTGTGGAGCTGCTTGTTCAACCCAGAATAAATATTAGCTCAGTTTTTTTCTTGCCTTTTTTTTTTTTTTTTGGTCTTGATTATTTGCTAGAATGTGAAGCAGGTGCCAAAAACAGAAGGAAAAGATTCATGGAAAAATACTTCTATTCATTTCTTTTTCTCCAAAGCAGAAAAAACAACCGTTTGTAGTGGTAGATGTGAGACAGGGGGCTGGCAGAGCCTCAGAATTGTGTTGATGCCCTGCCACAGATGGACGGCCGGGTTCTAAAGGATGGAGGAGCAGAGAAGTGACCTCCTCTCTGCTGTTGGCAGAAAGATTCTAGGGGCGCTCACTTTTCTCAGATTCAGAAGTGGGAGTGGCTGAGTTCTGGGAAGACTAAGGGGTCTTTGGGCATCAAGATGGGCTGGGGTCTGGACGGAGGTCCACCTTGGGGCAGGGGTGTGGGGAAGCAGCTAGACAGAGTGTGGAACAGGACTGGGTCGTGGTGAATGGGGTACCATGTGTGTCCAGAGAAGAGCCCCAAAAGAGACAACGGTTCATTTGTACGTCCAGCCAAGGATTATTCAGCACCAGCTGTATACCGAGTGTGGCGCCTACGGTAGCGAACGCAGGTAAGCAGGTGGAGGCAGGAGGCAGAGAAGGCCGTTTGGAGACCGTCCTGACAGTCGGGGCAGATGCAGGCTGGCCGTTCTCATCCGGAGGCTAGACTCCATGTCAGGTGACAGAACGCGCCTCAGGGGACTCCACCCTGGGCAAGGGCAGCGCCCCGGATCCTCTACCCACGGGTCCATCCTCACTCCGAAACACTCGCTGAAAAATCCCCCATCCTCAAACCCGGAAAAGGATTGGAGAGCTCAAAAGTGGAAGGGAGATGCTGTGTGTCTTGCTTCCTCTGAGCCCTGGGTTTGGTGCACCCCTGGGGAGGCAATGACATGCCGGACCCCTCTACAACGGCCAGCTCCTGCGGGGTGCCCTCCCAAAACCACATTCTACCATTCCGTGGAGTTCTGCAGCGGGTCTCGTGGTCAGATCCCCTTCTGTATGGACCAGACACTCCTGGAGGGTAGGGACCACACTGTGAGAACTTGCAGGAGTCATGTTACCTCTCTGGGCCTCAGTTTCCCCTCATGTGCCACTCTGCAGAATTCTGCATATCCATGACACTCCATTCTGTCAAAGAGCTTTAATTGTGGGATGGAAAAGGAGGGAAGCTGAGGGTTTGGAGGAAGGGTAGGAATCATCAAACACAGATCCTGATTCTACGGGTCCCTCGGCGGGGCCGGACTTAAAACTCGGGGTGTGTCTGCAGCCGCCTGCTGCCTGGCAAGTACGAACAGCACAGTGGGTCTCCGGTTGGTTCTGCCTGCATTGCTCTCACATGGCAGTCCTCAGAAGCGCGGGACAGGGTGCAGGCGAGGGGGAGGGATGGGGATGGCATGTTCCCGCCGGGACAAAGCATAAGGTGGTGGTCTGGGGTAGGACGAGGTGTAAATGCTCTCCCTCGGGGCAGCCTTGGGCGCAAGCCAACTCCGTTGCAGCTGTTCGTAGAGTCCGTAGTTCGTAGGGGGAGCTGCAAGAGAAGCCAGAGTCTGGGTGAACAGGGCGTGGACAGGGGAATGTGTGGCGTGGGGCCCTGGAGGTTTTCCGGGGCTGCAGTATCAGGGACCAAGGCTGGCAGGGCTCCAGAGGGAAGAAGGGCTTGCAGGAGTGTTGGCTCAGCGTGGGGTCTGCTCCCAGCATACTCAGGCGGAACCAGGCACTGGCACATAGGCCTCAGAAAAATCAGCCCCATAACTGGTGGAGGGTGGCCCTGCCGGCTCCCGGGGGACTGTCCTCCCCTAGCAGGGAAGGGAGCAGGGCAGGCTTGTGAGACTTCTCGGGAGGAGAAACCCTTGCAAAAGTAATGCAGTGACAAGCAGCTCACCATCGGACCCAGGCCCCTTTGCATCGAAGGGTAGGGAGTCCGAAAAGTTGGATGCAAAGAATGAGGGTAGCTTGAAATGTAAATCAGATCAAGGCACTCTCTTACAAAAATCCCTTCAAAGTCCTGTTGCTTCTGGAAGGACAAAATCCGCAAGGCTGGTGCTGGCCTATGAGCCCGGATGTGGTCTTCTTCCACTCCTGCTGTGTAACATCTTTGCTTGCTATTTCCTCCCCTGGAATTCTCCCCCCCCCATTCCTATATGGCTCCCTCCTTCTCAACTCAACTCTCTCTTCCAGAGCGACCATCCCTCATCATTCCACCCAAAGGAAATTCACAAGTACGTGCCTCACTTTGCGTGCCTTACCAGTGTCTTTGCTTCACGGCGCACATCCTGGTCCAGAATGATCTTACTTGCCAGATCTTAAGTTATCCATTAACAGTGTCTTATCTGAGACCCACTGGAATGACAACTACCCAAGGGCAGGAATTCCTCCCCTTGGTGACTCCTGTGTCCCCAGGTGCTCCGTCAGGGCAGGGCCCCAGGGAACTGGTCATCACTGTTGACGCAAAGGTGACGGATCTGAGTGCAATGATGCTGTTCCTGCCACCTGTGCTCCCGGTAAAACCCACGTGGCCCCGGTGCCCAGGTGAGGGCTTCATCACACAGCCAACGTCACCTCCGTGGCAAGAAGTGGCCCTGCGGGTCAATAGGATTCTCCCCCTCTTGTGTCATTCTAATGCTCTCTGTGTGAGTCTCTCAGCATCCACAGCCCTAGGCAGCCGTGGACCCCTCCCAGCCCAGCACAGGGCGAAATCCCGAATTGGATGAATACCAAGAAGGGGGAAGTCCGATTTCTCTGGGAGCCACAGCAGCTTGTGTCCACTCCAGGCGCGACGTGGGGGCAGGCCTGGGTTGTAATTGTGCCGGTTGTAATGGTCATCGTAGGTGCTGATCAGATGGCGGTGGGAGGGCTCCTGGTGGTGCGTGATCAGGTGTTTGTACGGGAGCCCCTGGAGGGACAGACACAGCGAGCGTGTTACTGATCGGAGCAAGGCATCCACATGGCCGTGGCCGGAGGCCAGGGCTGCCGCCGCGGACGTGTGTGATACTGATGTGACTGTTGCTGCCTGAGCCCTCGGGGCCGCGGCCGGGGAGACACCGTTGTCTGGCTGCCCACCGTGACGCAGCTCACCTTCACACACATGCCCCAGCCCGAGCATGGGCTATGGGGACGCATTGAAATGAAAGGCAGGACACCCTGCTGCTAGGAAGAGTCAGAGCCTCTGCTGCCCTTGTGATCTGAAGTTACACCCTCTGCTGTGTCTCTAGGCTCCTCCATCCCAGGGCCTATTTCCATGGCAAGTGGAAGACGTTGACTACGGGCCTGATATATGCACCTTGTATTTCAATCAGTTACTATGGGAAGAGTCAGAGAACGCTCCATAAATTGCCTTCTCCTGCAAAGGATTTATGGCTCCCTCAGCTGGAAACTCGGGGAGTGATTTCTTTGGTGGGAGTTATTTACAAGAAGAAAGCCGTGTCCTCCTTACTCTGGGACGTTTGCCTGCATCAGTGCCTTTCCGAAGAAAATCCTCCCGGCCCTGGAAGGGAATCTTGGAGGACTGGGCTGATTTACAGGGGAGGATAATGTGGATTTCCATGCCTGTCCTCTTGTCTGGAGCAGACAGGGAGGTCTGTGTCTGCTCTGGTCTGGAAACGCCGGCTACACATAATATTTCAAGCGGTGGTTCCATAAATAAGTCAGATCACAATGCCAAAGGGAGACGAGGGGGACAGGCACAGACATTAGGCAGGGGTTCCCAAGATCCACATCACCAGGTGCCCAGAGTACACGTCCAGGGACAGGGAAAGCAAGTTGGAGGGGTTCCCATGAACCAAGGGAAGTGCCAAGGAGGCATCACAACAGGGGAAAGAGAAAAGGATTTTCTTCTTGGTTTGGGGCACGGCCCTGCTGTCTTGATGATCTGCCTGGGATTTTTGTTTTGATCAGGTATGGTCAGGTGACAGAGAGACAGCTGCCTTGGGGGGAAAAAAGTGATTTGGAAAGTTTATTACTTTCAATTCCCGAGAAGAGAGGGCACCACACAGGGCCACATAGGGAAGCACCAGGGTCATAGAAGCCGCAGGAGGAAGCATGGCCCAGGGCCTCCGTGTGTTTTCCAAGGGAAGGAACAGGTGAGGCAGGGTAGGCAAGTTTGAGAAGTTTAGGATTGCAGAGTTTGAATGATTTCAGCAGGCTCTGGGCTAACAACGTGCCTCTGGTTATCGGTGCCCGGCCCTGGAGTGATTTAGGGCAAAGGGATATTGGCTTGTCATGTGAGTCTTGTAGAAAAGAGGTGGCGGGGGTATGGGTTCTGGGTTAGCTGGTTTGTATCCCAAAGGCGTGCTTCCAGCAAGCTGTTTACTGTTGTGGGAACTAGCCAGCCCTGGGAGGGCCGGCTGTCCAGGATTAGCACGGCCCCTAAGATGTCAAACCATCTGAAATATAGAACATAAAAAATTTGATTAATACACCTGCCTAGGGCAAAAGCACAGGAAGGGGGTCCTCCCTGGGGATGCTAACCCCATCGATCCAGAGTGGATTGAAGGAGCAGGTGTGCATTTGCCTAAGAAGGAGAAAGTGTGAAGTGGGGATGGGAGCTGGCCGTCCTCAGAGGAAGAGCCCGCGGCGGAAGCAGCTGTGGGGGAGCAGGGCGATGTCCAGGGTCCCCAGCGCACAAGCAGCAGATCTGAACAGAGTCCTTGGAAATGGCTCTCTGATTGCTTGGTTCTATTCTGTGTATATGTTGGCAGGGGGCTTCTTAACTTTAACCAGATTATATAAAGATTTATTTATTTGTTATTTGAGAGAGAGAGAGAGCAGGGGGAGGGGCAGAGGGAGAAGAAGGGAGAGAATCCCCCCACTCCCTCTTACCTCGATTCTTCTCTTGCCATACCACCTGGAGATCTGGTCTGGTCTGTGGCCTGGGAAGGGGACATACTCTTCTCTGTAAATGCACTGAGGTGTTTTCTCAGTGGCTTTGGTGAACTGAAAAAGATGAAATATTCAGGACAACTTCTGGGATGCACCTTCTCACATCTCTGCAACATGCCGTCCCGTCCTGGGCTTGGGAAAGCTGGGCAGAGAAAGGGTAAGCATACAGCCCAGGGCATCCTGCACAAGGCAGGCTTAATTTTGCTGCCTCCCCTTCCAGAGCTTAGAAAGGAACGTGCTCAGGCCCTTGGCACCACACGCCGCAGGAAAGCTGTGACTTGTGTCACGCAACCACTTCTCCTGGTCTGCACCTGTTCCCTTTGTCTTCTCTCTCCCTGTTCCCCCCTCCTGCTTGCTTCCTTCCTCTCTTTTTCTCCTTTGTTTTCCTCACCTCTCCCCAGTTCCACTCTTCCCCCTCCATTATGCTTGTTTCCTGGTTCATTTGTTTAAAAATTTACTGCGGTAAAACACACATAACAAAATTTACCACTTTAACCATTTTTACGTACACAGTTCAGTAGCGTCAAGTACACTGACATGGTCGTGCAGCCATCATCGCCTGTCTCCAGGACTTCTTCATCTCTCAAACTAAAGCTCTGAGCCCATTAAACAGCTCCCTCCCTCCGCCCCTGGCACCCACCATTCTGTTTTCTGTCTCTATGAATTTGACTGCTCTGGGTACTTCATGCACGTGGATTCAGACAGCGTTTGTCTTTCCATGCCTGGCTTATTTCCCTTAGCATGGTGTCTTCGAGGTTTATCTTCATTGCAGCATGTGTAAGAATTTTCTTCCTTTTAAAGGCTGAGGAATATTTCATTGTATGCGTATGCTACATTTTGCTTATCCATTCGACCTTTTGGTTACTGTGAATAATGCTGCTATGAACATGGATGTATGAATATCGCTCTTCAAAATCCTTCTTTCAGCTCTTTTGGGTATAAACCCAGAAACGGAACTGTTGGGTCGTATGGTCATTCTATGTTTAATCTTTTTAGCAACTGCCATACCGTCTCCCACAGCAGCTGCGCCATTTTACATTCCCACTAATGAGGCACAAGCATACCAATTTCTCCTCCTTGCCGACACCTGCTACTTTTTTTCCTCTTTCTTTCTTTTTTTTTTTTTATCATAGCCATCTTAATGGGTGTGAAGTGATTTTGATTTGTGGTTTTGATTTGCTTTTCCCTCATGACTAGTGATATTGGGCATCTTTTCATGTGCTCATTGGCCATTTGCATAACGTGGAGGCATATCTGTTCAAGTTTTTTCCCCATTTTTAATTGTTGGGTTTTTTTATTGTCGAGTTGTAGGAGTTCTTTATATATCTTGGATATTAATCCTTTACCATATATAAGATTTGGAAACATTTTATCCCATTCCGTAAGTTATCTTTTCACTCTATTGATAGTGTTCTTTGATGCATAAAAGTCTTCAATTTTGATGAAAGCCTAATTTATCTTTTTTTTCTTTTGTTATCTATGATTTCAGTGTCCTACACACACAAAAATAATTGCCAATTTCAATGTCATGAAGCTTTTCTCCTATGTTTTCTTCTAAGAGTTTTACAGTTTTAGGTCTTACATCTAGGTTTTTGAACCATTTTGAATTCATTTTTGTATGCAGTGTAAGGTAAGGGTCCAACTTCATTCTTTTACATTTGGATGCGCAGTTTCCCCAGCACCATTTGTTGAAAAGACTGTCCTCTCACCATTGAATGATCTTGCCAGGCCTGTTGAAATCATTTGACCAGGTAAGTGAGGATTTATTTCTGAGCTCTTTATTTTATTCCATTTGTTTATATGTCTGCCTTTATGCCGGTATCCCAATATTTGGTTACTGTAGCTTTGTCGTAATTTTTGAAATCAGAGAATGTGAGTCCTTCAACTTCACACTTCTTTTCTTTTCAAGATTGTTTTGGCTATTTAGTTTCTTGAGATTCCAAATGAATTTTAAGGCAGATTTCTTAATTTCAGCAAAAAAAAAAACAAAAAAAAATCATAAAGATTGCATTGATTCTGTAGCCAGTTTTGGGTAGTATCGACATCTTAATGATATTGTGTCTTCCAATCCATGAACATAGGACATCTTTCCATCTATTGACGTTGTGTTTCATTTCTTTCGACAATATTTTGTAGTTTTCATTATATAAGTCTTTTGCCTCTGTGGTTAAGTTTGTTCCTAAGTATTTTATTCTTTTTGGTGCTATTGTAAATAGAGTTGTTTTAGATCCCCCCTTTAGATAGTTCATTGTTAGTGTATAGAAACGAATTTTTGCATGTTGATTTTTGTATCTTGCTACTTTGCTGAATTCATTTATTAGTTTGACAGTTTTTTTCTGGGTCTTTTGTTTGTTTTGTTTGTGTATGTGTGGTCTTTAAGGTTTGGTACATATAAGATCCTGTCATCGGCAAACAGATAATTTTGCTTCTTCCTTTCCAATGTCTATGTTTTTTATTTCTTCTTCTTGACCAATTGCTCTGGCTAGAACTTTAGAATCAAACTGGCAAAGCAGACATTCTTGTCTTATTCCTGATCTTAGAGGAGAAGTTTTTTTGGTCTTTTACCATTGAGTATGACATTAGCTATGGCTTTTCATATATAGTCTTTGTTATGTTATGTTAGTCAAATGCTAAGTAGAATTCACCATCTAGTTATGGACTTGTATTTTGGAGATGTTTTTGATTCTTACTCGTTACAGATCTATTCAGATTTTCTATTTCTTCATGACCCTTTCTTCAATATATACTGTCCTTCTTTGGCTCTTATACCAATTTTTGACTAAAAGTCTATTTTTTTAATGATATTGGTATAGCCAACCCACCCTCTCTTGTTTGCTATTTGGATGGATATCTTTTTCTGTCCTTTCCCTTTTAACCTATGTATGCCCTTAGATCTAAAGACAGTCTCATAGATGGCATATAGTTGCATCCTAGGTTTTGGGGTCCCCCCACCATTTTTCCAATCTATGTCTTTTGATTGAAAGGTTAATTTATTTGCATTGAAAGTAATTACTGTCTGGGGAGGACTTATTTTTGCCATTTTGTTATTTGTTTTCTTGAAAGATTTTTGTCCCTCATTTCCTTCGTTGCTACATTTGTTTGTGTTTAGTTGATCATTTTCAGTGACATTTTAAATTTCTTTCTTATTTCCTTTCTTGTGTATTCTAGAAATATTTTCTTCATAGTTATCATGGGGATTGCATATAACATCCTAAAGTTAAAACAACCTTTTTAACAACCTATTTTAAATGGACACCAACTTGACTTAGCTCATATATAAAAATTCTGCTTCTTTACAGCCCTGTCATCTCCCAGTTTATGTTACTGATGTCATAAACTGCATCTGGATATATTTTGTACCCATTAACATAGATTTATAATTATTTTTATGCATTTGTTTTTTTAAAATCCTATAAAAATAGTGGAGTTACAAACCAAAATTACAATAACAGTGGTTTTTATATTTGTCCATGTGTTTACCTTTACCAGAGGTCTTTATTTCATATGGCTTTGAGTTACTGTCTAACATTGCTCCATTTCTTGTAGGTCAGGCCTAGTGGTTAAAAATTCCTTCAGCTTTGGTTTATCTGGGGATGCTTTAGTTTCTCCTTCATTTTTGAAGGATGATTTTGCTAGCTATAGAATTCTTAGTAGACAGGTGTTGTGGTTGGTTTCTTTTTAGCACTCATCCCACCCCCTTTAGGCCTGTAAGGTTTCTGCTGAGAAATCTACGGATAATCTTATAAAGGCTGGTTTGTACTTGATGTGTCATTTTATTTTGCTGCTTTCAAATTCTTTTTTCTTTGACTTTCAACAGGTTGAGTATAATATGTCTTTGTGTAGGTCTCTTTGGATGTTTCCTATTAGAGTTCTCTGAGATTCTTGGATTTATAGACACGTGTCTTGTCTTCAAATTTAGGAAGTTTTCAGCCTTTATTTCTTCAAATATTTTTTCTGCCCCTGTCTCTTTTTTCTCCCATAAAGTGTATACTGGCCTGCATGATGATGACCCATAAATCTTTAGATTCTGTTTGCAATTCTTTATTCCTTTTTTTGTCTCCTCAGACTCAAGAATTTCAAATGACCTCTCTTCAAGTTCTCTGATTCTTTCTTCTGCCTGTTCAAGTCCACTGTCAAACACCTCTAGTGAATTTTTTCAATGTAGTTATTGTATTTTTCAGCTCCATAATTTCTGTTTGATTTCATTTTATAATTTCTTTTTTTTATTAATATTCTCATTTTGTTCATATATTATTTTCCTGATTTCCTTCAGTTCTTTGTTCATGTTTTCTTTTAGCTCTTTATGCATATTCAAAGTGATTGTTTTAAGGTTTTTGTCTAGTCCATTTAAGGGAAGATCTCCACTAACTAACAGGGCACATTCCAGGGTGAATGAAGTCTTAAGTTCTCAGGAGTTTTCTGAGCATGCGTCTTGCCTGAACCTGTGTGTGTGTGTGCATGTGTGGTGTGCTTTTTTATTTAGTCTATATACACAGCTACTTTAAAATGCCTTAATTTCCCAAAGAGTGTCTCCCCTGCTTCTTCTCAAGGTCTTTTATGTTCTGTTGCATTCCTCCACCTGTAATCTCCAGCCTCAGACTTTCACAGGTCTATAGTCTCCTAGCAGCTGTAACCACCCCTGCTTTCAACAGCTTTTCTTAGCCTGAAACATGAACTATGACATGTTTCCCTATCTGAGCTCTGAGTTAAGCAAAGTAGGGGTAGCAATCCCTCAAGCGGCCTCCAGACAGATTAAAATGTTGCTCCACTCTCTCTGGGTTCAAGGGAAGGAACTGGGAGCTGAGTTTCTCTTATACTACACCATGCTGTTCTGAGGAGAAAATGAGAAAAGAGCAAGTAAAAATACCATGGAATTTCCTACCATTTTGAATGTGAGTTTTTCTAAATTGGACATTTGTTTGGTTGCTGTGGACCTTTGACTGCTTTTCAGAACTCTTTTATACTTATTTTAGCTAGACCATAGTTGTTTCTTAAATGTTTCTGTGGGAGAGTAAGGAGCTGGAGCTTCTTAGTCTGCCATGTTTTTCATGTCTCTCCAACTCTGCTCTCTTTATGCAATCTCTTCTAGGCATAGGACCAGCCCATAGTATCCTTGGGTACTATCTCACCCACAGGAGCCTGGAGGGCTTGCTTAGCCAGTTCTCCTAGCCCTTGGACCCTCTCTTACACACACCTGCTCCCCAAATAAGGTCAAGTGCCATGAGAACTAACAATGGCCACAGGCCACATCTAGCCGGAGGGGTGGTGAATGCAAATGTTCTCCCTGAAAACAGCCTTTTCCAGTTCTCAGAAGTCACCACCACCCTTCCCCATGCTTACACCAAAGCTGCCAATTGATATCATCCTCTTTTCCTTGGCCACTTCCCAAGAAGGCATGAGGATATCTACATGTCTCTGCAGAAATTTAAGTGGCTCAATCTTGATTGCCACCACAAGTAAAGATACCCAATTTCAAGTAGGCCAATTCAGGCAAAGTATTTTTGTGTTGGCCTTTAAAGTACACGGGGAAACCAAGAGCCCATTTGTTCTGTTTTGAAAGTAAAAACTGAAATGCGCAGACAGGGCAAGGTTGTGGAATGCGTGTCAGAGAGCAGTAGCTCATCCCTGGACATCCATGCAGGGAGTGGCAAGCCTGCGTTGGAAGTTACCCCACTCTGGGAAGGGCCAGGCCCGGGATAGCAGACGTTCTTCAAATCAAGGTGCAGAGGAATTAGGGACAGGGAACACCAGATGCCTAAAAACAGGCCACTGAAAATAATGCTGTAAGGCACAACTATATTAACACTTCTGCTATGGCATTTTCGAGGTATAATGGGGACTTTGATGATTGCTTGAATGTAACTCCCCTATGAAGAGCACAGAGACCCTAATGCCACATTGTTAAGATGTAACCATCTATGACCCTTCATTTGGAAATAGTAATGACCTCATTCCTACCTCTGCCTGCCAGGCCATCCCCCAAGCCCTCTGTCTACTTTCTCCCATTCCTTACCTTCCTCCTCTCTTCCACCCAGTTTCCAGTGAGCACTCGGGTTGAATACTTGGTCTCAACCTTCCAGCTTGGGGTAGAGAAGGACTGTGGACTTACTGCCGTCAAAAACTGCATGGTAAGTGTTTGCCCTGAGTCTTTTGAGTTGACACAGTTTCAGGTTTCGGGAGTGGGGAGATGTTACGCAATTGCTGAGTTTAGGGTGTCTTTTTCATCTTCCCAGCCACCCTTTTGAGTGGGTATAGATAATGACACTCTGCCAATTTCACAGAATAAATGTTCCCGAGAGTCTACTTTCAGCCTCCAGGGAGAGGTGACGTGATCTTGGATTCCCTACTGTTGACTGTCTCCATGGTGATAGCCTGTGTGTATTAATACTCTCCTTAAGGGGGAAGCTGATTCTTCAGGAGAAAAACTGTCCCCATAGAAGCAAATTGAACCAACGATAACCACCACAAATGCAGGGCCAGAAAAACCTTGTTTTCGTGTTGTCGCCCTGTGAGAGACATCGTCCTTGGGGTGCTTTTACAAGGGTGAGTTGAGATGGTCGCATTCTATTACTAATTCTCTTTCTCTAGTGCTGATGTGTTAAGCCCATGCAGAGACATTTGCATGTAGTCACTCATTTAATTCTCACAGCAGCCCTATGAAGCAGATGCCACTAATATACCCATTTTATAGATGAGAACAGTGAAGCAAAGAGAGATTAAGTAGCTGTTTAAAGTCACACATGTGAGACAGCCAGGATTTGAATCCACTCTGATTCAGGCCTAGACCCCTGGGCTCCACTCAGTGCTTGTCTGCCCCTTTGCCTAAGGGGCTTCCACAAAGAATCCTCTCTTTGGGCTCAAACTGATACCATGCGGTTCGTCGGGTTAGTCTTCATCCGCCCCACAATCATTTTTCTTGAGCACATGCTACATCTTGGGCACTGAGCTGTGGGTATAATGCATCAGTGACTAGACCAGGGTCCCATCCCCACAGAGGGACCCCACTGAGGTCCAATGGGAAAAAGCCATTATTTTGCTGATTTACTAAGAAAAAAAAATTAGGAACCACCTCTCTATCAACGGAGGGCCAGTTCAATAAATTGTGGTACATCCATATAATGAAATACTCTGTAGCTGTTAAAAATGCTAACAGAGAAAGGTGCCCATAATACGATCGAATTAAAGAAGCAGAACCCTGTAGTTTCGCTTGCCACAAATGAAGATATCCAATTTCAAGTAGGCAATTCAGAGATGTATTTTCCAACAGCCTTTAAACAAAAGTAGAGGAACTCCAAGAAACTATTTGTTCCCTCTTGAAACTAACCATGTGGTGGGGGAAAGATATGAAGACACACCACAGAGCATGGCAGACCTCTATTTGGCAGGGACGACAGTCTGGGCAGGCTAGAGCCAGGAAGAGGCGATGTCCTTCCGATCCAAGTACAGGGGAGTCATGTGTTCTGTATAATTGCATTTTTCAAAACTTTTAATTATAAAATGTAACACAATATGAACAAGTACATTAAAAATAAATGTACAGGGGCGCCTGGGTGGCACAGCGGTTAAGCGTCTGCCTTCGGCTCAGGGTGTGATCTCGGCGTTATGGGATCGAGCCCCACATCAGGCTCCTCTGCTGTGAGCCTGCTTCTTCCTCTCCCACTCCCCCTGCTTGTGTTCCCTCTCTCGCTGGCTGTCTCTATTTCTGTCGAATAAATAAATAAAATCTTTTAAAAAAAATAAAATAAAAATAAAAAAATAAATGTACAGATAAATGAATTGCAGTAGAGCAAACCCCCACAAAGCAGCACAGAGGTCAAGAAGCAGAACATTGCCAGCACCCCAGTGTCACACATGCCTCCTGCTTTCTAACCTGACTTTTGTAGCTGTAGCTTCCTTGCTTTTTTTTTTTTTTTTTTTTTTGCTGAGCACCAAAGGAGGCTTTCCTTTACCCTA
>NC_048228.1:9273247-9372115 GCF_002007445.2 Ailuropoda melanoleuca | reverse complement strand
TTTTTTTTTTTTTTTTTTTTTATGCTGAGCACCAAAGGATGCATTCCTATACACTAATGCTTAGCCTTATACGTGTTTCTGGAGTTGGTATAAATGAAACTATATAACATGTATTCTATTTGAGTCTGGTTTCTTTTCCTCAACATAGTTAATATTTTTTTATGATTTTATTTATTTACTTGAGAGAGAGAGAGACAGAGCACAAGCAGGGGGAAGGAGGCAGAGGGAAAAGGAGAAGCAGACTCCCCAGTGAGCAGGGAGCCTGACGTGGGGCTCAATCCCAGGACCCTGGGATCATGACCTGAGCCAAAGGCAGATGCTTAACTGACTGAGCCACCCAGGAACCCCTATAGTTAATATTTTTAAGATTCATTCATGGTTACCTGGGTGGCTNAACCCCTATAGTTAATATTTTTAAGATTCATTCATGGTTACCTGGGTGGCTTAGTCGGTTAAGCAAGTGTCTGCCTTCTGCTCAGGCGATGATCCCAGAGTCCTGGGATCAAGTCCCGCATCGGGCTCCCTGCTGAGCCGGGAGTTTGCTTTTCCCTCTACTCCTCCCCCCATCCCTGCTCAGGTGCATGCTCTCTCTCTCTCTCTAGCAAAAATAAATAAATAAATAAATAAATAAATAAATAAATAAATAATCTTTTAAAAAAAAAGATTCACTCATGTTGCATGTAGTTATGGTTGCTATGACCTTTTTCTGCATGTCTCCTGGGGCCCAGATACAGCCATTTCTCCAGAGCAGTGGTTCTCACATTTCTAGTTTCTCAAAAATTATGGAGGACCCAAAGACCTTTTTAAAATGTGGATTGTATTGGTGGTCTGGAGCCGGGTCATAGCTGCTCATGAGAGCCCACAGTGCCCATCACTTCCCAACACTACATTCTGTGAAATCACATTGGTAGCTCAAAATCATTCATGGTGGAGATATTTATACCACAGAAGGGGCAAACCCAATAGAGGAATATAAGTATATTGGTTATTATTGATTGATTTCAAAAAATTCCATCTGTCGTGATAGATTGTTTTGTGTAAAGGAAAAAATCTAACCTCATAGAGATAAGTAGTTAGAAGGGAAAGAAATATTTTAATAGTCTTTGAAGCCAATTGTGGATATTCTTTGATGCTACAGCAAAACTCAATGAGTGGTAGTTTCTTAAAGGTTAGTTACAATGTGGAATCTGAAACTATTCAGTCACCTCCTTGAGCTCTGTTACATTAAAATCCACAGGTTGAGTTTGTGCTTTGAGCAGATCTTTCAGTTACTTGTGGTTTTGTAACATCATGGTGGTCACTGGAATACTGAGCCTTACAAATCTTCCAAATGTTGGTGTATTTTATGATATTTTAAAAATTGCATCTGCTAATACCACTAGTGATCTCATCAGAAAAGCATTCAAGTGTTAGGAAGTTGACCAGCTCACAGCGATGAAAATTCTAGTTTTAGTTTGAAAGCTCAAAAACTCTGTCATCAGCAGCAACTAATGTCCAATTTTCTCTGAAGCGTCAGACCTACTTCATTCATTTTTAAGAAAATATCTGCCAGATGTTCCAATGTGAATAATCACGATTTGTCTCCCCAACATGTCTTCAAGTAAAAATGGTATTTAATTTTTTAAAAAAGCCCACCTAATTCTGCTTATAACTTCAGTGCTGTTTTTCAAGAGAATATCATTCTTGGGTTTGCGACAGCAGAGTTTTCTTCACACCTACCTTCTGTTCCATCACACGGCATGTTGGAAGTGTATCCGCTCAAAGGTCAAGATTAATAAAATTAATCATTTTTATTTCTTCTTCATCAAGGACAACCTTAAGTGAAACCAGCATCATCATCATCACCATCATCATTATTATTACTTCACTGTTAGTGTGTGGTGGTGGAGTCATGACTGTTAACACCACTGGCAACCCTGCCTGGATCGGGCATGGGCACCAACTGCTTTACCACCACTGCACCTGCACTCTCAGTGCCAATGTCGACACGGTGAAAAGGGGCAAACAATATCTTAGCATTATTAAGAAAATAGTTTTGCCCTTGCAGGTCCCCTGAAGGAAGCTTGAGGATCTCCGGGGATCTTGCTTTGGAAACCTCTGCTCTGAGATATAGACCTATAACGGTGGAATTGCTGGGTCATAGGGTGTCTTCAACTTTGGTAGACAGCTCCCACCTGTTCTCCAATATGTCAGTTTATACTCCCCCCCATCAGCATGTATGTTTGTTTCCATCACTCCACACGTCTAGAACTTTTTCATCATCCTAAACAGAAGCTCTCTACCCATTAAGCAATAGCTCCCCATTGCTACTTCCCCCAGGCGCTAACAATCCCTGTTCTACTTTCCATCTCTATGAATTTTCCTGTTCCACGTACCCCGTATAAGAGAAAGCATACAGGGTTTTTATTTGGTTTGGTTCAGTCTTGCTTATTTCACTTAGCCTAATGTTTTCAAGGTTCATCCATGGTATAGTACGTGTCAGAATTTCATTCTGAATTTCTTTTTTTGGATGAATAATGGCTGAATAATATTCTGTTATATATATAGACCACACTTTGTGTATCCATTCATCTGTTGATGGACATTTGGATTGTTTCCACCTTTTGGCTATTGTGAACAGTGTGGCTATGATCATGGGTGTACAGGTATCTGAGTTTTTCCCTTTCCAATCTTTGGAACATCTAGGGAGAAAATTGGCAACACAAAACTCTTTTCCCCCAGGGTTCACACCAGTTTATATTCCCATCAGCAATGCTCAGGCATTCCTATTTCTCCACATCCTTGCCAACACTTGTTACATTTCATTTTTATTAACAATCCATCCTAATGAATGTGAGGCGATACCTCATTGTGGCTTTGATTTGCATTTCACTAATGACTAATAATGTGGAGCATCTTTCCATGTGTTTATTGGCCATTTGTGTATCATCTTTAAGAAAACATTGCCCATTTTTTAGTTGGGTTGTTTGTTTTGAAGTGTTTTTTGTTTGCTTCTTTGTTTGGGTCTTTTGTTGTTGTTGGTGGTGGTGGTTTTCTTCGCTTTTTTTGTGTGTGTGTGGTTGAGTTGTAGGGATTCCTTCTATATTCCTGATGTTAATTCCTTATCAGATATATGATTTACAAATATTTTCTCTTATTCTATCAGTCGTCTTTTCCCTCGCAATATTGTCTGTTCCTATGTATTTTATATTTTATGCAACTTAAATGGATTATTTTTATTTCATTTTCTGATTCTTGCCTACATATTAAAATGCAACTGATTTTTTCTTTTTTTCTTCTTTTTTTAAATCTACGCCTTTATTTATTTACTTTTCATTAAGTTTAAATCCTTGAGGGGTACAGCATCACACAGATTCTGTGGCCAATGGCTTTAGCTGGAAGGATGCTTCGGAATCTGGCACGAATCATGCCACTGTTTCCGTGAGCATGAGTTCCTTTTCCCCAGATAACTCTAGTTTTCTTTGGTTTGCCGCCAGGAATCACTGTGTTGTTCTTTGCTTTGTATACATAAGCACATCTCTTGCCTAGATAGAATTCAGTTTCATCTCAAGCATAAACACCTTCGATTTTAAGAAGAGCTGTGTGCTCCTTCTGGTTCCAGAGACCCTGCTTATAGCCAGCAAAAATGGCCTTGGACCACAGCCTTCCAGACATATTTGTCGCTTTAGGAGTCCTGTTCCCAGCAGGCCTCCACAGGCTCCAAGATGGTGGAAAGAGAAAGGCACGCAACTGATTTTTTCTATAAATGATAACTTTGTGTACATCAACTTTTTGACTCATTCTAATAATTTTGTTGTAGATTCTTTGAGAATTCACATGTAGGATCATAGCATCTGCAAATAATAATAACTATTTAGTTTCCTCCCTTTCAATTCTTATTGGTTTATTCTTGTCTTCTTACATTGGCTAGGACCACTAGTACATGTCAAATAAAAATGATAGGGAACAACACTTTTCCTGTTCCTGATACCAAGGGGAAAATTCTGGGTTTCACCATTAAGCATGGTGTTTGCTATAGGTATTTTTTGTCGATGCCATTTATTGGGTTAAAGTAATTTTCTTCTATTCTAAAGAGCTGACAATTTTTTCATAAATAAATGTTTAAATTTTTGCATCTATTAAGATAATCACACAGTTTCTCTCATTGAATGTATTGATGTGATAAATTACATTGTTTGTGATATTAACAAATTCTCCAATATGAAACGGATCTTACATTCTAGTATAAACTCAACTTGGTCATGATATCCTTTATATATACTGATGGATTAAGTTTGCTAAACATTTTTTAGAAATATTTATATCTGTAAGATTTTCACAGCCTATAATGTTCACTTCCATTCTCCTTGTGGAATTTGATTACTAAATAAGCCTCACAGAAAGAGTATACCTGCTTTTTATATTCTCTATGCCAGTTTATGTAGAATTAATGTCATTTTCCCCTTAATATTAAGAAAATCAAGGCATCTGGGTCAGGAGATTTACATTTTGTGTTGGTTTGTTTGTTTTGTTGGAAAGCTTCAGTTAGATTCAGTATCTTTTATTATAAAACAAATCAGGTTTTCTCTTTTTGGTTTGGCAAATTGTGTTTTTCTTGGAATTTACACACTGCATCTCAATTCTCAATTTTTTTAGCATACGTTGCTCATAATTTCCTCTCATCATCTTTTTAATGTCCCTAGAATCTGTACTGAAGTCCCTTTTTATTCCTGGTATTTACTGTTTGTGCTCCCCCTTTTCCTTATTGGTCTTACCAGATGCTTATCAATTTTTTGTCAACTGACTGAACCACCCAGGCACCCTTCTACCCTATGAATTTTTAAATTACCACTTTTTGCCTTCCAAATTTTCAGATCTATAGATTTATAGACTACACTTATATATTATATTTTAAATGTGTAGATTATATTCATAGACTACATATAGATTTACCTATTCTATTTATGTAGATTATATGGATAAATATGTTGATACAGATTTTATCTCCTTTGACATAGTAAGCAGAACTATTCTACAGTGTGTGACTCCTTTTTTTAAAGTTTTATTTAGGGGCGCCTGGGTGGCACAGCGGTTAAGCATCTGCCTTCGGCTCAGGACGTGATCCCGGCGTTATGGGATCGAGCCCCACATCAGGCTCCTCCGCTATGAGCCTGCTTCTTCCTCTCCCACTCCCCCTGCTTGTGTTCCCTCTCTCACTGGCTGTCTCTATCTCTGTCGAATAAATAAATAAAATCTTCAATAAAAAAAAATAATAAAGTTTTTTTTTAAAAAAATCTTCAATAAAAAAAATCTTCAATAAAATCTTCAATAAAAAAAAATAATAAAGTTTTTTTTTAAAAAAATCTTCAATAAAAAAAATCTTCAATAAAATCTTCAATAAAAAAAAAATAATAAAGTTTTTTTTTAAAAAAATCTTCAATAAAAAAAATCTTCAATAAAATCTTCAATAAAAAAAAATAATAAAGTTTTTTTTTAAAGATTTTATTTATTTATTCGACAGAGATAGAGACAGCCAGTGAGAGAGGGAACACAAGCAGGGGGAGTGGGAGAGGAAGAAGCAGGCTCATAGCGGAGGAGCCTGATGTGGGGCTCGATCCCATAACGCCGGGATCACGCCCTGAGCCGAAGGCAGATGCTTAACCGCTGTGCCACCCAGGCGCCCCCAAAAAATAATAAAGTTTTATTTAATCTCTACATCCAACATGGGGCTCAAACTCACAATTCACATGCTCTTCCAACTGAGCCAGCCAGGTGCTTTTTTTTTTTTTTCTTTTTTAGCTGTTGTTTCTGTGGCTTCTTTTTGCTAGCTCTTCTTTTCTCATGTACCTGGTACCTGAAAAATTATTTGCAAAAATAATGTAGGTCTAGGCTGACATTATCCTCCTGCAGGGATGATTGTCATTTGCTTCTCTAATCACCTGTGGACATTAGAAATTAGGGATCACTTTCATCCAGTTTAGGGGCAGACGTTTTTGGTCATTGTATGATCCCAATACCATGGGCTCAGCACTATGTTCGAGGAACTACAGCATGCTCTGAAAGCTCACAGAAGGACTTAACCCTGCTTGGCTTTCCAGAGAAAGCAGCACTTAAGACCTAAAAGATAGATCATGCATTAACTTCTGCCCTCCTGGTCCAAGATGGCCTAGAAATGCTTCTTAAAGATGATCAGCCTGCTTCAGGGTATTTTGCAGGTAACAGAATAGTGGTGGGTGGTAGACTTGGAACTCCGACATACTTGGCTTGAACTTCAAGATTGCCCAAGTCGACCTTGGTTTCCTAATCTAAAAATTGGGAGTAAATACCATGAGATGATGAGAATTCAATGAAATGTCACCTATAAAACACTTCACAAGATGCTGGTCACATATAAGTGATAGATAAATATTCAATCCCTTCTTCCTTTTGTGCCTAAACCAAGTTTATTTTAGTGACAAAAATCCATTCCTTTCCCTACAGTAGAGGAGCATATTTGAGAAATTGGGAAATAGGAAGGCTTTTTCCTATGACTAGAAATTCTTTGAAATTGAATCTCCAGCACTTCCTTATCTGATTCAACTTTGTGCAGTAATTTGCAAGACAACCAGCTAAGCTGTTGGGGCAGAGATACTCTAGGGAGGGAAAAGAGCAAGCCATGGCAACTGTGGGCACAAGGAGACAATCTGCTGGCTCTGGTATCCTTTGCTTTCTTCTGTGGGATGCAAAGATGTTGGAGGCAAAAAGTCAAAGACGTTGGAGGCAAAAAGTCAATAACGTTGCATCCTTCCCCAATTCCTTAACTGATTTTTGTAGAGGTTCATCTGAGTGAAGGAACTTCCCTTCTAAAATACAGGCATGCCACGCCAACTTGGTCCCGCCCTACTGATTGTCAAGCCAATCCATTTTCTTTTTGCCTTTGGATTGATGGTTATGATCAAATGATTTCCCTCCCAGTTGAGATCTGCTGGGAAAGAGGGACAGGCACCTTGGTAGCATCCACCAAAATTTAAAATATCCCCAGTTAACAGTTCTTCTTGAATCCATCACAGAATCACACATGCAGGAGGGGGCATGTGCAGACACATTCCCTACAGATTTGTTTGTGAAAAACTAGAAAGAGACCAAGTGTGTCCACCGCTTGGGAATGGCTAAGACCTATAATATAGCCACACCAGGGAACACTATGCAGTAGCTAAAAAGAGTAAGGTAAATCCAGGTTGTTTACTAGGCTAGATTTCTAAGGTATATCATTGATTGAAAACACTCAAGTGTCACAACATGTACAGAATAATATCTTTTATGTACCAATACATGGCAACGTCATCCCACAAAATAATGCTTTGTATCTTCCATGGGTACATATCTGCCTATGTGAAAGCATAGAAACAGGCTTTAAAGGATTGGAAGACCACCCCCTGCCAACGAGGCAACAGTGGATACATCCAGATATAAGCAGATAGAGCAAAGGAAGGGTGGTCAAAAAGGACGTTAGCCTTATTTCCAGTATTTGAAGGTTTTATTTTAAAAGATAATATCGGGGCTCCGGGGTGGTTCAGTTGGTTAAGCATCCGATTCTTGGTTTCAGATCAGGTCATGATCTCAGGGCTGTGAGATTGAGCCCCATGTCTGGCTCTGTGCTCAGTGCAGACTCTGCTTGGGATTCTTTCTCTCCCTCTCCCTCTGCCCCTCCTCCCACTCACATGCTTTCTCTCTCTAAAATAAAAAAAATAAATCTTTAAAAAAAACTAAAAAAATTAAAAGATCACATCCTTGTGTATCACTTACATAATTTAAAATTAATTTTTTAAAAGGTAGGATGGAAATATGGTTGAGAGCGTAGTAAGGTGTCACATTGTCCAAAAACGATCTGCTGCCCCTCTCTGGGGAGGATGATGCCGTCGCATCAGTGTCAGGCGTGGCTGCATGACTTGCTCTGGTCAATGAAAGGTGAACGGAAGCTTGGGGAGTCAGCATGTGATTTTCCATGTTCTTTTCTCCTGTGCCATGGGACTGGAGAACATTTCACAGAGAGGCTGCTCCATCAGCCTGGGGATGCTGGAGTAGAGAAACGTGAAGCAGAGCTCCAGCCGAGCTGTGAAGCCATGTAATATGTAGTGTGAGTAAGAAATAGAGCTTTGCTGCCCTAAGCCACTGAGACTGTGGGGCCACTTGTCATTGCAGCAGAACCTAACCTAGACTGGCCTATAGTAGCCCAGGGATAACAGAGAGTCAGCAGTCACTCTGGAGCAGAGAGTGCAGGCAGAGAGGAGGCAAGGCTTGGGATCAGAAAGGCAGGGAGGTCCTGGGTGGGGGTGAGGGGTACCCCGAAGAAGACACTGAAAGGGAAGTGGAGGGAAGAGCAATAAAGACAAATTTTGCCCATATTTCCAACTTTGCCTTAGGACCTTGTCCTCCATTGCCTACTGACCAGTGAGAGCAATTTGGGATGCAACACGTTGTCCTTTATCATATGGCATTTGCCCTGGCCTAACTGGCATTTCTCTTCAGGGAAGTCCTGGGAATTTACTGAGAAAACACTTGCACAATGTCAGGGCTTAATGCTTTGCAGGTGTCCATCATCCCTGAGCTGGTATTAGCTGGACACCTCAGCTACAATGACCAATTCTAAAGTCATTCAGACTTCGAGAAAGCTACGGTCAAAAAAACAAAGGAAACCAGATGGCAAAAATGTGCTTACTCCATCAACCTGAGTCAGATCAAACAGTAGCTGACCCCTAGGTGGACAGCAAATGACTCAAATAAGGTCATGTGGCTCAATCATGTCTTTTATTTTAATTCTGAATGATGGGAAAGGAAAGAGCTAATGGGCCATGGGGTGTGCCAGAAAGGGGGTGTTGTCAGATGGATCAGGGGTTCAATGCGCAGCACCTGGCCAACCACATGGCTTTGATCCTAACTGGAAAGAGATAGGAAGTGAGCATTGTTATTAATGACTCTAGGCCTCTGTTTCCTCAGCTAGAAAATGGGTTTAAGAATACCTACTTTGTAGAGTTCATGTGAGGAACAAACATGAGTGTGTTGGGGGGCGCATAGCTGGTGTATTAAATTAAAAATATTCAGATCATGACCTGCTGAATGAGGAGACACGAGGCACCCACGTGGGATTGGCAAGTGGCTCCCTCAGCATCCCAGCTCCCACCCTGGGGAAGTGGAAACCCAGGGTCATTTTGATTGAAGGTGCAATTTCAATACGCTCACACAAAGGTAATAAACTCCCAAGATTTATTGCTTACAGATCCCAGAAATGGGGTTGGTGGGGTGCAATAAGCTGAGGTAAGGGCAGTCCTCTGTCTCAGGTCTCAAACGAGCAGGAGAGAGAGCAGGGTAGCAAGTACCTGCTACTGGTAAGGTGGTTGGGGCAGAGGTCACTCACTTCTTGTGGGCTTGACCCCCAAATGGTTATTTATAGGGTGCCCTGAAAAAGGAAAGTGGGAACTTTACGGCAGGAATCCTAAGCTTGAGGTTCTTAACTACCTGTCCAGACTGAGGGTGTGAGCAGGGTTGTCATGCTGTAAAATGCCTGGCAGCAACTCAAAAGAGCTGTTTTCTGGGGTGCCTGGGTAGCACAGTTGTTAAGCGTCTGCCTTTGGCTCAGGGCATGATCCCGGCGTTATGGGATCGAGCCCCACATCAGGCTCCTCCGCTGGGAGCCTGCCTTCTTCCTCTCCCACTCCCCCGCTTGTGTTCCCTCTCTGGCTGGTTGTCTCTCTGTCAAATAAATAAATAAAATCTTTAAAAAAAAAAAAAGAGCTGTTTTCTTATCACAGGGAGATGGAAATTTAAATCCAGAGGCTCTTCCAGCCCTGAAAATGCAACCAACTCCTCTCCTCTGGGCGTGGTCTTCCGGTGGCTCCCACACTCCTCGCCACCCCACAGTAGAAAAGCTAACCACCCAAGTTCCCACAAGGTCAGCCCAGTCCTTCTACCTATGTGCAGAGACAGGGTGAAACAATGAAGACCATACTCCAGGACAGAAGCCTACTCCAGACTCAACTCAGAGGCCTATTCTAGAAGAGACCATGCTCCTCGGATCCCAGGATTGCCCAACAGCTGAGGTGCTTTCAATGAGTGGTTCCTATCTCTCCAACAAAGACACCTGCTGGTCTTCTGCTGTGAATGGATCCAGAAGCCACCAAATGGGATTCCTTTCTGCCCCATGTTTCAGCGAGAACATTCAACTGAAAGCAAGTTAAGGACATGCCCGGGGGCCTCTGTGCAGTAGACTTGGATCTTGGCCTATAAAAGCCGTTAGCCAACCAGTCCTGAAGACCAGGTAGGGCCAGCCTGGGAACCTGGGCCTGACCTTTCCTGGGAATGTTTATTCCTCAGGGACAGGTGGTCAACTTGCCTAGTGGTCCTTAACATCTCTTGCCACTTCCAAGTACTCTGATTCAGGGTTCGTTTAGCTTTTGTAGTAGCATAAGCATTGATGTCCACCTGGCAGAGTAAGCATCAATGTCTACTGCAGAAAAGTAAGCTTCGATGTGAGGAAAGTACTCCCTCCCTCTCTCATGCTCAGTCCAAGCACCCGGTGGAACTGACTCCATCCTCCACTCCAAGGCTGGCATGGGAAATGGGCCTGGTTGGTCAAAACATTCCATCCCCTAGGTTGTGGCATATGGACATACTACTCAGAAACCCAATGGAGCCATTGAGTTACAATGTGGTTTCTGCTGGGCTGGCTGAGAATGAGGCACACGACTGTCGAGAATGTGAGTGTGGAGCTGCTCAGGGCCATCATATGCAGAGATGAAGGGGCAGTCTGTGCAGCAGAGCACAGAATGGAGGAAAGAGAATGCAGCTAGTGGCATTGTTTGAGCTCCTGGATCAAACGATATCTGATTTATCCCTAGAATTCATAGCTACCAATACATTCTTTCTCTGATTTAGGCCAATCTGAGCTGGTTTTGTGTCTTAAAACAGAAAAAGGTTTTGCTAACATATCTTCAGTCCCTTCGGCCCCTTTGACTCCAAAAGCTCCCAAATTCCCCCCATCAGGTGTCTTCATCGCCACTAGGGGCCAGCCACTACAGAAAACTTAGCCATTCTGTTCTAACTCTTCCAGCCTAGAAAGTTGAAACTCTGAGTTCAGAGGCAGAGGAACAGCAGGGAAAATGTCACTGCATACCCAGAGGAGGAGAATGACAGCAGTTTCTCCACCTCCACCCAGCAGTCTAGAACATCAGAGCCCCATTCTCCAAGCTAGATTGAAGAAAGCCCATGGGATTACATGTGATGTGTCCCTGTTTCATTCCAAGGTCAGCCAAGTGGACACTCCTGCTACCCACAGCCTAGACCAGCCTGAACTCTCCCTCAGGGAAGCCAGAGGCAACACTTGCATGACCATTCACTCTCAGATGACCACTGCAGACCGTCAGCTCAAATTTCCCCAGTGGTGAACATGAACACAGTGCCACCCTCCCCCCAAACCTATCTCTCCTACTGCTCTCCCTTCAGACATCAGAAACATGCATTCTGCAGTTCTAGAACCTGAAGCAAGAAGGACAAGGCAACCTCAACACCCTCCCTAGCCCCATTCAGCATCACCTATATCACAAGAGAGAGCCCGATTGGGGAACCAGATGGTGGTGCCGTGCATACTCTCGTAGCTCTACCAGGAAGGAAAGATGGTCACAACCCCTTTAGAAAATGAACCATGGCATCCAGAATCCTCTTGGAGCAGGGAAAGTGCAAACAGCCCATATCTAAAGTGCTAAGCACCCCATGGAAACCATCCTCCATGTGGTGCCAAGTCACCGGGACTCCCAGGTCCTCCAACCGCTTCTTGTACAACAGTGAATCGTCCCGGAGAAGGTCATACTCACAGCTCACAATGAAAGTTTCGGGGAGCTGAGACACGACTTCATCTTCTGCAATCAGGGGTGAGTTCATTGAATCCAGAGCAAGGCTTGTCTCCAGATAGGCAGACTCATTCAGGGGCTCAGAGGTCTTCGGCTGGTAGGGTCTCTTCTTAAACCTCTCCGGGATGTTTTCTGCACCCAACCACTTTCTATACTTTTTCCAGAATTCAGCAGGCAAATGGGCGCCTTTCATGATGGTGCTTTTCCAGGAGGGCTTGATGTCCAGGACAGTACTCCAACAGTAGAAAGCGAAGTCTCGACTGGCCAATGGGACATTCTTGTTCTGCTGATAGGAGGGGAGCTGAAAATCCACAGCTTGGAGACTGGCATAGATCAGGATCTGAGCACGGATCTTGGGGAGATCTGGACAGCCCAAATATCTCTGACAAATGACCGTTGCCATTCCCCCTCCCACACTGTCTCCACAGACCACGACCCGATCTGGATCCACCCCGTACTTATTCAGCGACTTCAGGAAGTGGGTCGTGGCTACAACGCAGTCCCTTAGCGCCACCGGGAATTTATGCTGGGGCAACTTGCGGTATCTAAAGAGGAATCAAGGAACACAGTTTACACTCAGCAACCCTAGCAGAGCCAAAAATACCTGTGTCTAGCACCCTTTAGGCCAAATTTCTTCCATTAACTTCTCTTTCTGAAGCCTGAGCAGGTGAAGTTAAGGTATGAGGGCTTAAATGAAGTATAGACACGAAGCCCACCATGCCTGGCTTGTAGGTTCAGTGAGTGGTGGCTGCTATTCCCTCTGTGTCAATGCCCCTTCGGGGGACAGGCTATGACCACAAGAGCCCCATCATTCACCTAGTGCTCAACAATTTAGCAATTACCAACACAAACCCCATCTTTCTGAACCCCCCTGCTGCTGCGGCCTTGACTCACACTTGTCCACTCTTCTTATGATTCCTTAATGAGCAACTCCAGATTTGCCTGGGTTTCAATTCTAATGAATCCTGCCATCCTCCCAGGTTTTGTGCGAGGATCTTACAGATGTAAACACGGCCCGGGGACAGCAGGGAACATGCGGGTCTCCTCCAGTACAGCCACGTCCACTCTGGACCATCACTGCCCCACCGGTGAGCCAGGCGAGTGCCTGAGCTCCGTGCTTCGGTCCTGCCATGCAGGCCCACCAGCCCGGCATGCTAGACCTCCCCATTTTTCAAGAGATTCCAAAAATCTGGGTGTTGTGAGAAATGTTACCATTTCAAATTAAATACATATATGGAATCAACAAACTTTTGCCAACCATTTCCATTCGGCTGTCTCCTCTTTTTAAGCTACCCTGAGTTCATGCTGGGACAGCAATGTTTCAACTCTAAAACCTTGTCTACCTTGGATTCATAAAATAATTTTCTTGCAGAAAGTTGCTGGTATATTATACCGACAACATCTTGGTTCAGTACAACCGGAGCTGAGGGGAGTATTCGTGGTTAATGCTTGGATTAAGATTTCCCTACTGCAGAAATGGTTTTGGAGCTGAGAATTATAAAGTGAGTGGTTGGTTTCTCTGGGTCCCTCTTCCTCATCCAGGACCAATTTTTATATTTTTCAGTCTTACTCAACCAGTTGTGCCACAAGGAAGCTGGGAAATGGTATTCCCGCTAAGACCCCGGCAATTGGTATATCTCTGACACAGGCATTGAAAAAAGCTGCAGGAAAGATTAATCAGGAGGAAGCACCCTGCTCCTGTGGGACGCAGTGTCAGATGGCAGGGGCGGGAGGATGAAGCCACACCACCACAGGGACAGTGGTCATGTGTATTCAGTTTGCCTGATGTGGAGGCTCAAGGAGGGGCCACCCTAGGTCTCTCCTGCCCCACGTCCTCCAACCCCTCCTTGAGGTTCCAAACTGGGAGGGCGGCTCTGAAGATCAGTTAGAAGAGAGTGGCTTTTTATTCTTCTCACTTCCTGGGGCAGATCTCACCAGAGTGGACCCCCTCTTGGAAGTGCTTGGGAATGCTGTGGCAATGTTCGAGCTTGTCCAGTTTACCACGCAGAGCACCGTGGCATTTCATGGAAGGAGGTGCTGAGTATCTGGAACATGCAGGGCTATTCTGCTCGGTGAAGTATGTTCCACCCAGCAGGGCTCATGTGTGTAAAGCTCTGCACCCGCTCTGCCTAACAGGGAACTCTCCCCACACAGCTTCCAGATGACAGGGGGCCCAAGGGCCACCCACAGGAAGGAGTGTCGTTCTCTGCCTCTCTCTGTCTCTCCTTTCCTCCCCTCACGGCTGCTCACAGCCCATCCCCTGCCCCAGCGTCCCCGTGTCCTGGTGGCCCTTCATCTCCCCGCCTGCCCCCAGTGCTGCCTCCCACCCCATCACCCAGCACCACCTCCTCTTTCTTGTACTCACCCAACCGCTAGAACCACCGAGTCACTCTTCTTGGACAGATGACAGCATATGGCATTGTGGGTTCCTAGAAAATAAAAGGGTTTTAACACTCACTAGGATGGTTAGTGGCTTCCTTTGACAGCCATGGGCTGCCCTTTCTCTCTGTCAACCACCATGGACAGAGAGCTGGGCTTGATCCTAATGACGTTTTGCAGACTTTCTTCCGGCTGTGCAGCACTTTCTAGAATTTCTCCTTGGAGGTCCTGTCTGAACAACTTCGTCTAAGAGTCCCCTCCCCCCATGGACTCTGCAATTCATTCAAAATATCTGAGATGCTGTTTGGCCATAGGGCACAGTGGTTCGGGGTGTGAGCTCTGGGTTCAGACCAGAGTTCACATCCTGACTTTGCCTCCTTTTCGCTCGAGCTGAGGTAGCCCAGGGCAAATGTCTTCACCTCCCTGAGGCTTGACTGCCGCACCTGTAAAATGGGCACAATAAGAACAACAGGAATGTGCGGGTGTTAATGAGACCACACACGTGAAGGGTCGCTACAGTGCCTGCCATGTAAATATTAATAATATTATCTAATATCCATTGACTGTTAATGCCATTCATTATGCTGACCGAACCAAAACCATGGCTGCACGAAAGCCCTTATTCTCCCGAGGCTACTGCCGTGGGCCTCTGGCATTCCACAGCTCAGAAGGCAGGGCTGAAACCAAATAAAAGTGTTTTTTCCCTCAAATTCATGAGGCACCAGTGTGGGGGAGGTTAAGATAATAAAATCGTCTCAATTTTGAGATTTTTCTCTCATTAACTCTCCTCAAATTTTCGGTTCTCCTGTCTGTACCGGAATTTGTCTCAGGCAATATCTGGCATGAAACAAAAGGGCGTGTTTCTGGTTTTTTGTTTTTTTAACTTTAAAAAAAATCCCGATTTCCAACTAAACAGAGGTGGTGGCTGTTGAACACGGGGAGTTAGTAAATGCCACAGAATTGTACAGTTCAAGGTGGTTAATTTGAGGTGCCTGGGTGGCTCAGTCGGTTGGGCTTCTGCCTTCTGCTCAGGTCATGACCTTGGGGTCCTGGGATCCAGCCCTGCGATGGCCTCCCTGCTCAGCAAGGAGTCTGCTTCTCCCCCTGCTTCTGCCTTTCCCCCTGCTTGTGCTCTCTGTCTCTCTCTCTCTGCTAGATAAATAAATAAGATCTTAAAAAAGAGTGATTAATTTTATGTGGTGTGAATTCCATGTATATCCATATACATACATCCATTGCACACATAGGTAAATATATATATGAATATATATATACATATATATTTTTTTTCCATATATAGGTCTCCTCACTTCCAGAAAGAGATCCAAACATTCCCTATCTTTGCCACCAGCCTGCTCTGGGACCCGCTAACCCTCTGATTGTGCCCTGGCCTGTAGCGGTGTATAGACTGATCCAGGAAGGTGATGGGAGGGCCGCCTCTCACTGGAAGGCAGGCGCCCACCCAGCTCTGCTCAGACGCTGTCCCACGACAGGCGGGGGTCTGAGGGAAGGACTCTTACTCAGGCTCCCTATGAGCATGCCGCCGCCGTGGTAGAACACGATGCCGAGCCTGGGGGTGCAGGAGAACACCTTGGGCTGGTACAGCTTCACAGGGATAGTCCCGTAGCAGAGATCTGTGACCACAACATCCGGGTCCTCCTTGAGTGGCACCAGATCATGCATGAAACGGACAAACCGGGGCATCGAGCAGATTCCCAGTTTCTCAAAAATCATGCCCTGTTGATGAGAGAAGAGGAAATGAGGCGGAAAGGTTTTCAGTGTGTGCCACACTGGAGTCCTGCCACCGCCCATGCCCCCCAGGGGAGTGGCTGACGAGCAGACTGGACCACGACCCTGCTCCACCCCGTGTTCCCCCATGACCCCTGCAGGAGATGCACCCCACCCCGGCCCACACTGCTCCTCTCCTCCTCTCTCCCCAGACACCTGACCCCCAGCCCCATAAACCAGGCTTCTGGCCACCCCACAAGGGTCCCTCTAACCCGGAACACCCCCCACTGTGGCCTGGACATGACCCCTCTTCCCAAGGATGCCCTCCTGGACCAGCCTAGCCAACGTGGCCATTCCAAGCATTAGCTGCTATTAGGACCTGATAACTGCATTGTGGTTATGTTTTTTAAAAGGTGGGGGGTAAAGATGCAAATGTAGTGATCCGAAGAGGCAACTGCACCCCAAAATTTATAGCAGCAGTGTCCACAAGAGCCAAACTATGGAAAGAGCCCAGATGTCCATCAACAGATGAATGGATAAAGAAGATGTGGTCTATGTATACGATGGAATATTACCCAGCCATCAAAAATGAAATCTTGCCATTTACAACCCTGTCGATGGAACTAGAGGGTATTATGCTATTTGAAATAAGTCCAAAAGAGAAAGACTTTTATTATCTATGATTTCACTCATATGTGGAATTTGAGAAACAAAACAGAGGATCATAGGGGAAGAGAGGGAAAAATAAAACAAGATGTAATCAGAGAGGGAGACAAACCGTAAGAGACTCTTAATCACAGGGAACGAACTGAGGGCTGCCGGAGGGGAGGGGGGTTGGGGTAACTGGGGGATGGGCACTAAGGAAGGCACGTGACGTAATGAGCACTGGGTGTAAGACTGACGAATCACGGACATCTACCTCTGAAATCAATAATACACTATATGTTCATTAATTGACCTTAAATTTTTAAAAAGATACAAAGTAAAATAAATAAATAAAAATAAAAATAAATAAAAGGTGAGGGATTCTTGTCTTTTAGAGATACCTACTGAAGCTTTTTGGATAAAATATGGTACCCAAGATCAGCTTCCTAGGAAATGCGAAGGGGGGAAAGCGGGATCACCGGGGAAATAAGATTGGCCAGGAGTCGGCACTCAGTGCTGGGGGGTGGGAACACAAGGCGTCGTTATGGTATTCTGTCTCCTGTGTCTGGAAGTCTGCATAATAAGCAATTAAAGTAAACAAAGCAGGCTCTCCCCCGGGCACCTTCTTCCTAGTGGCTCTACGCCAAGGCCATTTAGGCTTTCAGTGATGCCTATGGACCTTGAGGCTGACTGTTTCCAACATGTAAAATAAAATACGTGGGATTACCAAGGAAACCAGTTTTTTTCAATTATAGTTATCAAAATAGGGAGGTACATGGGCAAAGTAATAATGCCCGTGCTTCCTTATTAGCGCACAGAATAACAAGACCTAGTGGCCTATTTAACACTAGTACAACTTCAGAGAAACGAGGCACACACACAGTTTCTCACAACATCTGCGAGAGATGTCATCTGCTCTGAAAACAGTCTTGGTGACAAAGCCTCAGGTCCTGCTGTCACGACTGTGGTTTGTCACTTCCATCCCTAATGGAAGGGAATACCACTTTTCCTTTGGAGACAAGTGAAAATGGAGTGATTTCTACCTCCCCCCAAATTCGGGGACTCCTTGCCTTCTGTTGCTGTTGTGGATTCAGGGAACCCCAGATTCAGAAGACCCGCCGTACCCTCCTACCCTGTTCTACTTTCTTCATAGCACCTGCCGCTGTGTAAATCAATTTATTTCCAGTGAGTTGGCTTGTTTCTGTCTCCCCATATTGCTGGGACAGTATGACCATCCAGAAGGCAGACTCTCTCTGGGACGTCCATTCTCTCATCCATCATTGATCCCAGAGTCGGGACTGGTGGGTGACATATAGTAGTCACACGACACATCTTCGTAGAAAAAACCAAATCACAAATAGCAGTAAGGTGAATACTTATTGAGGGTTTCTTTTGCCCCAGGCATTATAAGCTGTGCTCGGGATGGCTTACCTCCTTAGAGCCCATGCTACGAAGTCTAGACTGTTATCCCCCCTCTTGTGCAGATGAGGAAACTGAGTCACCCTATTTGGGAACCCGGACTACCCAACTATGAGAGTCAAGGGCAAACCACAGGAAAAGCACAGGACGTATCAGCGGGTTTTGCAAAAGCTGGCCCTGAAGGTAGGAAACCTTCAGCCTGTGGGTTCTTCTCCAGGATGGATTCCTCATGAGAACAGGTGCTTGTGATCACTTTTCGTTATGTAAGAGACTTAACACTCCTTCTCTGTGTTCCATTCATCAGCCCTCTGGAAAAGCACCACCAATCCCCATGGGCAACTTGGACACAAGTCTCCCCATGATCCATTTATATCGGTTTTATTAAATTCGCACACCAGGAACAACGGGCAGAATCTGACGATATTACGTAGTTGTCCATCTCTCAAAAGTAACAAAAAACACATATCTCTCCCTAAAGTCACATTCTGTAGTTTTGCTCATCAGTACTAATTTACTAATTGGCCATGTGTCTCTTCATTGTTGGCTGGTTCTAGCTAGCTGGTAGGCAGTAATGGGCGCTCCAGATTCAGAAAAACTCATTGCCCACCTCACAGCATCACGCTGTGTGCTGGGAAGAAAGTCAGTCTGGAGGCAGGGGAGGGGGACTAGTGCAGGGCTTTTTTCCCCCGTTAATGGAGGAAGTAAGTCATTTTTTCATCTCGTGGCTCTGAGCCCAGCTCAGCTTGAGCAACACCATGAAGAGGTTGCAAACCTCTTGGCTAGTACGTTACCCAACAGGGATCACTCCGATTTGAGAATAATACACTGTCAGCCTCTACGGCCATGACGGTAGCACTAATGCAACTAGAGTCTTCTGATGTGTGTTTTCCCAACTCCCTCCTTCACCCTCAGGAGGAGGGGACAAATAAAACACACCAACTCACCCAAGTCAACAACAGCTGGAAAACACAATGCAGGACCCGCAGTTTCACTGGGTGGCCGACGGCCGCAGGGATGTCCGCAGTGAAGAAGTGGCTGCCGATGACCCACAGCCCAACCCCCACAGAGAACACGCAGGCCGCCTGGAGGAGAAGGAGCAGGGCTACCATGGTGCTGGGTTCAACACAGAAGAGACCAAGAGGAGGCTGTGCTCAGTGCAGGCCACTTAGGACAAGGTTTGGAGCCAACCACCCTCCTCCACTTATACATCACACCCTGCCCTCCCCACCTCCCCATCGCCACAGCATTGGCCACGCCAGGTGAGTCACAGACTCAGGTGAGGTGGCAGTTCGAGGACAGCGCCCATGCAGTGGAGAAAGAGGCTCACACAGCCTGAGTCAGCTAGAAGTGAGGGCTCTGACGTTCCAGCTTATATTTTAGGGCACTGCTACTAGAAATAGCCCTAGAGAAGTCACCATGGGCATCAGAAACACCATTCCCTCCAACGGTGCTTGGGGACACCCCCCCCAATTCCACTCTGGCCACACTTGTTATTCCTTAGTCTGCCAAGGAGGCCCCAGGGCATTTGCACTTGCAAGTCTCTGTGCAACCTTGTTTCCCCAGACAGTGGCTGAGCTCAACCCCTCCCCTACTGCAGGTCTCTGTTCAAATGTCACCTTCTGAGTGAGGCTGTGCCTGGCCACCTTATTTTAAAGTAAAAGCCCCCACCAGCATCCCTATGCCCTTCCCCCCATCCCCACTTACTTACTTTGTCTTCCTGGCCTTTATTATCACCCAAAATACCACACACTGCACCTACTCCTTTATAGTCTGTGACATGTCACCTCTGTAAGCACAGGAATTTTTGTTTTGTTCCTTGCTTTATCCTCAGAGGCTAGATGAGGGTCTGGTACTTCGTAAGTACTCAGCAGATGGCTGCTGAATGAAGGAACGAATAAACGAGCTTCGTCCTTCTCATTGTAAGGCAGGAAACATGGAACTTAGCCGCCTTTTCAGGTTAGGTCAGCAACTGATGTCAGTGTTCAACATCATCCCTAATGACAAAGTCTCACGTCCGTGGTAAGAATGATCACGTCTGCCCTCTCTCCCCCTTCCCCCACGGTGGTGCCAGAGCAGTGGTTCTCAACAGGGCGATTCTACCCTCCGGGAGACATCTGGCAATGTCCAGAGACATCTGTGGTTGTCACAACCCGGGGGGTGGGGGCTGGGACTGTTATCTCCTGAGTAGGTGCCAGCGATGTTGCTCAAAGTCCTGCAACGCACACACAGCCCCCACGTGAGAAGGTATCTAGTCCAGCAGGTCAGGAGGGCTCACAATGGACACTCTGCATTAGTAAGACTTGCATTTGAATCCGGGCTCTGCCCAAGCCAGCATTCTCATCGTGAACAAGTAACTTACACTCGCTGAGCCTCGGCTTCCAAGACTGCAAGATTGGGATGACAATAACCGCCCCTCCGTGTAGTTTCAGGGTGCATCTCTTTGAACCCAACGCAGTAGAACCTTGTTTCATATTTCAGTGGCTATTTGGGCTTTTTCCTTTACGGACTCATGCGCATTTATTTTGTGTGTTGATACCCTTTATCTATTTTGCTATTTTTGTCTGTCTTGTTGCGTTGACTTAAAAGGTATTTGCAGCGATCACATTGGGACAGATGGGGGCAACACTTACCGTGGCGAGCACTGAGTCATGTGTAGAATTGCTGAGTCACAGAGTTATGCCCCTGGAGCTAACAGAACATTGTATGTCAATTATACTTCAATAAAACTTTTTTAAAAATATTTTAAGGATTTTTTTCCTATTTGCCTTTTAACTTTGTTAATGCTGTTTTTCTGCGTTGATGTTTGTCATTTTTATGCAGTGAAATCTCTCATCCATTCTCACATCATGCTTAGAAAAATGCTTTCTACGGTTCGTGAAAGCAGACGACAATGATTTTGAAAATAAAGCATTTCTTTGTCAAAATATAAATATCCGAATTTCACCCAAAAAATGGAAAACACAGATCAACCGATTACGAGGAGAGGGATTGGAGTCTGTTACCATTGAGGTTTATAAACACTTCACCTGGAAATCGTGCAAAATCACGGGGAGAATGAGGGAATGCATACGTATAAACACTGAACCATTTTTTATTTCCTGGATAGATTAGGATAAGTAATGCCAGCTGCTCTAACAAATGACCCCTGTATCTCAGATTTTGCGGGAAGAAAGATGTATTTCCCCCTCCCAACACAGACATTTCCATGTGTGGCAAACACCCACACCAATCGGTGATTATGGGATTCGTGTTTCTTTCCATCTGCTGCTCTGCCAGCCCCTAGGACCTCCACCGATTCTCTGACCCTTGCCAGGAGCCTGACGAACATTATGCTTGTGGAGGAACCCCTGGGCCAGCCCGGGAAATACACCCCATTGGCCAGAACTCATTCACATGGCTCCGCCTAAATGCACGGGACCCTGGGGAAGGCAAACCTTCCAACTGCAGAGGATGAAAACGAAATGGAGTTTGGTGAATTCACAGGATCTTTCTGCCTTGCAGCCTTTTGTCCCCCAAGCAAGAGGAGATTTACTACAGGGAATTTGAAAACTGTTGGCAGGGTGGAGGGAGCCAGAGCAAGGGAGGGCAGGCTTGCAGGGAAAAGAGACCTGCCGGTGTCACAGGAAACCAATGCTGCTGGCTGATCTCTGGAACTGGAACGTCCACTGTCCCTCCAGAGGACACCTGGAAGTGTGGGCAAAACGTGGAGCCTTCCGTCTACTGGGGCTCATGAGCCTGTGCTCAGCGGCCGCCCAAGAAGAATGACTTCTCTCCTAGCTGCCTTCCAAAGCTCACAGGACCCATTCTCCTGGGCCAACGGGAGCACCGTGGGCAAGAGAGCCTAGGAAATGCCACTGTCCTGCATCTGGCCCCAGACACAGGAGAGAGATTAGAACGGCAAGGAGGGTGCCGAGTGCCAGCATCTGGCCCATGGAATAAACACTAGTGTGATGGTGATGTTCAGACCCCGTTGAAGACTGACCACGGACTGCCGAGATCCCAGCCCAAGGTCAGGTATCCCTGTTACGTCCCCTTGCAGTGTCAGTGCTCCTGTGCGCACATTAGGGAAAGGCCAGCAGTCTTTTCCTTTGTATGTTTTGCTGTGATGCTAGGTGGCACAGGACCATCCCTTTACTGTGCAAGTCGCCTGTATCCATTTGCTGGGGCTGCCCTAACCAAGGACCCCAGACTGGGGGGCTTAGCCAACTGAAGTTTATAGTCTCCCAGTTCTGGGGGCTGGAAGTCCAAGTTATCTGCAGAGTTGGTTTGTTCTGTGGGCTGTGCAGGAAGGGTCTGTTCCGGGCCCCTCTCCTTGGCCTGTGGACGGCTATCTCCACATCGTCTTCCCTCCACTCATGTCTCTGTGGCCTGAGCTTTCCTTTTTGGTAAGGACTCTAGGTGTCTTGGATCGGGGTCCACTCTGATGACCTCATTTCAATGATCTCTGCAAAGGCCTTATTTCTAAATAAGGTCACATTCTGAGGTCCTGGGGGTGAGGTTCAGCATAGGAATTTAGGGGGCACCCAGCTGGCTCAGCAGCAGAGCATGGGACTCTTGATCTCAGGGTTGTGAGTTTGAGCCCCATGTTGGATGTAAGGATTCCTTAAAAATTTTAAATGTTCTAAAAAATTAAAAACTCACAGCAAATGAATTTAGAGGGACATAATTCAACCCATAACAGCACCTTTATTGACACTGAATGGTATTCTTTTATGACTTGATGTTTCCTGCCTTGAATTCTACTTGCCCAAAGACAGAAGCTAGAAAGTATTTGGGTGCACCTTCCCTCTGGGTAAAGGGATCTCTAGAAGAATAATACTCTATGTTCCCCCTACTTCTATGTAGACTCACTCCTCCAAGGGGAGGAAAGTGGCTTTTGTGAATGGAGATCCTAAGAGAAGGACTTAGACATGCTCAGCTTGCTACGACATCTGCCTGCTGGGTGGGGGTATTCTGGTCTCTAGCCAGGGGTCGCCAGAGAGACACGTGTGTATGTTCAGTGCTGCCTGGGACCGGGCTCCTAATATCAGGCAGCACACTTGCCCACATACTTAAGCCACATGCTCTGAGAATCCGCTTTATCAGAAAGAAAGGTAATTATCAGTCAGGGTCCCAGCAGAAAACAGATGGCAAACGCATGTTATAGACTGAATGTTTGTGTCCCCCTGGAATTCATATGTTGAATCCAATCCCCAGTGTGATGGTATTTGGAGGGAGGTCCTTTGGGAGGTGATTAGGTCATGAGGGTGGGGTCCACATGAATGGAATTAGTGCCCTTATAAGAGACCTCAGAGAGTTCCCTTGCCCCTGCTGCCATATAAGGACACAGAGAAAAGACAGCCGTCTATGAACTAGGAAGTGTGTTCTCACACGGAATCTGCCAGCACCTTGATCTTGGACTTCCCAGCCTTCAGAACCGTGAGAGATAAATTTCTCTTGTCTATACATCCCCCAGTCTATGATAATATTGTTACAGCAGCCTGAATGGACTAAGACCCTCATATTAGGATAACTTGCAAAGACTCCCACAGGATAGCACAGCTGGTAACATCAGGCTCTGTTCTCCCTCCCCTTGGAACAAGGCTGCCTGGAGAGGGCCCCCTGTCAGCTGAGCTGAGGCTCACAGCTTACGCGTAGCAATCGCACAGGGACAGAGCTGACTCCTCTGGCACTCTTCTTCCTCCCTAGGCTCTCATGTGGATGTGCTCCCCTGCCCAGACCCTTCGAGAAAGCCAAGAGCGAAGGATACTATTGGCGGGCTCTATGCTTCCCAGGGCACAAAGCAGGTGGACGAAGGAAGAGAGAAACAATGTATTCATGTCCCACTGCTGCTATAACAAATTATTACCAACTTGGGGCTTAAAACGATACCAATTTATTCTCGTACAGTTCTGGAGGCAGAAGGTCTAAAGTCAAGGCGTCGGCAAGGCTGAGTTCCTCTTAGAGGCTCCTACCCGTCTCTTTCCCTTTCCCAGCTTCTATAGGTGCTTACGCTCCTTGGCTCAGGGTATCTTCCTGGCGCCACTCTGACCTCCGCTTCTGTCATCCCACCTCCTTTGCCGATGCTGACCTCTCCTGTTTCCCTCTTAAATGGACCCTTAGGATGACATTGGGCCCACTTGGATAATCCAGGATAATCTCCCCACCTCAAAATCCTTAATCACACAATCCAAGTCCCTTTTGCCACGGAAGGTAACATACTTGCAGGTGCTGGGGATTCGGATATGAGCGTCTCTGGGGGGAGTCCTGAAGGGGCAGCAGACCCCTATAAACCCCCCTTGGCTTTGAGAAATAAGCATGTGCGATTTGCTTTTGCAAATGCAATCAGTGTGTCTGGAAAAACTTTCTGGTCTACCAGTTACTGTCACCGATAGAACTCCCACTTAAAACTCTTCTTTTCAGGACACCATCTAAAAAGACTTAGTAGACTTCTCTCCTTACTCAAGAATTTCTCTAAGAAATATTTGCTTGGTGTTTGCCAGAAGTGGGGAATGCGGGGCAGGCAAAATGGGTGAAGGCGTCAAAAGGGACCCAAACTTCCAGTTACAAGATAAGTAAGGGATGACCTTTGAGGGATGTCACACGCCACGAGGACTCTGGTGAACAACACCACACATCGAAAGTTGCTAAGAGAGTAGTTGCTAGATTCTCGTCACAAGAAAAGGAAATAGAACTCTGTGTGGTGACGGGTATTGACTAAACTTTTGGCGGTGATCATTTTGCGGTATCTATGCATACGTACGCCAAATCATTATGTCATACACCCAAATCTAATGCAATGTTGTATGTCCATTATATCTCAATCAAAAGCAAATAATTACCTGCCTCGAGGGTGACACGTTGTTGGCCCTTCTGGGGACGTGCTTGTCTCCTTCTCTTCTTCCAACTTCCAACCGCATGCCCACTGCTGCGTCCATTTCACTTTGCCTTCACTGCACATGCTCTCACTGTACGCGGCCACAAATCCTCTGTGAAAAGACCCGTCGGGAGTCTCTAGCTTTGTTTTCCAGCTTCCAAGTGAATAAAAGGGGAAGGTCTGAAAAAATGACAAGAGTCATCTTGCTTAGTACAGTTTCTGCCTTCGGAGCTTACTCCAGAAATGGACACCGAGGATGGCTTTGTCTGTTTCCCCACCTCTCACGTGGTGGAAGGGCTCCTGATCCCTTAGGAAAACCCATGTGAGCTGCAAAGGGTAGAGGGGAAAGCAGTGAAGGTGGAGGGGCTGGGGGGCGGGGGAGGTGGTGCACATTTGAAGGGGGAAATGAGCTGAACGTTGTTTCCTGAAATCACATTCCTGGGCTGAAACTCTCAGGTGGAAGTCCCTGGAGGAGAACTGAGTCCCTGGCCAAGGGTTTTGAAGGACACTGTTAGGGGGAGGCTGACCTGAGGGTCTGCAGGGGCAGAAGGGCCGGCTGCACACGGAGGCTGCAAAAGCCGCCTGACCCTTGGGGTGTCTTTCTCCGATGCAGGCAGATCTAAGGGACCCCACTCAGGCACGACGGTGCAGGGAGCCAGGTGGAAGGACCCCCGCCCCAGACGGCGGACCGCACGTGAGCTTGAACTCCGACCCGACGTCCACAGCGCTGACTTCCGCTCCACGTGGCACCAACATGGCGCCGGACTTGGAGAAACGCGTCTCTATGTGTAATTCTTGTTTGCAGCGTCAGGAAGTGCATTCATTCCTTCACAAGTGTTCAGGGTGCGCGCTCCCCAAGCAGCGATCTGGGGAGAGCCTTCCTGGCTGAGGAAGCCCCCTGGGAAAAGAAGGGGCCCCGCCTGTTCTAGGAGCCCCTCCTGCCTCAAGGACAGGTGAACAAGCTTTGAGCTACTAAAGGCTGAGTCAACTTTCTAGACTCTGAAGTAAGTAATCCTGGCCGAATCTTCACAATAGCTTTGTTAATAATCCGTTTTAAGGTCACGGTGGGCTTAATGTTAGACAGAATGGCAGACCGGCGGAGTGACCCCGCAGACACACTAGAACCCTTTGGAATGTTCCTCTCCTTCCTGATCGCTAATGGCTGATGGCTGATTGTCAGTTGAAAGCGAGGATTCTTCATCTTTTTGTGCTGCAGACCCCTTTTCAGAATATTTTTAGTACTTTTTGGGGGGTAAAAACAATGTTTTTAATTAACTGCAAAACAGACCAAGTTTTACCAAGAAAATTAATTATAGTAAAATGGAGTCGTTGAGATGGTTTTTCAATTTCTGATCTAGAAATGTAAGTGCTTAAAAAAAAAAACCCAGTGAATAGCACGATCTAGTGGCAGATCTAGGAATGCCACATTTTGAAATAACGATGAACTTAAAAGATGTTTTGTAGTATTTGCCACAATGGAAATACATGAAAATATTTGTGATTTCTATTGGCGATTAAGTCCCCTGTACAAGCAATATTACTGTGGTTTGTGGTCCACATTTCTGCCAGAAAAAAACAACAAAAAAAAAAAACAAGAAAACTAAATTTCAATGAGAGGTTCATGAAAATAACAATATTTCTTTCCCCAGTCAAGCTCATGACTCCTTGACTGCTAGCCAATGAGCCCCTGTTTGAAGGTACAATAGATAGTTCTGTTGAACTGCAAAATAAACTTTTGGTGTTTCCCAAAGATGAGGGACTATTTGATTTCATGTGCTCAGAGGAAGGAAGTTTTCCCACTAGGTACTAGGTAGATACACTCCCCTCCCCTTGTAGCCTCAAGCTGGTTAGTAGCTTGACAGGTCCAGGTCCTAATAGTTGAATCTGGATTTAAAAGGCAATAAAGCAAAGCCATATTGGGAAACACAATTACTGGGCTGTCTGTGCTGTTTCATATCGTAGAATAGCCGTATAAATCCAGAACAGATGAGGGCCCTTCAATGGTCCGCTTCTAATATGCTCAAGTATAACTGGATATCAAGAAGTGTGGGAAGCAATACGGAGCATCCGTATTATACACCGCTCATAACTCGGCACAACTGCTCTGGAAGACTGTTGGGAAGCGTCCACTAATTCTGAGCACATGCGTACCCGCTGAGCCAGCGGTTCTCGTCCGAGGAATGGAGCCAACAGAAGTTGAACGTGTGTGCTAAAAGACATGGACAGAAATGGTTATGGCGGCACCATTCATGATAGCTAGAAACTGGAAACGATCCAGACGCCCATCAAGAGCAGGAGGGACGAATACATGACCATCTGTTCACACGATGGGGAACTAGAGCGCAAAGAGGGTGAACAGGCTACGAGGACGTGCAGCAACGTGGATGAATCTCACCAGTGCTGAGCAACAGGGGCCAGACATGAAAGAGAACAGTCACGATTGCATTTTATGAAGTTCAAAAGCAGGAAAAATGAATCCAGTCTATGTCATGGTGACAGGACAAGGGCAGGGGAGAGGCTTCTGGGACACCGAAATGCTGTTTTTTGGTCTGGGTAATGGTTAGCTGAATGTAGTTGGTGTGAAAACTCATCGAGCTGTATATTTATAATTTGTGCACTTTTTTCTAGATTTATTCTCTTTCAGTAACTTTTTTTTTTCAAAAAGACCAAGTTGAAAATAGCCAGAATACAAGGCTATGTATTGGATGCTTCCATTCGTATGAAATAACCAGAGAGGGCAAGTTCATAGACACAGAAAGAAAATTAGGAGTTGCCAATGACTGGAGGGGGAACAGAATGGAAATGGTGCCTTAAGGTACAGGGTATCCTTTGGGTGGTGATGAAAATGTTCTGGAACTAAACAGTAGTGATCGTTACCCAATGTTGCAAATACACTGAATGCCGCTGAATTGCACAATTTAAAATGGTGACGTTTCATGTTGTGTGTCTTTTACCACAATAAAAAAGACTGATCTGAGAAAAGTGTTATTTTCCCCTTTTAGAGATAAGAAAACCGAGGCTGGTAGCAGATAAATAACTTGCTCAAAGTTGGACCATGAATCTGCAGGGTCAGAATTCACCCAGGCCTGGCTGACTTCAGTGTCTTTCTCTTTCCCCCAGGGTGATGTGGCTCAGACTGTCATGGGCACATGAAACACCTTGGAATCTGGTTAAACATGCAGATTCTGATTCAATAGGTCTGCAAGGGGCCCCAGGCTGTATATTTCTTTTTTTTTTTTTAACTCAACTAGCCAACATACAGTACATCATTAGTTTCTGATGTAATGCTCAGTGATTCATCATTTACGTATAACATCCAGTACTCATCACATCAAGTGCCCTCCTTAATGCCCATCACCCAGTTATCCCGTCCCCCCACCCACCTCCCTCCCCTCCAGCAGCCCTCAGTTTGTTTCCCAGAGTCAAGAGTTTCTCATGGTTTGTCTCCCTCTCTGATTTCTTCACATTCAGTTTTCCCTCCCTTCCTCTATGATCCTCTGCGCTATTTCTTATATTCCACATATGAGTGAAACCATATGATAATTGCCTTTCTCTGATGGACTTATTTCACTTAGCATAATCCCCTCCAGTTCCATCCACATCAGGGTAAATGGTAGGTATTCATCCTTTCTGATGGCTGAGTAATATTCCACGTCGATGGACATCTGGGCTCTCTCCATAGTTTGGCTATTGTGGACATTGCTGCTATAAACACTGGGGTGCAGGTGCCCCTTCGGATCACTACATTTGTATCTTTGGGGTAAATACCCAGTAGGGCAATTGCTGGGTCGTAGGGTAGCCCAATTTAACCTTCTTGAGGAACCTCCATACTGTTTTCCAGAGCGGTTGCACCAGCTTGCTTTCCCACCAACAGTGCAGGAGGGCTCCCCTTTCTCCACATCCTTGCCAACACTTGTTGTTTCCTGTCTTGTGAATTTTAGCCATTCTAACACGTGAGGTGGTATCTTATTGTGCAGACTGTGCATTTCTAACAAGCTCCTGGGCAAGGACGGTGCAGCTGGCCCAGGGACCACTGTTTGAGAAGCAGGGCTCTAACTGAGCTGTTAACAATAACAGTTTCTCCTTCATCTTCCGGATTGTTGTCCACAGAGGCTTTGAGGAGATGGGACCCATTCGTTTCATCTTGCATCGCCAGCAGCTGTCTGTCTGTGCCCCTTCCAACCAAAGCAGGAGAAAAGTACCTGCCATGATATCCTCCTTAGAAATTTAAACCTGTAATTTAATTACAAATTAAATAAATTTACAAATTTAGTTTGGAATACGCTACCACCAAATGGCCCAGCTACATCTATCCTTTCCATTCATGAAGGAGTGAAAAGACGGAGATGACAGAGTTCCTAAGGGTGCAACACAGAGGCCCTTGGCCATTTAGTAATCAGGATGGTTGTGGAGAAAGCAGTTGCAATGAAAAGCCAAAGGCAAGAACCTAAGACTTAAACAGAAAAGAAATTTGATCTTCCATAAACAGAAATGGAGATGGGTTCCGCTAACTCTGCCTTGTCCCAGTGACATCAGTCATTTTTGGTGATTATAAATCATGCTTCAGGGGACCCTGGAGCTGGTCTGGGCTCAAGGGAGAGGCTGAGTAGGTAGACCTCCTATCTAGACTTCAACCAGACAGTTCTGCTTTTCTCTGTTTAATACGTCAGGGTGCCACATTCATTTCCATTTGATAAAAAGGTCCTATAACTTAAAAAAGGGACTGCTACTATGTTCCAAATCCCTCTCAGAAGTTGTCATTCCATATATGACATTATTATACTTTTTTTTTCAATTTTGTAACAGCTTTATTTTTTTCACTATTTTAATTTAATTAATTAATATATAATGTATTGTTGGTTTCAGAGGTACAGGTCTGTGATTCATCAGTTGCATATAACAGCCAGTGTTCATTACATCACATGCCCTCCTTAATGTTCATCCCCCAGTTACCCCGTCCCCCCACCCCCCTTCCCTCCAGCAACCCTGTTTGTTTCCAATGAGGAAGAGTCTCTTATGGTTTGTCTCCTTCTCTGGTTTCATCCTGTTTTATTTTTTCCTTTCTTCTGCAATGATCCTCTGTTTTGTTTCTTAAACATTATTATAATTTTTAACACTATAAATACTAGCTTATCCCTATTGACCAAGCTCTATGGTGGGTGGTCTGCTAGACAGGGAGGAGGGGAGGACAAGCGTTTGGAGATGGGGGAGACTTCTCAGTGAAGGAGAGGACACGGAATAGCCCCACCAACAAGAGGAAAGTGCTTGAACAAGGAGCTAAGAGTAAGTGCTGGGATCACAGGTGGTCCAGCCCACCTTCATTTGAATAAACAGAATGAGAGAGAGAGAGAGAGAGAGGCTCTTGCATAACTCAGACTCCCCTGGTACTTGTTTGGTTTCAGTAGCATAAGCATAATAAGGATCCTAGTAAACTCAATGGCAAGTCCAAGTTTTAAGGAAGCCCCTTCCCCAGGCTCCTAAATACACTGCCATCTCCGGGCTTGAGACAAATCTGGGCATCAAGCAAATTCCCAACTTCTCAAAACTACGCCCCTGTATGGGAGAGGAGAGGGGAGGCCATTTGATTGGCTTCAGCATGAAGCGATTCTTTTCATCCAGATGGTACTACCCAGACTTGCTGCCTCTTTTGATGAGGTTTTTTTCACAAACAAAACTACCACTTTGGACATACTCTGAGTTGTTTCTCCCCTCTGGAGTCTCTGCTCCTTTGTCCCTCACAACCTCCGTGAGCCACCACCTGCTGTCCAGGCCAGGACGTAAGGCTGTGTCCCCCACCTGCATAGCTGTGGTGTGCAGACCACTTCCTTTCCTTTCCTTTCCTTTCCTTTCCTTTCCTTTCCTTTCCTTTCCTTTCCTTTCCTTTCCTTTCCTTTCCTTTCTTTCCTTCCTTTCTGAAACGAGCTTTCCAGGTGCACATTTTCCACTGAGGAAGCTGAGACTCAGCAGAGCTCAAAGGCATTCAGGAGAAAGGGGACATGTGTTTTCATTTGCATTTGTCTCCACCACTGTTTCTTTTTTTTAATTATTAAACTTCTGATGAGACCTTTGGTGGTGAGCAGACTGGTGGTCCCCATCATCTCCACCCTCTGGCATTCACACATTTGTGTGATCCCCTCGTATGGGCAAGACCTGCAATTTACTACTAACAGAATATGGCAAAGGTGATGACATACATGTGATTACATGTTTGTAAGTACTTTATTTTTTTAACGATTTTTATTTATTTGAGAGAAAGAGAGATAGCGAGAGAGAGCACAAGCAGGGGGATGGGAAGAGGGAGAAGCAGGCTCCCCACTGAGCAGGCAGCCGAATGGCGGGCTATATCCCAGGACCCCGGGATCACGACCCAAGCCGAAGGCAGGCACTTAAGCAACTGAGCCACCCAGGTGCCCCTGTAAGTACTTCAGATTTTAGTGGCCATCTTGCTGGAGTCTGTCTCTCCTTTAGTCATTTGAAGTGAGTAAGCAGTCATTTGGGGTATCTCATGTGGCAAGAAACTGTGAGTGGCTTCTAGAGTCTCAGGGTGACCTCTGGTAGCAAGGAACTGAAGCCCTCAAGTCTACAACCTCAAGAAACTGAATTCTGTCAATGACCTGAGTCTGGAAGTAGACTTGTCCCCAGTCAAGACTCAGATGAGACCACAGTCCCACACCTCAATTGCAGGTAAGCTGTTCTCAGACTCCTGATCCATAGAAACTGTGAGATAATAAGTGTGCGTGGTCACTGTAATGTTGCCACCCAGTAATGGATAATTAACACACTCTTCCATCAAAGCTGCTTGCATATAACATATGGATCGTGATGCCTGCCCGTGTCCCGAGAAGCCCAATCCAAACTGCCTGTGTATGTATTTGCCTTCTTTGCAAGGATCCAAGACACCTGTAAGACCCCCTCCTCCATTGATCATAGGTGAGGTCCTTGGTACCAAGAGAGGTTATGGTTGAAGAAAAGGGAGAACCTCCAACTCCAGCACTTGGTGGGTATTATTGATGAATCTAGCAAACATGGGCCCATGTAAAAACTTATGCGGACAGTGCTGGCATGCGGTATCAAGACTCTCTTCCCTTTCCCTGTGAGCAGAGAAAGTGGTATGGGCTAAGCAAGCACAAGGTTTTTTTTTTTTTAATATTTTATTTTTTTTAAATAATCTCTATACCCAACATGGGGCTCGGACTCACAACCCAGAGATTAAGAGTCGCACACTCTACCAACCGAGCTGGCCAGCACCTCTAGGGCAAGGTACTTTGTAAAAGTGGGAATGATACATAAGCTCACCAAAGAAAGAGTGTGTAGTAAGGTGCTGGCTTCAAGAATGCAGTTTGCATATGCCAGATGGCATCCAGAGGTTCCCAAGACAGCCTTGGCCCTGAGAGCCTGCCTCTTGGTAGGCCGGGATCTGATTTTGGAATTCAAATTAAAGACTTGAGCCCAAGCAGCATCCACCCAGCCCGCCAGAGCCCACACTCTCCCACATGGCCTCCCTCTTCCCTCTTCCCCATCTCCTTTTCCAATCACCTCCTCTAAAATCTGCCTTTAGTCCAGCCAATGGGTGGCTGACTTGAGGCAAGAGTTCTACAGCAACAGCATTTCTCTGGCTGGAGACTGATCTGGAACCAGTCTGTGGGAATTTGGCTGGTGACCTCTGACCCCAAGGACAAGTAGGTGCCCCTCCTCCAACAGGCAGCATGGCTCCAAGCCGTGCTTTCACCTCCTGAGTATAGACTCACCGGGGACAGTATGACCAATTGTTGGCATTTACTCTGCTCAGACATTGTGTGTTAAGGCTGTGAGAAATTTTTAAAGATTTTTCCCCCTCCCTTTGAGATCTATTTCACCTGAATGAGAAAGTTGGCGAGTGTTGCTAGATCCAGGATTAACCGTTGTTGGTGCCGGAAAGAAAGAGAGACATTTTGGATTTTCTTTTTTTTTTTTTTAAGATTTTATTTATTTATTTGACAGAGAGAGAGAGACAGCCAGCGAGAGAGGAAACACAAGCAGGGGGAGTGGGAGAGGAAGAAGCAGGCTCATAGCGGAGGAGCCTGATGTGGGGCTCGATCCCAGAACGCCAGGATCACGCCCTGAGCCAAAGGCAGACTCTTAATGACTGTGCCACCCAGGTGCCCCATATTTTGGATTTTCTTAGATACTAAGCAAGACCGTTCTAAGCTTCCTTATCCTTCTCACATGGGCCCAGCATTGACTCAGCGTCTCCTTAATCAGCAAAATAGAATTCACCAAAGGATGCAGCGCCCCAGGGTTACTATACGCTCTTTATATAACTGATGACAGAGTTTGTAATTTTCAGGGAGCATGGAAAGAGAAAAGCTTCTTATCAAAAAACATCAAGGACCCATGAAAGCCATCTTCCATGTGGTGCCATGTCACAGGGACCCCCTGGTCCTCCGACTGCTTCATACAGAGCAAGGTGTCATCATGGAGGATGTCGTGTTCGCAGCTCACCAGGAAGGCTGCAGGAAGCTGCGTGATGGTCTCATCATCCCTTAGCAGAGGGGCATTGGCTACATCCAAAAGATGTTTGTTTTCCAGGTAGGCGGCCTCATTAAAAGGGCCGGGAAACAGAGGTTGGTAGCCTGGTTTCCTGAATCTCCTGGGTATGTTGTCAGGGCTAAGCCACTTCCGGTACTTCCTCCAGACTTCCGGGGGTCTGAAAGCCCCATTCAAGATGGCATCCCACCAGTGAACGTCGATAACCATATATTTGAACACACACATCATCGTGAACTTCTGCGAGAGGAACGGGACGTTTCGGTTCTGCCAGTAGGACGGTAACGGCAAACTGATGAGCTGAGTTACTGCGTAAATCAGGACCTGGGCCCTGATCTGGGGAAGATCTGATCTGCCCACCAGGGCCTGGGTGATACAGGCCACATACCCTCCCCCAGTGCTGTCTCCACAGATCACAACCCGGGCGGGGTCCACCCTGAAGGTCGTCAGGGCCTTCAGGAAGTGAATGGAGGCGTTCAGGCAGTCTTGGAAGATGCTGGGGTAATGGTGATCGGGAAGCTTGCGGTACCTGAGGAGGAAGCAGGGAACAAAAGCATAGCAGTGTGGCCAGCTGTTTGGGAACGATTTAACTGTGTCCTCGACTCCTCCTTGCAATACTGTCTCTGACTAAGTCCCCAGAATGGTCCTGTGAGGTAAGGATTTTTATCCCCCCCTTTTTTTTGCAATGAGGACGTGAAGAGCCTCTCCTTGGTCTTCCAGGCGGAGATTCCTGACCCCGACCCTAGGCTCTGTCTGCTGCCCGGAGATGCAGACCCTACATCAAGATTAGGCAACTCGAAAGCTGTTTGAAGTCGAAACAGAACAGCCAGGAATGCCAGGAAAGGCGAAGGAAGCTACTGGCTGAATGGAGAGAAGGGGCTGAGCTCAAATGAAGGAGAAGTTTCTTTCAGGAAGAATTTTTTTTTTCATCAAAGTCTAATGACCAAGGTTTGTTCTTACCCAGTGACTTAAGGAGCTGCCTTCTCCTGGGGCTTTGAGGAAGGAGGGAGCGGGTTGGGAGGAGCCATGAGGGTGAAGGTGTAGGAAAGGTAAGCAGGCAGGAAACAGACACTGAGGGCTGCTCTGAGTAAGCCCCCAAAGTGTGTCTCTTCATGGGAATTCAAGGACAAAAAGAAAGGACTTGAAAATGAACTTCTAGATGTGTAAATTATAGTAAAATATTATTCAGCCACGAGAAGGGAGGAAATCCTGCCATTTGGGGCAACATGGACGGCTTGAGGACATTACATTAAGTGAAGTAAGTCCAGCAGAGAAAGACAAATACTGTATGATCTCACTTATCTGTGGACTCGCAAAAGACAAAACTCAGAATGGTGGTTAACAGGGGCTGGTGCAGGGGGAGGGGAGGGAGATGTTGATCAAAAGTACAAACTTCCGGTTATAAGAATAACAAGTCCTGGGGATCTAACCTACAACCTGGTGGGGCGCCTGGGTGGCTCAGTCGGTGAAGCATCTGCCTTTGCTCAGGTCATGATCCCAGGGTCCTGGGATCAAGCCCCACATCGGGCTCCCTCTACTCTGCCCCCTGCTTGTGGTCTCTTGCTCTCTCTGTCAAATAAATAAATAAAATCTTTAAAAAAATAACCTACAACATGGTGATTACAGTTAACACTACTGTGTTCTATACCTGCCAGTTGCTCATGTGCTCACCACAAAAAAGAAACACTAACTATGTGATAGAACCGAGGTGTTCCCTAATGCTATGATGGTAATCATTCTGCAATATAGAAGTGTATCAAACTGAGGCAGTGTGCACCTTAAACTTACACAATCTTATATGTCAATTATATTTCAATATGTGCTTATATAAACACAAAAACACAAGCTAACTAGTGCACGAATCAAGATTACAAAAAGAGAAAGGAATGAATTTTAAAAAGAGGAACAGTTTGCTTAGCACGATACCTTCTAGTCGTTGCAAATGGCAAGATTTCATTCTTTTTGATGGCTGAGTAATATTCTGTTATATATATATATCTTCTTTACCCATTCATCTGTCAATGGCCATCTAGGCTCTTTCCTTAGTTTGGCTGTTGTGGACATTGCTGCTATAAACACCGGGGTGCATGTGCCCCTTTAAATCACTATGTTTGTATCATTTGGGTAAATACCTAGTGCAATTGCTAAGTCATAGGGTAGCTCTATTTTTAAATTTTTGAGGAACCTCCATAGACTAGTACCAAATGATTTCACTCAAATGTGGAATTTAGGAAATAAAACAGATGAACATAGGGGAAGGGGAGGAAAAATAAAATAAGATGAAAACTGAGAAGGAGGCAAACCATAAAAGACAATGAACTCTAGGAAACAAGCTGAGGGTGGCTGGAGGGGAAGTGGACAGGGGGGAAGGGATAATTGACTGATGGGCATTAAGGAGGGCACTTGATGTAATGAGCACGGGGTATTATATGCAACTGATGAATCACTAAATTCTACCTGTGAAACAAAAAGAGAGAGAGAATAAAAAACAGTTTGGCTAAACTGCTTGGATTAGAGATTTTATGTAAAACATGGATGCTATCTCAAATTTTTGTTTGAAATTATTGCTCATTATCTTTTCTCTTCTTACAACCTATCACTTAAAAGCATCAAAAAAATGTATGCTACTTGTAAGATTAAGTTTAGAAGACACTCATAATGAAAAATGACACTTTGGCTAGTAGCTTTTAAACTTTGTTAAGGGGCACCTGGGTAGCTCAGTCGGTTAAGCATCCAACTCTTGATTTGGGCTCAGGTCAAAATCTCAGGGTCATGAGACTGAGCCCCATGTCAGGCTCCATGCTCAGTGGGGAGTCTGCTTGAGATTCTCTCTCTCCCTCTTCCTCTTCCCCTCCCCTCACTTGCTCACACATGCTCTCTCTAAAGCAGATAAACAAATCTTTTTTTTTTTAAGTAAACTTGGTTAGAACAGCAATATTATTTTTCTTATTAAAAGGATACAAGGAGCCCCACTGTATAAAATAAGTAAGTAGCAGTCATTCTGGCTTTGCCCAAGGGTAAGTGACCTGAACCTCCCCCCACTCATTCTCCTTCCTCTTTGACCTCCTTGACCACCTCTAAGACAATAAAGGGAACCCTAGTGCCCCGAGGAGTCTAGTTTTAAAGCTGCTGTCTCCTGTATGACCTTGATTTTTGTTTCCATTAAAAGTTGCTCTAGGCATCGTCTTTAAAGATAGGGTTTGATTGACTGCAACTTTGCAGCATTTCCCCAATGAGCAATATGCTGATAAATAAATCAATGTTATCAACATGGGCTTCCACGTAAACTCAGCAAAACATATACTACTGAGTAAGGTCCTTGCAGTGAGATGGCCCCAGCACCCGGAAGCAGCAAGCACAAACTTCAGGCTCCATTTTCCCATTTCTAGAAGGGAGCACATCTCAGTAAATGTGGAATATACAAATCTGACATTATGACAGAAATAACAAACAGTAAGTGCTTTCCATTAGCAGAATCCCCACCTGCTGGAAAGAGACAGAAATGCTCCATGCCCTCCTGTATTCTCTCTTACCCACCCAGGACATGGGTAAAGGCTTCGCAGAACGAAGAGGGCAAAAGACTGACAATCTCCAGAAGCTTAGGAAGGAAGTCCCATTATGTAGTGATGAGGAATCAGGGAGCATTTCAGACCCTGGACATGTTTTCCTGTGTCTCTGTTTCCTCCCAGACGTGGTCCATCTGCACTCTCCCCTGGCAGCCTGAAGACCTTTACCTGCTTTTCTACCTCCGCCATCCACTCTATCAAACCCAGTCTGGTCCACACCCTATGTCTTTTCTTTCTTTCTTTCTTTCTTTCTTTCTTTCTTTCTTTCTTGCTTTCTTGCTTTCTTGCTTTCTTCTTGCTTTCTTGCTTGCTTTCTTGCTTTCTTGCTTTTTTTCTTGCTTTCTTGCTTCTTTTCTTCCTTCTTTCCTTCCTTCCTTCCCTTCTTTTTTTTTTTTTTTTTGAGAGAGAAAGAGAGAGCATGAGAGCAATGGTGGGAGACGTAGATGAAGAAGGAGAGAGAATCTTAAGCAGGTTCCACACTCAGCATGGAGCCTGACATGGGGCTCAATCTCACAACCCTAAGATCATGACCTGAGCCAAAATCAAGAGTCGGACACTTAACATTGAGCCACTCCGGCACCCCCTGGGTCTTTTCAACTCTCCAGAACAACAATATCATAAGCAATTTCCTGCAAGGTATTCATGCAGGTGTTCGTTAAACACTTTTACGTGTTCAAGGAGTATTCTCATTACCACAAAGGCCTTCTCAGATGGAGAGTCTGACAGAAGCTCTCTCAGTGGGATTTCAGACACAATGCTGAGCCAGTCAGGAAGTATGTCGAGTACCAGAAAGATGCTGCCTTCCTCGATCTCATCAAGAAGACCAGAGATGCTTGGTGAGTTGCTGTAAGTCACACAGAGGCACTCATATGTAGAATTCAAGAAACCAAACAAAGGAGCAAAGGGGAAGAAAGAGAGAGGCAAACCAAGAAACAGACTCGTCATTACAGAGAACAAACTGATGGTCACCAGAGGGGAGGTGGGCGGGGGGATGGGGGAAATAGGGGATGGGGATTAAGGTCGTGATGAGCACGGGTGATGGATGGAAGTGCTGAATCACTATATTGTACACCTGAAACTAATATTTTGCTGTATGTTAACTAATTGGAATTTAAGTAATAACTTTTTTAGGGGCACCTGGGTGGCTTAGCCATTAAGCGTCTGCCTTCAGCTCAGGTCATGATCCCAGGGTCCTGGGATCAAGTTCCACATTGGGCTCCCTGCTCGGCGGGAAGCCTGCTTCTTCCTCTCCCACTCCCCCGGCTTGTGTTCCCTCTCTCGCTATCTCTCTCTGTCAAATAAATAAAATCTTTTTAAAAAATAATAAATAAATACATAATAACTTTTTTAAAAAAGGAAAAAAGTCTGTTTTTTGGTCTGTCTCTTTTTTTTCCTTTGTTCATTTGTTTTGCTTCTGAAATTCCACATATGATTGAAATCATATGGTATTTATCTTTCTCTGACTGGCTTATATCACTTAGCATTACCCTCTAGCTCCATCCATGTTGTTGCAAACGTCAAGATTTCCTTCTTTTTAGAGAGAGGTAGGCAAACCGTAAGAGACTCAGTGATAGAGAACAAACTGAGGGTTGCTGGAGGGAGGTGGGTGGGGGACGGGCTAGATGGGTGACGGGCATTAAGGAGGGCATTTCTTGTGAAAAGCACTGGGTGTTATATGTAAGTGATGAATCACTAATTAAAAAAATAGAAAATAAAAAAAAGATTTCATTCCTTTTCACGGCTGAATAATATTCCGTTGTATATATACCACATCTTCATCCACTCCTCTATTGATGGCCACTTGGGCTGCTTCCATAATTTGGCTCTTGTAACTCACACTGCAATGAACACAGGGCGCACGTATCCTTTCAAATGAGGGTTTTCCTGTTTCTTGAGTAAAGACCCAGGAGCACGATTACTAGACCATGGGTTAGATCTGTTTTCAATTTTTGGAGGAACCTCCCCGCTGTCTTCCACGAATGTGCATTCCCACCAACAGCGCGGAAGCGTTCTTTTTTCTCCACATCCTCACCCACACTTGTTTCTTGCTACAGTTTATTCACACACTCCGCGCTGATGGGCCTTTGGGTCGTTTCTGGGTTTTTGTCCTTTTGAACAGTGCGGTGCCCGGGTCCTTATGTGCATGTGCAAGAGTGCCTCCTGGGGCTTAGGGCCTCTCTCTCTCTCTTCTCCGAACTAGCCACGTGTTCATTCCTGCCTTCCCCCACCCATGCAACACCCACTGACTTTCTCCAGCAACTCACCCCACCAACAGCAGCACGGAGTCCATCTCCGGGACCAAAAAACCGCACAGGTTGTGGTGGAAGTCTGCAAGAGTAGACCCAGTCACAGCAGCAGTCGCCCTGAGTGGTCTCTGGGATGTCGCCGCCCTCCCCCCACCCCAGGGCCAGACCACCAGCAGCACCAGCTCTGGGTTTGACATTCTCCTTCTGTTCCTGTTCTTGCCTCCTCCGCAGTGACTCTGGCCGGCTCTGCCTGGGCACAACCAAAATGCCAGGCCGTATATCAGACAACTGACACCTGCCCTGGGCTCCTCAGTGTCGGGGCTTGGCTGCATCTCGGGGCTCACCAGCAGCAACGTTCCTTTTTACAAAAGTGGGGGTGGGCCTGAGGACCAAGAAAGGCTTGGTGATTGGAAACCTACAAAACCAAGACCGGGGAAGGGAGGCATGCCTGCCCTAGAATATTAATGATAATTACATATGCGTGCATACAGATATGTATTATTAAGAAATAAGCAAGGGTTGGATGGGCCATTTCTATTAGCTGAGTGGTACCTCTGAGGTTGTCAGAGGACAAGTCCCTTCTCGACAGTATTTGGCCATCCTGGCACAGTGCCAGACACAGCATTTGTATCAAACAAACCTGTAATTCAGTGGTTGTCAACCCTGGCTGTGCGTGGAAGTACCAGGGAGTTTTTCCAAGTCCTGATGCCCAGACCGAGCCCCCAAACCAACTGAACCAGTGTCTCTGGGGTGGGGGCACAGGCACCAGGAGTTCCCAGGTCACGCCAGACAATGCCAGCATCCGGGGAGGTTGAGAATGACTGATCTGACCGAGAGAAGTGATGGGGGCGGGGTGCAGGCTTCATTGACTCCGTTGAGGGAGGTGATGGAGGAGGGGTCCAAACGGAGTAGGGAGTGGGCAGTTCCTACAGCGGCCTCAGCCCTGCTTACCGATCAGCATCGTCTGGGAGCTTTTTAAAAATGCCGATGCCGGGGCGCCTGGGTGGCACAGCGGTTGGGCGTCTGCCTTCGGCTCAGGGCGTGATCCCGGCTTTATGGGATCGAGCCCCACATCAGGCTCTTCTGCTATGAGCCTGCTTCTTCCTCTCCCACTCCCCCTGCTTGTGTTCCCTCTCTCGCTGGCTGTCTCTATCTCTGTCAAATAAATAAAATCTTTTAAAAAAATAAATAAAAATTAAAAATTTAAAAAAAAAATGCTGATGCCTCGGCCCCACCCCTGAACCAGACAGCAGCCTGGGCAGGACCTGGGTATGGGGACGACTCTAAAGCACCCCCGGGGAGGGGGGTTCAAAGCACAGAGAGGGTGGAGGCCACTGCCGGCCCTTCTCACACCATCTCCCTGCTTCCCTGCTCTGCGCCCCCAGGACATTCATTCTTTCCCTCAAGCTCCTGTTCCGGAGCTCAGCGCTTGCGCTCCCTTCGGCTTAGACTTTACAGGGCTGGGACCATGCGGAGGCAAGGGAGGCACTTCCCATGGGCCCCGGGACCCTCAGCAACCAAGATAAATACTACTTTAAGGAATCCAAGTAAATACCACAAGTTGATGAACACCCTCGTATGAAAATCTCAAGTAGACAAGAGCCTACTTTGCCTTTGTCCAATTCCCCCGCCCTGTCGATCCCGCCATTAGATAAACCTTGATATTTTGTCCATCATAGATTTTTTTTGCATTATTATTGAGTTTTCAAAAATAATGCATAAAAATATTAGACTGTGTTTCTTGGTGCCCCTTTCAAGATGGAGCCTCCGGCGCCCCCTTTGCCTCCTCCACCCCCAGAGGCTTAGAATGCTGTTTCCCAGCCTCTATAGGACTGGTTCCTCCTCATTGGTTGGTTGGGCCTGGTCTCAAATTCTACCTTTTTGGAGAGGCTTGTTCTTCAAAAACTAAGGATGCATCTGAATCCTTCTCTATCTATTCCATCCCCTCATGCTCTCACTCTGTGAAATTACCCTGTTTGTTTGTTTGCTCTTTCACTGCCCAGCGTCCTCCTCATTTGAGTAGGCTCCACGAAGACCCTCCTTGTTCTCCGCTCGGTGCTCTGTACCTGGAAGAAGGTCTAACACAAGGTAGACAGGGAATATTTGCTGAATGAGTCCTGGCTTTACTTCTGGAAATAACATCATCGCCCAAAGAGGAAGGCTAACAGTCCTAGCCAACTAACGGGGTGCTCCTCCTGGGGGCCTCTGAAAGGGAAGAACGATCTTGGGGCCAGCAGGTGGGAGATCACCATTGCTAACTTCGGAAAAAGGAGAGCATCGCGGCAGCTGAAGCTGTGGTTATTTCCACCACCAGGTGGCGGTACACCCCAATTCCAGGGCCGGGCGGGCAACGCATCCAACCATCTGTCCATCCCCTCGTGTGTTCATTCCTGAACACATCCTTTCACCCAATTATCCACCCATCCGGATTCATGCACTCACAGAGTCATTCGAAAAATGTAAAAGCACAGGCAAGGCACTGGGGATGAGGCAGAAAACAAAACACAAGTCTTCCTGGCACTCGTGGAGTTTCCATTTTTAGTTGGGGAAGACAGACCGTAAGAAAACACAAGAAGGAACAAGACAAATTCAGATGGTGACAAGTGCCATGAAGAAAATGTAAAGGGATGAGGTCAGGGTTGGAGACAGGGGCATAGAACTCTAAGGGACGGTTCCTTAGGTAAGATGTTCAGGGAGGCCTCTCCGGGGAGGGGCGTTGGAGGTCAGACTAGAAGAACAAACAAGGGCCCACCAGCGATGCAAAGTCAGGAGGGGCGAGACAGCTTTTGAGGTCCCCCAGACAGCAAGTGCAGAAGATTCAGAGTGAAGAGGAGCCGGGAGTGTCTGGAACGCAGTCATGTGAGTGGTGTGTCTGCAGCACAGGGAACTGCTTTGGGAGGGGGGAGACCCAGGGAACCAGGTTGGAAAGGTGGGCAGGGGCTTCTAAGCTATCAGGGTTCGATGGCTTGGTTCCATCGAAGGGCACTGGAGAGCCACAAGAAGTGTTTAGCCCAGGACCGACAAGCTCTGGCTTGTATTTTTTTTAAAGCTCTTTCTGGCTGCCGGGTGGAGAATGGAATGAGGGGCGACAGGAGAATCAGAAGTGTCAAGGGGGCAGGCAGGAGAAGATGGGGGCTTGGATCATGGTGGGGTTCAAAGCCCGGGAGAAATGCATGGGTTTGGGAGGCAGTGTGGGTGGGGAGCAGCTAGGACCAGCCACTGCTGCCTGTGAGCGGTGAGGGAAGAGAGGAATCAACACTCCAGTACCGTCCATGAAAGCCCTATTGAGACACAGCACTAGCCTCACCTTGACGGAGACTATTACAGTACAGAAAACTACCATCTCCTATGTAGATTTGCACACCATCTACTGTCATGAGCCCAGAGCCTTTCGTCTGGGCTCCCTACAAAAATCTCCAACCACTGATTCCTTTGAGTCACTCCAAAAAGGTTCTCATGGAAGGGTGGGCAACGTTGTAGGTGTAGATGAAGTCCTTACCCAGGCTCCCCACAAACCCGCTTCCTCCAGGGAAGAAGAGGATGCCTCGCCAGGGGCCAGAGGATGCTGCTTTGGGCTGGAACAGCCTCACAGGTATGGTCCCAAAATACAGGTCAGTTACCATCAGTCTAGCATCCTTCTTTATTCTCACACTGCCTTGCAATAACTGGAGGAATCTGAGCATGGAGCAAATTCCCAGCTTCTCAAATATTTCTGCCTGTTGGAGGTAAGAGAAAGAAAGGGAAACATTAGGAGAGGTCAGAACCCATCTGGACTGTAGATGACACCTGTCACCAATAATTGCTAGGATGTTTTTGCAGTATTTCATCTGCCTTGTTCATGTGGACCCCGGGCTGCGTTTCCCATTCAATCTTCTCATCAACCCTATAAAAAGTATCTCTTGCTATCCTCATTTTTCACAGGAAAAAAAATGGAGGCTGCAAGACAATGGAGGCCACGAAGCTAACAAATGGGAAACTTGGGGTTCAGACCAAGGGTTGTCTGACACCAAAAGAAGGCACCTGATTTCTGGGTCATAAAATCTTTTTAGGTTTTTCCTCCTCCTCTTCAAATCTCTTATCCCTCCTGTATCTGTTTGTCTTCCAGAACGGAGTGAACCGTAATCACTTGGACAGCATCATCTTCATCAGCAGCACCCCGGGATGGGCAGTGTGTCCCGAGGGCACCCAGCCAGTGCTGGAGAGACCAGGATGGGACCTCCCAAGTGTCTCCACGTCTGTGAAACTGGACAGGGAAACCTCTGGGAAGATGGAGTGGGAGGCCAGCAGGGGGAGCCCTCGGGAGGCACAGCGGGTCCTCAATTGCAGACCAATGGGAAGACGTAGCTCAACTTCCCAAGAAGCAGCCTGACAGGAGGCAGGAAGAACTTCTCCTGGCCTAGCAACAAGCTCAGCCAATAAGAAGATACCACAACTCAGCCAATGAGAAGCAATCCCAACTCTGGCCTCCAGCTTTCCTCCAATGGACTTTAATTCAAAGCAGCCCTCCCACGCCCCCCACTTCTTGATAAAGAAGGGTTTCCCTCTTCTGATCACTGACTTGTCTGTGGTTTGCCATGACTTGCTGTCCCCAATTGCAATTCCTCTGCTCTTCCTGAATAAGCCCATCTTGCTGGGAAAATAGCTGGCTGTGTTACTTCTCAGGTCCAGCTCCGAGCCTCCTGAGAGCCCCCCAGTGCAGCAGTCAGCAGCAGGCGCTTGGGCCTGTGAGCTACTCTTGAGGGGAAAACACCGAAGGTTAGAAAGGTCTGGCTTTTTCTGGGTCTCAGACTAGCCCTAGTCCCATGAGAAAGCAGCCACTGGTTTGAGACAGGCTGACCTCAGCTGAGGTGCATGGCCCCAATAAATAAGAGAGATGAGAGTTTTGCACCCTCAGCCTGTCTCCTTGAGCCAGCAGCATTTCTGTAATTATAAACTAGACTTGTTCTATCTCTGAGAGTCATCCGTATGCACAGTGGAACATTCCAGCAGCACAGAAACGTATTTTACTTCTTTCCTAAACCTATTGAGCCCTAATCACGTTATCTCGTTCTTTCACCGACTTGATGAAATGGACACTATTGTTTCCCTTTCACAGATGAGGGAACAGACACACAGAGAGGTCCAGTACATGGCCCGAGATCGCAGGGCCAGAGCTGGGATGCTCACATTGGCAGGCTGTCTGCAGCCTGGGCTTCTTGCTGAGGTCTCTATCCTCCTTTTTCCACAGTTGCCCTCCCCCCACCCCAGGTAAGTGGCTTGAACTGTTTGGCTGCTATCACCGCACCTTAAGATACTGGGGTTAAATCTAGTTGCCTGCCTCTTACCACATGCCAAACCTTCGTTTCCAAAACTGCTGCAGGTCTGGGCATATGCTGGCCTATCCACAATGCTGGTCCCTACTCAGAGCCAGGCCAGCACAGCCACTCCGACAGGCTGGGTTAGTTCCGTTATGTCTCGATCAGCAAATAGAAAGCACCTTCTGGGTGGCAGGTCTGTGCTTGGGGCCAGGGTTGCGAAGGTGGATAAGGCAGTCCCTGCCTTCAAGGTGCCTACAGTCTATGCAGGGGAGAAGACCTATAGGCAATTAAGTGCGCCAAGGGTCAAAGATGCTGTGGGTGAAGCCAGTTCATTCCCTGTCAGGCTGAAAGCCCATTGAAGGAAGGGACCGGGTCTGAAGTCCTTTTAGAATCCTCAGAATGCAGCCCAGTGATTGGCATTCAATAAGTGTTTGATGCTTGAAGGAGGAAAGGGGGGGGGTGGGAGGGAGGAAGGGAAGGGAAGAGAGAGGGAAACGGAATCACAGACACAAAAGACAGTGTAGCAAAGGCTGCCTTGGGGGAGTCGGGTAAGGAAAGGAGGGGTAAGGTACAGGGAGAGAGGAAGGGACCCCAACCCGTGACGGAGGCTGAGAGCAAACTCACCAAAGCGAGCACGTACAGGAACATGCAGTGCAGAAACCAGAACTTGGTAGGATGTTGCAAGGTGGAGGGAATATCGGTGGTGAGGAAATGCTGAAGCACAGCCCAGACAACGACTCCCACGAAAAAGCTGGACAGTAGCACCAGCCCCAGGATGAACATGTTCCAACGTTTTCAGGAGCTGCTGCTCTGAGGAGCCAGCTCAGGAACTTGTGTTGGGAGACCCTGGACTGGTTATTCCAGCTGTCTCCTGGTTCCCACGGTGTTGGGGCTTAGCCTTGATTCAGTGCCCTGACCTGACTTCTCATACATAAATCCAGCAGAGCCAATGGGAGCGAGAAGGACTACTCACTCCTCCGAAGAATGCAGACACCAAGAAAGCCAGTCCTGCCCATCAGGAGATGTCTTGGTAGATGGGTCTCCTAAAGCCTTGGCACAGCTCCAGGCTCAAAAAACACCTGGCACCTGGGCATCCAAGGGAGAGGCCTCAGACCTTTGTGACCTGATTTTTCAATTGTAGACTAGGAGACACACAGCCAGCCTTCCTCACCAGAGTCTGGTTAGGGTGGACAAAGCACATCTCATTCCAGTTAGCTGCCCCGACCCCACTTTGATTGATGCCCCAGTCTAGGCTGTGGGGAGAGGCAGCATAGCAGAGGGTCAAGAAGACTTACTAAGATGCCAGCCTACCTGGGTTTCAATCCTGCCTTTTCAGCTTCCTGGCTCTGTGGCCTTAAATAAGTTGTATCTGTTCTCTGCATCTCTGTTTCTCCTCTAAAAGAAGGAGATATAATTAGCTGAGCAATTGTGAATAGCGCTGGAAAGAACATGGCTGTGCAAATATCTTCTTTTTCAAGCAAATGATATTTAGCGATAATAAATAAAGGTATGCATACCCATGCATATGTAAGACTGTATAAATCGTTAAGTATACAGCTCAAAGAATTTCCACAATGTGAACACACCCAAATACCAGCACCCAAACCAGGATGTAGGACACCTTTAGCACCTAAACGGTCCCTTCTCCCCATCACCACCACCCCCTCCCCATTACTACACCCATTACAGGTAACCACTATTGTTCCTTGAACAGCCAAACTCAGTTGGCTGATTTCAGACTTTTATATAAACGGGTGTATCTTCCCCACCTTCTATATCGATCAGTTCATTCATTCTCATTCCTGCATAGCATTCTGTTGTATGAATACACCACAACTCTTTATTCCTTCTACTGTGGATAGACATTTGAGTTTTTGCCAGTTCTCAATTTATTGCCTCTCAGCTCCAAACTCAATTTTTATCTGCTTTGTAAAAATGGGGCTGGAAATTTCAATATTTTTCCTCTGTCTGTTGGCAAGGAGGCATTGTCAAGAAAGGGTGCTGGAGAGACATCTGAGGAGAGAAGGCTCTGCTCCCTGTGTCCAGGAGCTCACATGGCAGGCTTCTGGAGTACGTGTGGTTTTGCCAGCACCCAGCTTCTACAATGTGTGAAGAAAACTAAATGAGGAATTATTAACTATAATAGGGTACAAAAGTGACAAGAGATTAGCTAGCAAGAAGTAAAGAGAGCTCTAAAGTTTATAGGAATTACAGATACAAGGAACGACTATTACCTCTAGGGCTGAGACAGCACACCTCTCAGCCCACTGGACTGAGGTCTAGAGCTTGTTGGAGAGGCATGGCGTGACTCATTGACTTGGCAAAGAAGTCGCTCTCCTGCTGTACCAGTAGGACTTGCTAACATCTGTCCTGCCCCCTCACCCCCAATTTGTTGACAATCTTCCCTCCCTGGGTCCTAGGGAAAGCCATACATTCATAGGGTGGTGTCTTGCTGGAGGCACTCTGAAATGAAACTACCCAAGGGGGGATGGAAGGGAGAGCTACCGCAGGAGCTGGTGCTAGAAAAGCCATCTGCAAAAGCCACACACTGCAGGATCGGAGGACTGGAGAAGCCACCCACACTTCTGGAGCTGGGCATGCAGAAGCAAATAGAACAATGATGTGCCCCAGGGTGTTATTGAAAGTAAAAGTCACTAGCCTGCAATTAGTGGAGGCTAAGAGCTGGGTGACATCAACAGAGGCAGATAGCTTAGTGGAGAGATCAGGGAAAGCTAAAGAGAATCATAATGAAAACCATGTCTTCCCAGGCGGATTGTACATTGCCTACGTGCGTACCCCCTGAGGAGTGCCGTAGGAGCTGCACGCTGAGGGAAATTGACTTTACTGAAATAGTCCATCCAAGTCACTAAACAAACAAGCAGACAATATAGGGAAAAAGCTCAGGGAGGAGCAGTGGAGGAATCACTATCCAGTGTTATTGCAATACGATATCTAAGTTTCAACAGCAACAAAAAATGAGACATGCTAAGAAACAAGAAAGTGTGATCCATACAGAAGAAAAACACAGGCAACAGAAACTACCTTTGAGAGCACCCCGATGTCAGACTTAACAAAGACTGCAAAGCAGCTATTATAAATATGTTTTACTATCTTTACAATTCGGGGGTGCAGTTTTTTCTTACAGACCAAAATGCACCCAGAATCGTGTATGGCTCTATTCTCTTCACCTGTCTCATCATAGTCTCTCTTTTTTCCCGCATTTTTTCTTCCTCTTCTTCTCCTCCTCCTCCTCCTTTTCTTTTTCTTCTTCTTTTTTGTTTAGTTTTGTTAAAGTCTTTTTTAATTTTCATCTTTATAGTTACATTCTATCCTTTCAACGTATTTTATTTTATTTTTTTGTGTATGTATATATATATATACACAAAATGTATTTTTTGTTTTGTACTATATACATAGTGTGTGTATGTGTATGTGTATATGTGTATATATGTGTGTGCGTGTGTGTGTATAAAAGTTTTTCTTTCTTTACAATTTTGAGATGTAGTTTCTTCTAACAAACTGACCAAAATACACTCAGGATATAATGTATTGCTCTGTCCTATCCACCTGTCCCTTTATATAAATATGTTTAAAGAGCTAAAGAATATCATGCTTAATTCTACCTCTGAAACTAGTAATACAGTATATGTTAATTAAATTGAATTTAAATAAAATATTTTTTTAAAAAGAATGTCATGCTTAAAGAAATAAAGGAAGGTGTGATGGCAATATTTTATAGAAAGAATACCAACAGAGGGATAGAAATTATATTTTTTGAAAGACCAAACTAAAATTATGGAATTGGAAAGAATAATATCCAAAATGAAATATTCACTAGAAGGGCTCAACAGTAGACCTGAGCTGGTAGAAGAAATCATCAGCAAACTTGAAGGTAGACTGATAGAGATTATGTAGTCACAAGAACAGAGAGACAATGAATAAAGAATTCAATGAATATACTATATCATGTCAGTAGAATACAGGACAAAACCACATAATCATCTCAGTAGGTGCTTAACAAAATCCAAAACCATTTCAAGATAAAACAGTCAAGAAAAACCCCTCAAGATAGAAAAGAGCTTCGTGATTAAGGACATCAATGAAAAAAACCATGCCTAACATAACATTGTACTTAATGGTGAGTATTAGTTTCCATTGCTGCTGTAACAAATTATCACAAATTTAGTGGCTTTTTTTTTTTTAAAAAGAGAGAGAGCTCACGCATGCCAGAGGGGGAGGGAAGAGCAGAGGGAGAGGGAGAGAGAATCCCAAGCAGGCTCCGTGCTCAGCATGGAACCTGACAGGGGGGCTTGATCTCACAACCGTGAGATCATGACCTGAGCCCAAATCGACAGTCGGACACTTAACCAACTGAGCCACCCAGGCACCCCACAAATTTAGTGGCTTAACCACTGAAGCTCATTATCATACAGTTCTGGAGATCAGAAGTCTGACGTGGATCTCATTGGGCTAAAATCAACGTGTCAGGAGGGCTGTATTCCTTCTGGATGCTCTAAACCAGTGTCTGTTTCCTTGGCTTTCCTAGCTCCTAGAGACCACCCACATTCCTTGGCTCACAACCCTTTTCTTCCATCTTCAAAGTCAAAAACCCCTGGGCCAAGTCCATCTCACACTGCCTTCTCTCTGGTTCTCCCTCCTCTGGTTCCCCCTTTTTCTTTGAAGGACCCTTGTGAATACACTTGGCTCACCAAATAACCTAGGACAATCTCCCTATTCAACACTCATTAGCAATCTGCAATCTTAATTCCCCTTTGCCATACAAGGCAGGTTCTAGGATTAGGATGTGAACATCTTTGGGGAACTATTATTCTGTCTGCCATGTGGTAAAAGGGAGAATGCTTTCTCTTTAAGACCAGGCAAAGGACAAAGAAGTCCACTCTCAGAGTCATTCTCATTTCTATTCAATATTGTACTGGAGGTTCTAGTCACGGCAATTAGGCAAAAACAAACAGACAAACAAATAATTAGAGAGAGGGAGAGAGATGGAGATGGATGGATAGATTGATAGATAAATGGCATCCAGATTGAAAAGGAAGAAGCAAAACTATTTCTATTTGCATATGACATTATCTTGTAAAAAAAAATCCTGCAGCATTCACTAAAAAGACTATCAGCGCTAATAAATGAATTCAGCAAGGTGGCATGGTACAAGATTAATGTATAAAAATAATTTGTATTTCTCGACTCCAGCAATGAACAATTTGAAAAGAAATTAAGAAAACAATTCCATTCTTAATCACATCAAAAGGAATAAAATATTTAGGAATAAATTTAATAAAAGATTGTAAAATGTATAGTCTGAAAACTCCAAGACAATTGAAAGAGATTAGAGAAGACTTAAATGAAATCAACCCTTTGTTTATGATAGGAAGAAAATATTGTCAAGATGGCAAACCTGTCAACTTGATCTACAGATTCAATACATTCCCCATCAAAATCCCAATTGTATTTTCTTTTTGAGGGGGGAGAGCTGGGGTGGGGGAGAGAGTGAGAGGGACAGAAAAAATCCCAAGCAGGCTTCATTCCCAGCATGCAGCCCAATGCTGGGCTTGATCTCTTGACCCCAAGATCATGACCAGAGCTGAAATCAAGAGTCAGACTCTCAAGTGACTGAGCCACCCAGACACACCCCCCAACTGTCTTTTTTTTTTTTTTTGCAAAAATTGACAAGCTGATCCTAAACTTCCTATAGAAACACAAGGGGATCCAGAATACCAAAAGCAATCTTGAAAAAAAGGAGCACAGTTGGAAAAAAGGACTCAACATTTCCCTATTTCAAAACTTAGTGAAAAGCTACAGTAATTAAGACTGGGGGGGGGGCGCCTGGGTGGGGGAGGAGGGGCGCCTGGGTGGCTCAGGCGGTTGAGTGTCTGCCTTCGGCTCAGGTCATGATTCCAGGGTCATGGGATCAAGCCCCACATTGGGCTCCCTGCTCAGCATGGAGTCTGTTTCTCCCTCTGCCTCTCCGTTCGGCTTGTGTTGTCTTGCTCACTCTCTCTCACTCTCAAATAAATAAATAAATTCTTAAAAAAAAAAAAAGACTGTGTGGTACTGGCATAATAAAGATAAATATATGGATCAATGGAACAGAATCGAGAGTCCAGAACTACGCCATCCCATTTATGGCCAGTTGATTTTTGGCAAGAATATCAAGAAAATTCAATGGGCAAAAAAACAACCATTCTCCCAGAAATGGTGCCAGGACAACTGGATATCCCCATGCAAAAGAGTGAATTTATATCCTTTCCTTACATCATACACCAATCTACAGTGAAAACTTGAAACTATGACTGAGGAACACAAAGAAGACTACACATGTGTTCTTGGATGGTAAGACTCTATACCCTGAAGTTGCCAATTTCCCCTGGTTTAACTGTAAAACGTAATGACATCCCAGCAAAAATGCTGATAGACCTCCTCCCCACCGCCCCCCGAAATTTACAAAAGCTACTTCAGAATCTCAAACAGAAATGGAAAATAAAGGGGCGCCTGGGTGGCTCAGTCGTTAAGCGTCTGCCTTCGGCTCAGGTCATGATCCCAGGGTCCTGGGATTGAGCCCTGTATCTACTTCCTGCTCAGCGGGAAGCCTGCTTCTCCCTCTCCCACTCTCCCTGCTTGTGTTCCCTCTCTTGCTGCCTCTCTGTCAAATAAATAAATAAAATCTTTTTAAAAAATGGAAAATAAAGAAGGAAATCAGCATCAGGGGCGATAGGGAGTGGTGGGGACTAGGGCAGCAGGACAGCATATTGTTCCACTTAATATGTGTAGACCACTGCGTAATTTACAACAGAAATAGGAAATAACCTAAATGTTCAATGATAGAGGAATGGTTAAATAAAATCCCACACTTATTCATTCAACAAACTTTTATTTGTTGTCTACAAATAGATATTAAACAGAGTGTCTACTCTGTGCCAAGCATCATTCAGGGATGTGGGCACACATGAGCAAACAAGATATTCTGGATATATTGCTTAGGGAAAACCAAAATACCAAACTATACAGAATGTACACCTTAATGCTCGTTGTATGCCAGACACTTTATTACACCTCCTTCCAGTGCACCTGGAAGCCAGAGTCTCCTCCCGATTCCTGCAAGTGTCTATCCTGCACCGTCACCTGGGCCTTGGTATTTTCCTAATGAACATAGACAATTTCACAGAACATCGACACCAGACAAGTCCACCCGGTAACGGTGATGGATTAATGCGAACACAAGACCCCTCCGAAATCATGTCTGAACACAGACAAAATGTGGATATTGTCCATGTCACTGTATAATGACCAAAAAAGGCCACTATGAGTGACTGATGCTTCTTTCACCTCTGTCTAGTCTCCTGCTTCTAAATGAGATTTATTAAGAATCACCCTCCTTCCGGACAGCATCCAATCCAGAGCAAAGCCCTGCTTCTTACCTCCTTGACGTTTCCTTCTGCTTCTCTCCAGCGCTCCTGCCTGCATTCGACCGTGTTGTCTAGACCTAGCTTTGCTCGGCCCTGTTGATGTCTGCCACGCAAAGCCCGGGGACTTTCAGCATCTTGCGAGTTCAGAAACTCCACTGGGGTTCAGAAGAACGACAGGGAAGGTCATGCTGCTCCCGGCTCCCAGCATCCACCCCACCCCATTGCCCTTCCACACCGTGTGCACCCCACCACACACACACACACACACACGCCATGCCCAACCTCCCAACCCCACTCAAGTGCTTTCTCCTGCCCAGACCCGAACAGCCAAGCGGGCCTGACCTCCCAGCCCCTCCCCTGGAACCCAGGGATATAAACTGATCCTTCTGACGGCATTGGCTTCTACAAGAACCGCGGATTATAAGCTTCTTGGTCAAGAAAGGGTTTTGTGATTTTCCTAAATGTAATGAGAATCTGCATTTCTTATTTTTTTTTTAAGATTTTATTTATTTATTTGACAGAGATAGAGACAGCCAGCGAGAGAGGGAACACAAGCAGGGGGAGAGGGAGAGGAAGAAGCAGGCTCCCAGCAGAGGAGCCTGATGTGGGGCTCGATCCCATAACGCCGGGATCACGCCCTGAGCCGAAGGCAGACGCTTAACCGCTGTGCCACCCAGGCGCCCCGAGAATCTGCATTTCTGCTCGCAGTCAGCCTTCTGGCGCCTGCCTGTTTCCCCGGAGGTTTTACTCTGGACTCCACTGGCGGGGGGCGGGGGAGACCGGGCAGCAGCCAGTCCTGTGATGGGTGCTCCTACGTGATCCCGGCGGGGGAGGGGGATGGCAAGAGCCATACCAGCAGAGTTCGGTTCTAGCGAGCACTTACTAACACGACAAGGACTGAGTTAGTGTGGGGGGGGGGTATTCTCTCGGCCCATCTTCCCAGCAGCCCGTACTGCTGCTGCTGGAAAGCGGGGTCACTCCATATAACCTGATGTTCATGAGCGCGAGCTCTGGGGACAGGCCACCAGAGTTTGTATCAGGCCCCTCTTCTGACTGTAACTGAGACCTTGAGCAAGGTGCTTAAGCCCCCGTGCCTCTGTGTCATCATCTGTGAAGTGGGGATAATGGTGCCTCGTTGTATCAAATAAGACAGCACACACCGGCAGGGGTCGTTAAGCATCCTGCTTTCCCGCATGAGTCTGGATGTAAGTAACGAGCCAGATGAAGGAATGACTCGCAGCCTGTCCGCAGAGGGGTTTAGCAGGTTGCGGGTGGTGGGAGGCATGGGAGATGTGTGGACTGGAGCCCTGTCTTGGAAACACTAGCACGTGATGTGGCTTCTGTCTGGCAAGCTCTCTGAGGGTGTCTGAGACCCAGTGGGGCTCCCTCCCAGCAAAGAGAAGCCAGGAAAAGGAAAGGGAAGGAGCTAGATCCAGAGAGGGCAGAGACCCTCTGCTGTGTTGTGTTTCCCAGAGGAAAGGGCAGGGGTTGAACCTGCCAGAGACTGATGTTTGCTGAGCACCTACTAAGTGCCAGGCACATGCCAAGTACTTCAGAACTGTCATCTCATTTATTCTTCAGTAGAAGCCTGTAGAGTACGTATTCTCTTATCCCCATTTGACGGATGAGCAAACTGAGCCTGGACGAGGAAGTGCTGAAGCAGGAGTTTGATCTGAGCAGCTCGATCCTGAGTCCACTGTCTTAACCAACCTTCTTCCTTCCTCCCAAGAGTGGCTTCCTAGTGGACAAACAAGACAAGGAAAGCTCAGGGCTTTGGGGTTTTTCACTCCCAGACCATTCTCTTCCCATGACCTCCACCCTGCGTGACTCCACTGAGACTATGGATTCAGCTTGGCGGGGGGACCTCGGACATCAGGGAGCTGTGAGGACGGCAGGGGGGTTATGCTGTGTCCTCTTGAAATTTCCAAAGCTGCAGGAGATGAAGAGGCACGGGCTGTTTGGGGAGCACGTCCGGTGGGGCTGCTCGTGGCTGGAACTCGAAGTGCTTAGGCAGCAGTCGGCATTTCCCGAGGACTGCCGAGCACACGGCCTGCCAAGGGTCATTAGGGGAGAACACACTGATATGAAACAGACTCTGGTATAAGGGTGTATCGGCTTCTCAAGACCACGGCCAAAGGTGAAGGCGCTCCCACCCCGTGTACGAGGCTGCGTGTAACTTTCCGCACGTTCCTAGCAATGCAGGAATAACGTCAGGAGAACGCGCGGGATTAGGAGACGGGTTTATCACTAAATTAAACGATTGTAAATATCGTCAAGGTAAAGAACTCTAAAATGGAGTTCATTATGTCAGCTAAGAATTACCTTTTGATGAAACAGTAGAGAAAAAGTATCAAACATACAATGGAAGGGCAGATTTCTCAATACCTAGATTTTTAAACATTGGTCCTTCAGGATAAGTAAATTTTCAGAACCCAGTTCAAGTTCCCATTTTAATTTTCCCTAGAAAAAGTGACGACTACTACCATGACCCCAAAGAAGGGTTTATCTTGTTTTATCCAAAGAATCATTTTTAGATGCTGAATTAAAAATAAAGAGCCCAGGGGCGCCTGGGTGGCGCAGTCGTTAAGGGTCTGCCTTCGGCTCAGGGCGTGATCCCAGCGTTCTGGGATCGAGCCCCACATCAGGCTCCTCCGCTAGGACCCTGCTTCTTCCTCTCCCACTCCCCTTGCTTGTGTTCCCTCTCTCGCTGGCTGTCTCTATCTCTGTCAAATAAATAAATAAAATCTTTAAAAAAATAATTTAAAAAAAAGAGCCCAAACACATAGAGACAAACAAAAAAACTGGACTGTACACATGACTATATTATACATGTATCACAAAGAAAAAACACCTAACTAAAAATATTGCTGCTACACGATTTTTTTTTTTTTTTTAAAGATTTTATTTATTTATTCGACAGAGAGAGACAGCCAGCGAGAGAGGGAACACAAGCAGGGGGAGTGGGAGAGGAAGAAGCAGGCTCATAGCGGAGGAGCCTGATGTGGGGCTCGATCCCACAATGCCGGGATCACGCCCTGAGCTGAAGGCAGACGCCCAACCGCTGTGCCACCCAGGCGCCCCTGCTACACGATTTTTTAAAACACAAAAATTATCTGCTGCAGACTAGAAAACAAGCTAAATTTCTAATCTGAAACTAAAAAAAGCAAAAAAAAGAAAGAAATGTCTTCTCTTGTAATGTATTCTAACAAGTGTGTTGCACCTCATTTTCTCCTCCGAGAAATAACTAGGAAGACGAGTATCTTTTTCTTCCAAGTGTGCTTTTGTGTGTATGGTATTTAAGTGTGGTCCTGTGACTGACAGCCTCTTATTCCATGGGTTCCAAGTCATGTTTACTAAAGATGTTTTCAGGGTGCCTGGGTGGCTCCGTTGGTGATCCCCGGGTCCTGGGATCGAGCCCCACGTCAGGCTTCCTGCTCAGTGGGGAGTCTGCTTCTCCCTCTCCCTCTGCCCCTCCTCCCTGCTTCTGCTCTCTCTCTCTCTCCCAAATAAATAAATAAAATCTTTTTTAAAAAAGATTTTTTCACCCCTAAGAAATTAATAAAGTTAAGTTGTAAGCTAGATATCACAAAGAAATAAAAAGTGAAGAAAAAGGATATTTAAGTCCAAGAAATTGTGACCATTCGACACGACCCAGTTTCAAATATTCCTATTACTGATATTCTGTGAAGTTAATACCTATATATATTTCTGCTCTATTTTTATCAAAATAAAATATAAAAACTTAAAAAAAAAAAAAAGAGGGGCACCTGGGTGGCTTAGTCGGTTAACCATCTGACTTGATTTTGGCTCAGGTGATGATCTCGGAGTCGTGGGGTCAAGCTCTGTGTTGGGCTCCGTGCACAGCATAGGGTCTGCTTGTCCCTCTCCCTCTGCTCCTCCCCCCAGCTCCCTACCTGTCTCTCACATAAATAAATAAAAGCACACCAAGAGGGAGGCCCTGTTGTCATCCTCACTGTACAGACGAGGACACTGAGGCCCCAGTTGCCTAATTAACTCGCCCTCATTCACAGAGACAGAAAACAGACGGGCTCAGCCCATCTGTTCTCTGATGGGTAGGCGGACAGATGGATGGATGAACACACGGACAGGAGGAAGCTTACTTCGAGGACTCCCCGGCCTCCCAGGCCCCTGCCCCGCACAGAGACATTCTCTGAAGCTGGCTCAACACACCTGAACTGATGGCTTTCTGGAATTAGAAACTGGACGACACGTGGAGGGTCACTGATCACACCAAGGTCCCAAAACAGATTCCAGAGGGGGAAAACCATACAAAGCCTTCTGGGTGGCAGAGCAGAACCCCGCACACCGCCAGCCAAGGTCCCTATTATGCCATGAGGACAGGGCATTCTGGCTGGGCTGGGGCTTCACCCTGTCTTCCCCAGACGCCCCCAGAGTGTCCTGGGGGATGCCAAGCAAGGTGCAGCTCAGAATTCCACCCCGGGCTGAGGGATGATGTTATGGACCCATCCATGGGTGAGAAAATGGAGTCAATTTTCTGCCCAGCTGACCCAGCCCTGGAAGCAGACCCCTTGGGGACACTCCCAGATAGCCAAGAAGTCTAATAACTCAGAGCTTGGGCCTCTCAAGAAAATGGGGTCTTACACTATGAAGCTGGGTGAGTCTCCCAGAGGGAGAGACCCAGGCACACAGGGTAAGGGCCGAAGCACTCGCCCACTTCTCCCAGCCTTCAAAAGTGTTGGCTGGGAAAACCCTAAGCAATGTGCAGCCAAGGACCCTCCTGGGGGGCGGGGGGGGGGGCTTCCCTTTGGAAGCAGGGTGGGTCAAGCAGTCAAGAGGCAGCTTTGCCTCCAGTGGAAATTTGGGTAGGTTTCAGATTCAAAGGAATGCCCTCTTTATTGAGGTGAATATGTATTTAACAACAGCACAGCAATTTTCTAACTCCAGTCTAAGCATCTACAAACACTACAGGCCAGGAGTATGAGAACGTTGTGCCCATTTTACAGGTCAGAAAACCGAGGCACCGAGAGGTTAAGTAACTTACCCAGGATCACAGAGCAGAGTCTATGTTCCGACCACTTGTGAGATCCTGCCATCCCTTCAATGGGTGTGAAAGCTGACCTCCTTGGGGTCATTGCCACTAATTCCCATACTCTGACCACTGCGAGGTCCTGCCAGCCCTTTCCCAGGGCTAAAAATGGCATTTGGACAAGGGGGTCATTAGCACCATGCCATACAGCCTCCATTGCCCCTGACGAGCCAGGGTCCTGATTTAGGTGTGACAAATCATACGGAGGCTGGCGTGGGGGTTTCTCAAGTCCCTTCGTGCCCCGGCCGGAGAGTCAGCACTGGTCGGGGCCGGAACTGTTTGGCAATAGAGCTTTCAGTGCTCGCTACAGAGTGAGAGGCCCACAGCCAGTGCCAGGCCTTCCTCTGAGAGCTTTACCCATATCATCTCAAGTCCTCACATGCCCTGGGATGTAGAAACTGCCCCGTTTCACAGATGTGGAAGGCAAGGCTCAGGAGCGTTAAGAAATATGTTCCAGGTAGGGGCGCCTGGGTGGTGCAGTCATTAAGCGTCTGCCTTCGGCTCAGGGCGTGATCCCAGCGTTCTGGGATCGAGCCCCACATCAGGCTCCTCCGCTATGAGCCTGCTTCTTCCTCTCCCACTCCCCCTGCTTGTGTTCCTTCTCTCGCTAGCTGTCTCTGTCAAATAAATAAATAATAAATATTTAAAAAAAAAAAAGAAAAGAAAAAGAAATATGTTCCAGGTAAGGTGGCTGGTACATGGAGGAGGCGGGTATAGTAATCTCTGCCAACTTGGCTTAAAAGAACAGAAATTCATTCTCTCACGATGGCAGAGGCCAGAAGTCTGAAAGTGGAGGTGTGGGCAGGACCACGCTCCGTCCCTTGGAAGGGTCCGGTGGAGAATCGCTCCTTGCCTCGTCCAGGCTCTGATGAGCTCAGGCGTTCCCTGGCCTGTGGCTGCCCCTCTCCAGCCCCTGCCTCTGCTTTCCACAGCTTCTCCTCTCCTCTGTGAGCCGCTCTTCTCTTCTAAGGACACTTGGCTTTGGAATTGGAGCCCATCCGTGTAATCTAGAAGGATCTAGATTCTTAGCTTAATCACATCTGCAAAGATGTTTTTCTCCAAATTAGGTCACATGCTGGAGATGATGATGTGGACATATCTTGCTGGGGGCCACCTTTCATCTCACGGTGGTAGGATTTGAACCAATCTGGCTGTCAGCCAGGCATTTAAAAAGCATTAGGCACCCCCGCAGGTGCCCGGGTGCCAGCCCCTAGGGAGGGGCCCCTGCCTGACCCCGGTGGAGCTCAAGACACATTAGGCCCAGTTTCCCAAGATGCTGGTCCCATGGGGACAGTGTAACCTGAGGCTTCTAAGTGTGGGGGACAGGGATCCTAGGTGGTCTTTCCCCCTCCAATACCGTTTCCCCAACCCCACCTGCCCTGCCCTGGGCAGATCCCCACTTACCTGTCACACACACTGTACCCCACCTTCTCCTGTAGGACATCCCCACAAACGTGAAGTTGCATTTGTGACCAGAGAGTTCTGTCTGTCTCCCCACCATGTGTGAAATGGGAGGACAGGGTCTATACCTACTTTTGCTGGACCTCTCCCCCCTCCAACATCCAGTGTGGAGCTCCCATGGGGGGGGCTTAATAGCAGCTTTCTTGAGATATAATTCACATGCCATAGAATTCACTTATTTTGGGCCAACAATTCAGCGACATTTAGCATATTCACACGGTCGTGTAACCATCGTCACAATCGATTCTAGAACATTTGCATCGCCCCAGAGAGAAGCCCTGAACCTATCTATTAGCCCTCGCTCTGCCATTTTCCCCACCCTCCACCCCAACCCAGGCAACCACTAGCCTGCTTCTTATCTTCAGGGATTTGCCTATTTTGGACATTTCATGTAATCTTACGATCTTACAGTACGTGGTCTTCGCTGCCTGGCTTCTCTCACGTGGCCTAAATGTTGACAACATCCATGTTGTAACCTGTAAAGCACTTCATTTCTTCTTATGGCTAAATAACACTCCAGCACATGGATGTACCACATTTGCTTTCCCTTTGTAAGTTGGTGGCCCCTTCTTGGTTATTATGAATAATGCTGTGAATGTTCGCATACGAGATAGTGTGTGGACATGTGTCTTTGCTTCTCTTGGGTGTGTGCCTATGAGTGGAATCGCTAGGACACGTGGGAACTCCATGTTTGAGGCCCCCCCATGGGTTAATAAAAGACTGACTGCCTGTCACCGGCCACATGACCTTGGCCTGGTGACTTGACCTTGGCCTGGTGACTTGACCTTCGCCTGTCTCAGATCCCTCAATTGTATAGTGGGAACTGACTCACCCAATAAATATTTATTGAACACCTACTATGGGCTGGGCCCTGCTCTGGATGCTCGGATCGCAGCAGACGAATTCCTGCTCTCAGAGACTTCCAACGGAGAGATCCGGATCATAAATAGACAACAATGGAAAGATAGGAAGCCCGATGAAAAGTGCTACAGGGGAATAGAAGGCAGAGAAAGAGAGTGTGGGGGGGTGCAGAATGAGGGTGCTGTCCCAGAGTTAATGGGACCTCCAGGAAGGCCTCACTGAGGCAGTGACGTCGTGCAAAGACCCAGGAGAGGTGAGGGAGTGAAGCTTATAGAGAGAGATGGAGGGGTTGGGAGCTCAGAGGTTGAGTACTTTGCAATCACCCCTACTTGCAGGATCTTTTTGCCAGAGTCAAATGCAACCATGTTAATTATTTGTGTCCTCACCGTCTTGGGCATCAGTTCTTGCGAATGGAGCCCCCAAACCACCATTTAAAATTCATTAGAAACCCAGAGCAACGAACACACAGGATGGGTTGGACCCCTCTGCCTTGGAGAAATCTGGGAGGACTCTTGGAAGGAGGTGGCATTCAACCCAGGCTTGAAGACTTGAGGAAGGCCTGGCTGACTCTCCAGCCTCCACCACCAGGGGCTCTCTGGTTGGCTTCTGCGCCCTCTGAAAGCAGCATCTGTGTGCTGGAAGCCGGGAAGTAGATAAGTTTCCTGAAGCCAGGCTGCCTTCGGGGATGGGGAGGGCTCACCGCTCAGGTGAGAAGCAGGCACTTCCCTGCTCCACTCCCTCCCCGTCCACAACAGATGTCTTTGTTCCCTTCACAGAGGTAGGCCTTCCTTTCCAGATCACTGCCCTCTCCCTTCTCCCCAGTCTGAATCTGGGGGCAGGTGAGAGGTAAACATGGCAGGTGGCTATTTCCTGCCAGGGCAGCCTTGGGGGAAAGCCCTATCTTGGATGGCGGCCCTTCTCTGTCTTGGTCGAATCAATAGTTGATTCATTGGTCAGTTTGTTCAACAAACATTTCCTGCTCATCTCCACCATGCCAGGCTCTATGGACGTGAGATGATTCCGGCCCGCTCCTAATCCCCAGGCTGGGGAGGGCCACCAATGCCAATAAACACGTGTTTCTGGCATTCTGGCGTTCTGGCCGTCTTCACTGGGTGCAGAGCAGAAATAGTGTGAGGTCGCAGGAGCCAGACACAGGACTGCCTGCTGCCCTGTGGCCCAGTGCAAAATGAAAATGCATCCCCCTCGTTCAAAAATGATTAGGGGTTTCCATAGGCAACAGGAGAGCATCGAACCAAATGTGGGGGCCTTCTAAGTGTGACAGCATACGTCACATGCCTGCAAAGCCACCAGCCCTACCCTGGAGAAGCGCCCAATCACATGTAAGATTTGGACAGGTCATTTCCCCTCCGCCTTCTTTATCCGTAAATTGGGTTTGTACCTGCCTCTTATGTTGGGTTGTTATAAGCATTAAATGAATTTTTTTTTTAAAGGAGTTTCCATGCCCAGCATGGAGCCCAACACAGGGCTTGAGTCTGCAACCCTGAGATCGAGACCTGAGCTGAGATCAAGAGTGGGGTGCTTAACCGACTGAGCCACCCAGGCGCCCCGAGCATTAAATAAATTATATTTATAAATGTACTAGAACAGAAATGAGTGTATAATAGATCGGCAATCAATAAAAGCTATTATCATCCCAGCAGGTTCCAAAGAGGGGGGAAGGGTCAATGTGGGAGGAGCAGCTCCATCAGCAGTGGTGTGGAGTGGGCTGAGCCCCGAAATACAAAGGCAAACACATGTCCCCCGCAAACAGAGACAAGCCACGTGGCATTCGCCCCAGATTCATAGGACTGAAATGGTGGTGGAGTCACCTCCTTGGCTGTGTTTTACGTACTGTTCACATTCGCTTGCCTTTCCGGGACCCACATTCTCTGGCCCACAGACTCCAGAGCCAAACCGACAGGCACCTCCACCTCTCAGCTGTGTGGACTCAGCCCCTCTGTGCTCGGTTTCTTTCATCTGTAAACAAAGCATCATAACAGTACACGCCTCCACGGGCTGTTCTGAGAATCACGCATGTACAGCCTGAGCACGGGCTGGCACGTGGGAAGAGCTTTCTGATGAAGCTGGAGGAAGCATCCGGAGTACCTGGGATGGCAAGAAGAGACCATGAAGAATGATCTAGGGACCAAGCTGAGAGGCGGTTTACGAAGTAACTGACCAGGGGGCGCCTGGGTGGCTCCGGTGATTGAGCATCTGTCTGCCTTCAGCTCGGGTCCTAATCCAGCGTCCTGGGATCGAGTTCCAGTTCGGGCTCCCTGCTCAGCGGGGAGTCTGCTTCTCCCTCTCCCTCTGCTAGTGCTCTCTCTGTCTCTCTCTCTCTCTCTCTCTCTCTCTCTCCCCCTCCCTCTCAAAAAAAAAAGCAGATGAGGTCTTTCCTCTGGTCTTGTTCTGGGTCCTCAGAGCTTGGCTTTGTGACCAGTGCGAACATCCTCTCTGGTCTCTGATATCCAGAGGCTACACTTCCCCAGGTGCGCCTTGGTGGCCAGTCGAACAGACCCGGGACCAGAGACAGGCAGTTACAAGCATCAGGACGTTTGTCATGAGAGGTCCCAGACCATCAGGGCCTTGGTCATCTCCACCTTCGTTGTTAGTGCTAGAAAGTGCCATTCCAGTAGCATCTGTCTGGTGTCGCAGGTCAGCGTCTCACGTCTTCCTGTGAGATCAGACACCTCTTTCACGATACCCTTCTTTACACTTATGCCACAGAGGTCTCTGCTTTCTTAGACTATTCTTGGGAGTAAATTTTAGGTTATCTATGCCCTCTCCAGGGCCACCTCTTGCATCCATGGTAAAGATTTAGTCTTAAGCCTGGAAAGTTGCTTCCAGGTCTTTCCATAAAGAGACTTACTGGATTGAGTTGCTACTGGAATAAATATTCTAATATTCCAATGGTGATCCCTCTTTGTCAGTGGCCAGATGATAGATCTTTTGAATCAGAAAAACTTCTATATTTGAAAAAAATTTTAGAGCGCTCCTATTCCAAGCAGTTCCCTTATTGGTATTTATGGGAAGATCAAATTGAAAGGAAAATACCAAAAAACAAAACAAAACAAAAAACTGTAACGGCTAAAGCGCCTGGGTGGTTCAGTCGGTTGAGCATCTGCCTTCAGCTCAGGTCATGATCCCAGGGTCCTGGGATCGAGCCCTGCCTCAGGCTCCCTACTCAGTGGGGAGTCTGCTTCTCCCTCTCTCTCTGCCTCTCCCCTGTTCATGCTCTCTCTCTCTCTCTCTATTAAATAAAATCTTTTTAAAAAAAGAAGAAATTAAGAAAAAAAGTATAACGTGGCTAGCTTTAGGGAATCCCTTCATAAAATGAAAGAACAGAAGTCAGAAGAAAAAGCAAAAACCAAATCTGACATTCAGCCCCTTCTTAGAGCTCCCTGTATCCCCAACTCCCCGTGTCTGACCCTCCAAAAGATATTTAGGCTTTTGGATCTCTGGGCCCCAGGTCTCGACCTCCCCTTTCAAACCCAACCTCACGTCCTCAACCAATTTCCTTAAATCCTAAAACCCCATCTTCCCCAGAAGAACGCTTCCAGAACCAGTTGCCTATTTTAAGCTCCCTTGCCTTACCAGCTTTGCAGAGAGCCCTCGGGCCTAATCTCCAGGCTCTGGGAATACAGGTTTCTTGTGTAAACACGAAATGTCAGGAAGTAAATCCAGTAAGAGCACCCAGGAAGGGCCATAAAGCTCGTTTTGCTGTGCCTTTTAATTCCTCATATTTTCCAGGGCTTTGTCCTCAAACTATCAGTTTCAGACATTCCTAGGCAGTGTCCTTTATGGACTTATCCTGGACTCCCACCGCGATAAAGTTCATGTCCTCTGGACAGCAGCAGGCCTTTAAACTATAAAACCCTTAAACCTCCTCTCTCAGCGGATCCTACCAAATTTAGAGAGGAATCAGAAAGCTCAATGGCTATTCACAGCCCCACTCACAGACTCGCAGAGAGCTTGTCTGGCTACTAAGGGGAGCCCTCCCAGCCCGTGATTGTAGGGTGGCCATCGGGCAGGCCACATGGCCCCCTGGAGAAACTCCCCTTGCAGGGGAAACATGGCCATAGCCGTGCCCCACCCTCCCACAACTAACCAGGAGCCCCCTCAGCTAGAGGCTGATATCTGAGGGTTCATAGGGGTGCTAGAGAAAGGCTTTCCTCCCAAAGTTAATTGGTCTAAGGTTGAAATACATACTCAGAAAGAAGGGGAACATCCAAACAACTTTGTTGAACGGTTTGCACAAACTTTTCAAAGGTGCACTGTGTTAAATCTGGAAGTCCCAGAACACAGAGACCTCCTCATTTCTGCTTTAGTGGGAAATTTCCTCCCTGATATAAAAAACACATCCACAGTCACGTGATGGGTTGGACTGGGCGGGTCATGGAGGCAGCTACCCAGTCCTTTGAAAAGAACTTACTAAAAGCAAGATTCTTGGTTTGCATCTCAGATCTTTGCAAAGACAAGACTGTGACTCAGAAAAACTTGAAACCCACTCCGAGATCTCCCTATTCGCCTCCAGACAATCGCAGACATTGTAAACCGCCCCCCCCCCGCCCCAGGACATGGGAAGAGAAATTGTCCCACACTTAAGAAAGGTAAGGTTTAAAAAGCAATTCCCCAAAAACCCAGAACCCCTAAAAAAATGAGAGGGTCAGCCCATCTTAAGTCACATGGATCTGACCATAAAACTTAGAGGATTGGGAACAGGATTTCATAGCTGACGTGGGCGCGACTTTCTCTACCGTTGCTTGGGAGGGTTTGTCTCCACTGGGTAGCAGCCCCGATTGCTCCAGGCTGTCAGTCTCAGGGAGACCTGTCCTATGGCTAGACCTCAGGCCAGCCCAGCATGCATCTGTAAGCCTCCCCTCCCTCACCCGGCCTTTCCAGCGTGCTGCTGTTCTCCTGCAAACCTTCTGGGTAGCGATCTGTTATGTAAGTTTAATGCCCCTATAAATCACAGTGAGAAGGATGTTTTTGTTTCTTTACCATCAGACCAAGCCCCCAGTTTCCTACTTTCTTCCTGTTCTGTTCTAAATTCTTCTGAAGAAGACAAGTCTTTTCAAGGTGCCCCAATCAGGGGCGCCTGGCTGGCTCAGTCGGTAGGGCACGGACCCTTGATCTCAGGGTCATGAGTTGGGCATAGAGCTGACTTAAATGGGGAAAAAAAAAGTTAAAAGATGTCCCAATCAGTCTTCGGGTCACACATGCAAGTGAAGCTGGATTGTTACAAAGGGCATCTCAGCTCCTTCCACAGTTTGGCTGAAAGCAGGCAAATTTGACTCGGAGGGAGACCAAGTTTATTGATTCGTACAGGACCTGAGGTCCATAAACTCTCTGTAATTCCTTGGTAGCTGTGGTCCCCAGCACGGCTGACCCTCACCTCCTGCCTGTGGAAGCAGCCTGGTTTACAGACCTTGACCTCTCCTCTGCTTTCTTTTCAATCCCGCTGCATCCCGATTTGCAACTTCCTCTTTCGCATTTACATTTAGAGGGAGAAAACCCAGACTCATATACCACACGGATATTGTGGGTCTCCCTCAATGTTTTCTCAAGTCCTTAAGGCCCATCAAGACTCTCTAACCTCCACCCCAGGTTCCACGCTGATGCAGTACGTTGATGACCTTTTACTCTGTAATTAAACTCAGCAGGGAGCCCTTCTAGATCTCCCCATTCTTACCAACACCAGCTGCATGAGACCGTGAAGCCTGTAGATCTAAGCTCCAATGAGTGCCGACAACTGCTTTCCACTTAGAGCGTGAGCTATCACGGGGCATTCAAAAGCTCTCTCCAAAACACCTTGAGTCAATTCTGTCCACCCCTCTCCTCCAAACGAGAAAACAGTTCCGGAAATTCTTAGAGGCCACTGGCTATTGCCACCGACGGATTCCTAATTTTGCGGTTTTTACTAAACCTTTGCTTGCTACTCTCTCCGACGTCAGCTTAGAGTCTCTTTCCTGGATTCCAGAGGCATGAAACGCCTTTGAAGCCTTCAAATTAGCTCTGTCCACACCCCCCGCTCTTGGCTCAATCTAATTTTGACAAGCTCTTTCATTTACATTGCCATGAAAATAGTGGCATTGCTGTGGGCAATTCTAGGACAAACTGTGGCTTCTCAGACATGGCCTATAGCATATTTCTATGCCAGTTAGACCCTATGGCATCAGACACGCTCCCATGCTATGTGCAGTGGCTGAAGCTGCCAGCTTGATGGACAAAGCCAAGGATCCCCACCACCTGTATGTTTCCCGGGTGCAGGCTACTCTTTTACAAGTTCATAGGACACAGCACCTCTCTACATGGCAACGGACCATTTACAAACAGGCTCATTTGACTCACCCTTCCATCCTCTTCCGCCAGGGCAACCTTTAAATCCAGCTGCCTTACTCCCCCTCCTGATGCTGGAGAGCCCCTCTCTATTCCCCACGACTGCCTTACAACCATAGATATGGTCTCAACGCCGCAAGAGGACCTCTCAAATGTCCCTCCAGACAACCCAGACGTACTTCTATTTTGTGATGGCTCCTATGAACAAAATTTCCAGGGACACATAATAACTGGTTATGGCACAGTTTCCCCGCAGGAAACACTGGAGACACATTCTTTACCCACTGTCAACTCCGCCCAAGTGGCTGAGCTCATAGCTCTTAATAGAGCCCGCATGTTGGTAGAAGGAAAAGCTGCTATATACACAGAATCCAAGTTAGCTTTTGGAGTTGGCCATGCTGTTGGCAGAATTTGGAAATCCTGGGAATTCTTAGCTTCTGTGGGTACTCCCATTGCCAATGGGCATGTAATTGCTGACCCACTATGAGCTATTCGCCTCCTTCTGAAATTGCCATTGTTCACTGCTCAGCCCTACTAAGAAACAGACAGAACTGCTAAGTATGCAGCCCAAAAGGGATCTCCTTATGCTCTTTCCGCCCAATCTCTAACTCTGCCTTTATCCGTGAGTGATATTATTCATTATCAGGCAAATGCCCCACAATCTGAAAGGGATACTTTGGCCCAAAAGGATGCCAAACAATGACCCGATGGGTTTTACCCTGGGCCAAAGGGACTCCCTAGCCCCTTTTCTTATAACCTTTTGGTTTGTACGTATCTCGCACTCAAAGGGGCATGTGTCAAACTGGATAATTAAGGAACTAAAAGACCATTGGTTTTGCCCGGGCATCCACAAAATTTCTGGCCAAAGTATTTCCCAGCGCACTACTTGTAAATCTCACCAGATTTCTGGAAGAACTCAGTTTACCCTTTTTGGTCCACACTGCCTTTTTGGCATTTCAAATGGATTTTTATAGATTTGCCCTCAGCATTGGGATGCTCTCATCGTTTGATTATTGTTTGCAGGTTTAGTGGACAGATGGAATGCTATTCAACTAGATATCCTGACACCACCACAATGGTTAAGAAGTTAATACCTGAGATCATTCCTTTACAGACTGAGTCAGACCAATGAACTCACTTTAGCAGAGAGATCGATCACCTGATTACAAAAATTGGGGGGGTACTCATTAAAATTTCATACCCTCTGTCAGCATCAACGATCAGGGCAAAGGAAACCTAAAAATCTAGACATAAAAAGGAACTTAGGAAAGATCTGTCAAGAAACCAGTCTTAAATGGCAGGAATCATTGCCCTTGGCCCTTATGAAGATCTGGGATTCTCCAAATAGGAGATATGGCTTGACCCCCTTTGAAACAATGTTCGGCTGTCCAATGCCTATGGGTATCTCTAAACCTTTCATTCAGGGATTAAGGGAACAATCCGATGTTATGACTAACTTTGGGTAAGGACTAACTGGTATACCTGCAGCATATCACCGGCAGCAAAAGAGGCATGCCATTCCACCACCTGATGAGCTTGCCACCCCTTTCAACCAGGGCCAGGTGTACATCAAGATCTTTAGAAGAAAACACTCTCTATCACCTCACTGGGAAGGACCCTGCTAAGCCCCTACACTGCCATCGAAATAAAAGAAAAATCCTCCTGGAGTCATGCAAGCTGCACCAACCAAAATAGACTCAGCTTATCCCTCTCGAGACTACTGGGAGACAGCTCTTCCAGGTGACCTGAAAATAAGGATTTCTACGGCCAAGTCCCAAACGCCAGGAGCAGACCGCACCACCACGGAGACAGCTTTTCCCAAGAGCACAGATCAAGAAATCTCTTTCACCTACCCTTCTCGCTTTACAGCCTCCGTGATATTAAGAACAAAAACAAAAGCAACTTTCCTTTTTCACAGTTTAAGTCCCTTAATAGAAGGCTGACTGGGGAGTGCTGGTCTCCCTCTTTCCTACTTCCCTCTCTACGTCTGCACTATGGGCTCTCTTCCAACCTGCCTTGCTCTTACTGACCCTCTCTATTTCAGCAGGTCGGGCACACACCGAACACGCCCTTTATGCCAATTTACCAAAGCTGGCCATGTTAACTAATAAGTCTGATTATTGGCTATGTCAACATTCAGATAATGCAAGGAACCCTAACCGGTCTTTGTTCCTCCCGATGTGACACCTGGCGGACTGAGCACAGAAGATGGATGGGGCCATAGGTATGGTATCCACGACCAGGAGAATGTCACTTTGCCTTTTCCCCCAGAGAGTTACTTGGGCCCCAGAAAATCTCTACAGAAGCTCAAGGACTATCCCTTGTCAGAGTAGAAACAATGGTCGAAAGGGTTTCCCTTTGCACTGAAAACAGACGTGTCACCGGACTTCTCCTGGGAGGTAGGCCAGGACTCTACTGCAGCCAAACCCCTGTGGCTTGCTGCTGACCATGGCATCTGCAAACTCAGCAAGGAGATTAAAAATAACCAGCACAGACATTTGCCAAATCACCAAATGTTTTTGCAGATCAGCCCTGTATGACATGGGGTGTCTTAGCTGCCCCCCCGTTAGATGGCCCAATGCCACAGACTATATTTGGATGGATCAAAATTCTGGACTTACGTGGCTGGGTGACAATACTCAGCTTTCTCACTGCCAGAACCAACCATAGGCCTCCTGCATCAGCTATTTCTCAACCTGTTCTGCTCCCAGAAACTGACAGGACCACATGACGAATAGAGCTAGATGGATATTAACATTAGCAGTGGCAAGGGTCATGGAACCCTCCAGACTTTGAAAGCTACAGGTTCCAACCTAACCTTGCCTATAAACGGCACTGGTCTTTTTTTAATTTCACGTGGCAACAAAGTACATAGAGTGTTCCCACCTAAATGGTCGGAATGGTGCGGAGTTGGATGCCTGGCTCCTTCCTTCACTAAGCACACCACCCTAAATGCCAGCCAAATTGCAGACTTGGGCTCCTTTGTTCATAAAATTATGCCCCATAAACGTGTCCATTGAGGAATCCCAGAAAATCCACTGGGATGTCACAATTCCAAGGTCTAGTCTGCATCAAAAGTCTTATTCCCAAATTTCAGGGATTACGAATTAGAAAAGGCAATCCTAAAATCTCTCCAATAATAGAACAAGAGTTCAACTGACAACACGCCGGTCAGGAGTTAACAGCTTAGGCTCTGTGGTTCTCCAAAATCGGCATGCCCTAGATACACCGACCGCCCGGCAAGGTGGAGCTCGTGCAATTGTTGGTGGAAAATGTTGCCTCTGTGTAAACCAAACAGGCCAAGTAACATATAACTTAAATATGTCAAAAGAAAGAGTGAATATTTTCACCAGGTAAATGAAGCATAGACATTATATTGGACTGATCTATTTCCAGAGTCTATGGGGACTGGTCTAGTGGGATGTGCAGAAATGTGTTCAGATTTGTTCTTTCCCGATGTTTCATCCTCATTCTGATCTATGTTCTTTCTTTTCTTTGCAGGTCTCTTACCGTTCATTGACTAACTGGGTTTCTCCCTCCCCAATCCCCAGCTCAGCGTTCAGAATGTGAGCTTCCAGGGCAGTGTCAGAGGAGGGAACTGTGTAGGCCACCCCAAAATGTACCCCAATGGCATATTGATTGTCTTGAATTGAAGCTCCTTGGAAAACAACCAGTGGAACAAGGACACTCAGACCCTCCTCTGTCCCCCTGAGAGCAGGACACAAATCTCCCGCATGAGAAACACCCTCCCTGTACTAAGAAGTAAAAAGACATCCTCCTCACCAGAGTTAGGGACTTTAAAGTCGAGAAAACCGTAGAAACAAACCCTGCTGGGTTTTTCCCTAATCTAGGGTCTCAGCCTAAATTTGCTTAGAATTCCTTACTAATTAAAGCTCCCAAACACCTGCTTTCTTTTGTCCTGTCAATTTCTCACAAATTTATCGTCTCTTTGTCTAAAATGTATAAAGACTGCCTGCCTTGGTCATTGGGTCTCAATTTCATTATTGGGCCTCCATGCACGTGTATTAAAACTTCAGTTTTCTCTCCTGTTCATCTGTCCCGTATCAATTTAATTCCTAAGACAGCTAAAAGAACCCAGAGGGAAAAAGAAAATTCCTCCCTGCCCTGCACCACCTTCTCCCTGTGTCCTTACAAGGTCTCTCCCCTCTACGCATACACCCCCGGGGGGGTCTCTCTGTGTGCCCAGATTTCCTCGTCTTATAATACAAGTCAGACTTGATTAAGTCCACCCTCACAGCCTCGTTTTAAAGGTCCCATTTCGAAGTGTAATTGCATTCTGTGGTACTTGCATTAGGGTTCCAGCATAAGAATTTATGGGGAACACAGTTCAGCCCATAGCAAACTGCGCTTTTCCAAAATGTCAAGGTCATGAAAGTCAAAGGAAGGTGGAAGACCAGAACATAGGAGTCAAAAGAGGCATGACCACTAACTTCCACGTGTTCCCTTGGCCTGTTTCCCAGGCTAGAGAAAAAAAATGTTTTTCTTTTGTTACAAAGGATTTTAGTGACACAATTGGCGGTCTGAATAAGGCCTGTAGATTATTACATAACAGCATCATATCGATGGCAACTTCCCGATTTTGAAAAAAAAAAAAAAAAGTACTGTAGGGGCTCCTGGGGGGCTCAGTCGGTTCAGTGCCGGCCTTCAGCTCAGGTCATGATCCCAGGGTCCTGGGATTGAGTCCCCCATCGAATTCCCTCTCAGCAGTGAGCCTGCTTCTCCCTCTGCCCCTGTGCTGTCTCTCTGTCTGTCTCTCTCAAACAAATAAATGAGATCTTTAAAAAAAAAAAAGTACTGTAGTTACGTGGTAGAAAGTGCTTATTTCTAAGAACTACAGACGAAGTATTTGGGATTATCAGGCAATCGGGTCTGTGATGTACTCTCAGAAAAAATATATACAGACAGTAGATGGATGCATGGATGGATGGATAGAAGATACTAGAAAATGTTAGCTAACACATGAGTGAAGAGTACACAGGAATTCTTAGTCCCAATTTTGCAACTTTTCTGTAAGTGTTTTCAGACCTACAATTTACAGACTTGCGTCAAACCCTGAGCCGTGAAAACCCGAAGCAGCAGGTATGGTATGTTGGGGGAAGGGCAGGAAGGGAAGGACACCTATCGAGAGCATCAGGTGTCCCAGCCAGGTAATTAATATCACCCTCATTTGCAGTCTGAGGAAGTGCAGGCACAGACTGCTTCACAGTCCTGTCCGGGGTCACCCCCCCGCCCCCCCCCGGGCTTTGTTAGGCCACGCCCACCGCCCGCTGCCGCTCCCCGGGTGGGGCGGCCACCCTCACCCACAGCAGCAGCCTCCTTGGAGGGCCCGTCCGCAGGGAGGCAGTGGGCTGGGGGAGGCGGCTCCTCCCGGCTGGATTTCCAAACCTGTGGTTTTCCCTGGGTCCCAAACTTCAGGACTAGCCTCAGCCCCTTCTGGCCCCGCAGACGTTCAGCACGCAAGTGAGACGAAATGAAGAGCCAACGTGATCCCAACAAAGTGTTTCTACAAACTCATGAAAGGAGCCCTTATCAGAAGAGGTTTAGGCAGGAGGCAGGCATGGGGGTTGTGACCCATCTGATCGCTTCTGCAGGCTCCTGGCAAGCAGGGATCGTTAGCAGATTCTGTTCTGGGTGGGCTCCGTGTCAGCTCCCCATTATGGGATTTTATGGGATTAATGCACAGAACTTTCCTACAAAGCAAAGTATTATAGGTCGGATTAGGCAGTTCCAAGAAGCACAGGTTCTGGCTCCCCTGTCTTATTGGTTAGCAGATTTTTTGAGGGGGCCCGTGGTCGGGGGCTCCGTGGCCTGACACCAGAACTTCTGTATCCTGCCGGCTCTAAAACAAGCATACTTGTACGAAAAGATCCTCGAGTGGATTTTTCTTAATATAAGCTCATTATAGAATGTTAGGATTATCTAAAACGACCTAAAAAAGGAGATGAAAACCGCATGCACCTGCTATCATCCAGAGACAGCCACTGGTACCGTCCTGATGCGTTCCTTTCCTGTCTTCTGTCTGTCTGTGGATGTGCGCGCACACCTGCGTGGGTGGGTGGCGTGTGTGTGCACGCGGAGAGACTGGGAAAGACAAAGGTCCAGAGCAGGGGGAGAGAGAAGCAGAGAGCAGGGGCTCTCTGGGAAGAGAAAACCGAGTTACATTTGAATTCCATACTTGCCACTCATTGGCTCCAAGACCTTGACCAAGCTGCGTGACCTTCATTTCCAAGCTGTAAACGGGGAATATAGATCCTTCCTCAAAGGAGCCGTTTTGGTTAAATGAGATGAAATTCAATGAACGTGAAGCATTTAGTATACTGCCCGACACACAGTCAATCCCGACCGAATGTAACTAAATAAATATGAATATTTACTTCTGGATTTTTCTTTCCAAACATGGGACCATGCTGGTGATACAATGTATATCCTAACTCTTTCAGGGTTTTACTGCCCTAATTGTGGAAAACAGACTTCTCTTCCCAGGGAACTATAAAAAAAAAAAAAGTATAAAATTCCTAATTATGCCCTGCTTATTAGACTAACTTTGTAACAGGGCAATGTATTGTCAATATTGTGCGTATGATGTGGGGGCTGGGGGTGTGTTCTTTTCCTTCATAACTGACCACCCCAGCTCAGCAAGCACCTGACTGAGGGAGGGTACAGAGTCATGACGTCCAGAAGATCGGATTATTCCTTTCCGTTTCAGTGACGCAGCCCAAGCCCACACAACTTGGCCATGTTGCTTCTCCTATGTGGGCCTCAGTTTCCTCATCTATTAAATGGGGACAGCAACAGTGCCCCAGCAGCCAGTGGCCGGCCAACTAAGGGACAAAATTCACACAAAGCATAGGACCTGGTGTCGAATAAGCACTCAGGAAAAAGTAAAATAGTAATGAGTATTGTTAAATTTCTTTTTTTTTTTAAGATTTTATTTATTTATTTGTCCGAGAGAGAGAGAGCGCGCACAAGCAGGGGGAGTGGTAGGCAGAGGGAGAAGCAGGCTCCCCGCTGAGCAGGGAGCCAGATGTGGGGCTCGATCCCAGGACTCTGGGATCATGAACTAAGCCAAAGGCAGATGCTTCACCGACTGAGCCACCCAGGCGTCCCTATTATTAAGTTTCTTATATTTAGAAGACATAATCTTCATATCATGAATATACATGCTTCTGTTTGGCTATTTCTCTACTCATATTTTATAAATTGATTAGGGCAACATGCAAAAAGATACTAAGTAATTGCCCAAACAAGGGCTTGTCGATGATGGAACCAGAGCTGGCAGGAGGGAGCCCTGCATCCTTGCCCACTGAGCCACAGCAGGCCAGATGCAGCAAAAGAAATGGAGTCTGTAGTATCTGGCATACACCTGCAGAGCCAAGGGGATGCGGGACGGGGCTCTCTGTCATCATAAGGAAAACACTCTCATGATAAATGGCAGAGATGTAATAAATCTTAAGGCGAGTCTATTGTTGAGAGGCAACGAAGAGGACGCACTAGGATCGCAAGTTAGACCCCGAGAGGTCTACCTCCTGTTTGAGAATTTACAAATGGCCTCGGGCAAGTGACAACATTTGGGGTCTCAGTGTCCCCGTCTGTTAGGACTAGATGAGATACTGCATTTCATCATCTACAAATAGCACCCAGGGTGCAGTGAGCATTCAATAAAGGTTAGCTGGTTGTGGGGTCTTAAATCCATCACTAGACTCTGGTGTCTGATTGCTTTTTTTTTTTTTTTTTAACTTCTCGGTACATTTGGACTCCCTAGTGATTCTCTGCTTCTTACAGCGGACATTAATGTGAGCCAGTCCCTACGATCTATTTCCAGAAAGAGGGCAAGAAAACAGATTCTGCTTTTCTGAGGTTCGCACTTCATTTATTTCTTAGGTCTCGAAACACTGATGTTTGCTGGCTCGATGGGGGTAGTCTAGGGCAGAAACTGGCAAACTACAGTCCCCAAGGAAAGTCTGGCCCAAGCCTTTTTGTGTACAGTCTGTGAGTCTAAGAATGGTTCTTACATGGTTAAGTGTTTGGAAAGTAATCAAGACACGAATGATATTTCAGTGTGTGAATTATATGAAATTCACATTTCAGTGTCCATAAATAAAGTTTTATTGGCACACAGCCACGACCGTGAGAGAGGGCACACCTTTAGCTCTTTACATATTGTCTATTTACATAATGTCTATTGCCATGACAGCAGAGTCAAGTTCTTGCAAGAGAGACTGTATGGCCCACAGAGCCGTCTACAGAAAGGGTTTGTGGGGTAAGGATGGAGCATTCCTCTGGCTCCAGCTCTGGGCCCATTCTGGTGCCAGGGAAGGCTTTTTACACCCTGCCACTCAGATATCCCCCACCCTCACCGCCCCCCCGACGGGACCCTGTCACTCAGGCTCTCGATCCACCCCACCCCGCCCCAGACTGTATATTCCTTGAGGACATGTTGCCAGGACGAAGGAAAAGAACACCCACTGAGCATCTTCTCCCTGCCAGGTACCGAGCCCTTCAAAGACATCATCTCTGTAGGTGGTAACATTTCCATTTTAGGGATGAGAACACAGAGGCCCAGAAAGGCAAAGAGCCAGCCCAAGCTCACACAGCGACTAAGTAGGCAGAGCTTAGATTTGAAGCCAGTCATGCCACCCCCAGAGCCACCCTTACACCAATACTCTGTGCCCTGATTTAGGATTGTGTGACCCACCCGGAGGCAGGAGGCAGGCGACAACTGCTGGGTGCCCTCCTGGCTTGCACCCAAGTTTTCTCTGGTTGCACCCCCACCCCACCCCACCCGGTCTATGTTCCTGCCACGTTCCTGGCCTTGGCTGTGGCCTGCGTTTCCACCCAGCCCTGGCAGCCAGAATAAACAGGGCCTGCCCCAGCGTCCATCCCCATGGAGCCCACAGAACCCACCAGCAGCACCAGCTGCACAAGCTGACCACGGCCCTGGAGAGCGCGGGGAAGGGTCGCTCCACGGAAGAGACTCACCTATGGGGGGCAGGTTTCCATGGACGAGAGAAGCCATTCTGTCTGCTCTGAGGTTTTGGTTCTGGTTTTTTATATATGTATCCAGTCCTCACCAAGGAGAAAAGGGGCCCACCTGGTAAATGTTCTGTATTGGGTTGGGGGGAAGGGTGTTTGATTAAGTTTTTCAAGTCTCCAGCCTTTGCAGACGAAGTGTCCCCCTCCCCACAGGGACCTTCCAGTGTCTGAAGTCTGTTTTGTCCTGTTTCCTTTGGCCCGGCAGGTACCCCCAGCTGGCTGGCCATCTCATACAGCTCCTGTCCTCCTGGGTGTCCGTCTCGGCAAAGATGCCCCCCACACACAAGGCAGCCCATCCTAAACTTCACGGAACACTGATTTCCGCGAGACCATGAGGTTCTCCGAGTCCAACCCCCTCATCCAACACTGCCTGTTTGTTCTGCTCAGGGCAAGGTCACCAATGGTCAAATGCAGCGTGTGTGTGTGTGTGTGTGTGTGTGTGTGTGTGTGTACGCGCGTGTGCTAGTGCATCAAGTTATCGCTGTTAAAGGAGGGTCCCTTGGAGGGAAGGTTCCTCCCAGGAGGTCCCCGAGCTGGGGTTCATGGCAGCTGAGCCACCAGGTGTCACTGCCCACCCACCTTTCGCCTGATAGCTGGAGCCGTCCCACAAAACCTCGCCCCTGCTGTCCCTGCATCCATGCCCAGTTCCCTGCAGGCTGTTCTGGACCCTGAAGCAGGAGCATCTCCCCTCCATCCTTCCTCATACGCTTCACCTCCTGGCAAGGCAGTAATGCCCACCCTATGAGGGCAGGGACCGTGCTGTCCTTCTCACTGCTGTCTCTCCACCATCTAGAACAAGGCCTGGCACACAGTAACTGCTCAATAAACAGCCGGCAAATGAATGAATGAATGAATGAATATACGTATGAAATCTTTCACTACCTTTGCTCCTGAGGCCTAGTGTTAGGGACTCCGTTTCTTCATTGGGGGAGAGCAGGTCCGACTTCACTTAGAAAACACGCAAGTAAAAAATGATCAATTTCAAGATGTTGACAGCAGAGCATTAACCACCCCCATGGGGGTCCAGCACCGCTGTGTGGGTTGCACCCCCACCAAGGTGGTCCAGCCTCTACCCCTGAGAAGTTCCCAGTCTGGTGTGAGAGTCCCATGTGGAACCAGTTACAGCGCCCTGTGAGTGTGCTGGGAGGGAGGGAAACACTGGGGTCAAGTGAAGGGACTGCAGGGCCAGGCTTGGCAGAGGCGAGGACACTGGCAACTGAGGGGGCAGCTAGGAAGGGTTTCCTGGGGGAAAAAGAAAATACATAGGAGCTAAAGGAAACATTGCAAAACGAATAGGTGTGTCCTTGGCCAGAGAGAAAAGGTCCTAGAGAAAGTGGGTTGGTGGGGGTGTGGGAGGTAATGGGAGGAAGGTAATGGGAGGAAGGTAATGGGAGGTAATGGGAGGTAATGGGAGGTAACGGGAGGAAGTGAGGGAAAGCGCCCAGCCTGGCCAGGTGTTCTGGAAGCCCTGCTCCGGGCCGGTCCAGGAACACCGCAAGCACCCCCCCATCTCTCTGCAGGGGGCCAGAGTGGCTCCTAGGTAAGATGGGAAGGGCCTGACCAGCAGGGACCATGCCACCATGGAAACAAGAGCTGGCACTCACTGAGCTCCTCAGAGGGGATTTTCTGAGTAGCTGAATCTATCTTCATTATTATCCGCCTTCCACAAATGAGGAAGCTGAGGATGAGGGGCTGGCGGAGCTGGGACCTGAACCAGAGCTGCTTGGCTCAGCTCCGCTCTGACCCATCACGCCTTACTACCCCGCCTGCCTCCGGGCCCATCCAGCGGCCCAGGAAGAGGACCCACCAGGGTGGGTTGGCTGCTGGGTGTACTGAATGGGTGAGCGTACGCCCCTCTGCTCCTCCAGCTTCTGTTTACTTCCCTGTTGGGTCTCTGTAGAGCTGGTGAGAGCCATCAGCCCAGAACAGCCCATGAGTGAGGGCTCAGGGCCATGACACACCCTAAGGGCAAAGGAGGGAAGGGCTTGCCCTGGGGTGCTAGAGCAAGGGCTGGAAGTAGCAAGGGGCTGTGGAGAGGCAGTACTGGGTGGTTCTCAAACATTGGGTGCCCAACAATCCCCTGCCTGGCCTGCATGCACACTCGTGGGCCCCCAACCTAGGATGCTGGTTCTAGTAGTCCGGGCTGGAAGCCCAGGATTCTGCATTTTGACAAGTGCCCCAAGTGATTCTACTCGCTGTGAGAGACATCCATGGAGAGAGGAGACAGAACTTAGCATTCGACCAGGGTTCAAATCCCATCTCCGTCTCCTCGCTGTGTGATATTGGGTGACTCTTGACTTCTCTGAGCCTCATAAATAAAAGGCAAGACTTGATGCCCGTTTATCTTTCCAGCTCTCCGCTGCGATGGTGATAAGCAACAAGCCCGAACGTTCAAGTGCTCCGCACCACGGCTGCAATATTAAGTAAAGAACAGGGGACCCAGTGGGGGCGGGGGGAGGGACACATTTACAGCCCAGTGGCCTGTTCAAGGCCAGCAAGTTTCCCCACTAGTTTCAGGGGAGGCTCGCCTGGGGGCCCACCTCTAACCCTGACACCTCCTCCGCCCCTGCCCCGGGTTGGCTCTGGGCTGGAAGGCGGCTCCAGAACTGCCCTGCTGGGTCCCCGCACCTCCCGTGCCTGCCCTGCGCCAGGAGAGCTGAGTCATGGAAAAAGTTAGTTCTCCAGGCTGCAGCTCATCCCCCACTCCATCAAACCCACAAAGGCTCCTTTCACGGTTTTTGGTTGGGGGGGGGGTGCGGCTGGCTGTGGGGCCCTCTCCCTGGGCTGGGATGTGAAATTTCAAACTTTGCCCTGGAGTTAAATTCCCCACCCTTTGCCCCCAAGGAAACTAAGGGAGGAGGGGTACCAAGAGCAAAGGACCGGGGATGAGGGAGGCGGGAAAGGGGGGGTTTCAACCCCTGTCCAGTGCAATTCTTACTAAAGCCAAGCCACAGAGACCCTCTGAACACCCCCCCTCCAGCCCAGTGTTTCAACCTCGTCTTCCTGGCGACCTGGTGGGGGGGTGCACAGAGGAGGTGACAGACGGCGCCCCTCTGGGGAGCTGATGATGGAAGAAGCCTGAGACCCACAGGGAATGGCAGGCCCACCGAACCCACATCGTTACGGTAGAACAGGTGGGCAAAAGGGCCTGCTTCCCAGCCAGAAGCCGGCCCCCACCCCCCTTGTAGGACTCCCTGACTTGTTCCTTTTTATTCTGCTTTCCCCCCAGAGCTGAAGGCTGGGAGAGGGAAGGGGACCCTCCCTTGTGGCCTTCCGTGAGTCACTTGGAGATACTGTGCCTCCGTTTCCTCCTGCACTAAATGGCTGGGATGGCACCCACCTCTGCAGACCGTGTCATTTCTGAAATCAGAGTATGTGTAGAGGGCCCGATACCCTGAAGGTTAATGTGGATCCTCAACCTCGTGGCTGCCCCCTGCCCGCCCTCCAACCCAAAGACACACGCAGGGAAAACGTAAGCAGGACCCAGTGGTCCCCCAGCTGGTCTGGCATCAGAATGGGGTGGGTAGCAGGTTGGGGACCAGGGGACACAGGTGAACATGCCACGGTGTTTATTAAGGGCTTGACATCTCTGCTGGATTTCTCCTCTGTCGAGGAGCAGGCACGTGCAGAGGTGAGGCTATGATCTTTGCAGCCCTTTTAGGCTTGGGGTGTTGCCCTGATGGAGCAGAAAGGTCTGGAAGGAAAAGGAGAGCTGGTGCGCGAGCAGGAACACGGGAGGCCACCACTGGGGCAGCTTGGAGGTGCAGTGCCGCAGGTCGGCCACTAGGCGGCTCCGAGGATAACAGATGACAGATGACAACAGGCTGAGTGTGGGTTCCAGCTCCAGGTTTCCCCAGCGTCTCATTAGCAGGCCCGCTGACACCAGGCGTGGCTGGGTGGAAAGCGCCTGTCTCTCTCGTGATGGGATCTCTTTCGCATTTTTAGAGACCTCCAAGGTGGGAGGGCCCAGGCACTTTGACGGAGTCCTGTCCTTGGCCTCGGCCTGGGAGTCAGATGAAGGCAATGGCCTGCCCTTTGGGCACACTTTTGGAGGGTTGAATGGAGACAGGAGGGAGTCACATCCCACCTCTCTCCTCCCCTTGCGCCTGAGTGGGTTGGTGTGGGGGGAGAAATCAGGTCCGAATTTAAATCCCTCCTTCCTGTGGTTTCTGGCTGGGTAACCACGAAGATAGAGATACCACTACCCCGACTGCAAGGTCAGTGGGAGGATTAAATGTCAGAATATAAGCCTTCCGCATAGAAGTTCTCTTCCAACCCCACTCTTGCGGCGGCTCTCCGAATGATGAGCTTCCCAATTCACCTGCAGAACTTCTCCCCAGAACCAAAGAGCCTTTGGCGGGGAGGTCTTGCCTGGCCACCGCCTCCCCCAAACCAGCTTTTCTGAAAGCAACTCTCTCACCGGAACCTCGCAGAATCCCAGCTGGGTGCGCTGGAATCCAACGTAGGGATTCCAGCGCACCCAGCCCTGCTGAATCAGAAGGTCTGGGGGTGAGGCCCGGCTTCCTCGCCCCAACAAGCCTGGCTGGAGAACTCCTGCCCCGGATGACAGAGTATATCCCTGGCTCATCCTCCCCGCCTGGGACGGTCAGGGGCAGGGGGAGGCAAGTCCCATCAGCACTTCCAACTGGGGCTGCTTTTGTGTGACTCACTTCCCAGACTTCCTGCAACAGACATCTCCAAATAGCAGGGTCCCACCCAGCTGCAGAGCAGACATTCTCCCCGGGGGGAGGGCAGGAGGTGAGAAGGTGGGTGCCAGGCTAGGGCAGCCCAAGGACACCCAAAGACAGAAGTCGCTGCCTGCACAGCCCAGGGGGCTCCGGTGTAGGACCTCTTGTTTACAGGCTTTTGTTATTAAAGAAATTGCTGTCAGTCAAGGTAATTCTACCCCAGATGAGCAATAAATATGCTCCCAGCTAATCTTATGGGGATTTTATTGGCACCTTGGGGGCAGAGGTTCCTTTACCCTGCTCACCCCCGCCTCTCAAAGCACAGTCCTGCTCCCCAGCTGTTCCCCACCCCCATCCCCCCCCACCCCACCCCAGCCACAAGAAGGACTCGGGCAAACTAAGAAAGTGCCCTCTAAGTGAAGACAGAAGGCATCTGGGCAAAGGGCGGGAGTGGTTTCCTGGTCCTACCTGGAGGCAGGGGGTGACCAAATAGCCTGAAATAACCCCGGGTCGACCTGGTTGGGTCAAAGCGTGCGCGAGCTCCCCCGGGCCTGCCCCGAGCGCAGCACCCGGCACCTGGCCCGCGGGCGCCCCAGCTCGGGGAGACCGCGGCCCGGACCAGAAGGAATGTCTCGGGGAGGGAGCCGGTTCGCAGGAGTCGGTTCCAGCGTGTTCGAGTTACTGCTGCGAGCCCTCAGGGACACCGCCGGCAAGTCCCGGCTTGCAGAGAGGGGAGCCAGCCGGGGAGAGCGCGAGTCGGAGCGAGCCCGTGTGCGCGCTCGCGCGCGCGCCCCGCACTGCGCAGGGGGAGGGGAGGCCGCGGCAGCCACTCAGAGGAACGGTAGTGAAGCCTCCGAACAACTTTAACTGTCAATCAGACTTAATGGGGTATTAAAAAATGGGGGGGGGGGAGGAAAGGGCAGCCCTTTCGCTCCGCGCCGCTGCTGCCCCGGGAGCGAATGAATAAGGCGGCGCGGACGAGGGCGTCCGATGCACACGCGCTCCGCACCCGGGCCCTCTCCAAGTTGGAAAGGACAAAAAGAAGGCAATAAATGCTAACAAGGGAGAGAAAGGGAGCCGGATCGAGCGGCAACTCCCGGCCTCTGCTGGGAGAGGGAGGGCGAGAGCCGGAGAGAGCGAGCGCGCGCGAGGGCGAGCCATGCACGTAAAGAAACTGACACCCGGACCCCCCACTTCTCCTGCACGTTGCTGGCAATCAGATCGCGTTTAAGCAATTTCCTGAGCCCAAGAATAGCAATGAGTCGAGAGACTTTCGCGGGCTGAAATTGGGAGCTCCAAGCACTGCCCCCCCACTTTTTTTTTTTCCTGGAGAAGGGGTGGGGGGGCGCTACAATTTGGAAACGGCATTTTTTTTTTTTAATCTTGCACTTTGAAACCGCGGGACTGTAGCAGGGTGCGCGCGTGTGGTTGGTGCCTTTTTTTTCCCCCTGCCTAAACTCCTCTGTCAGCCTGTAAACATTACCTGAGAATTCCCCAGCCGAAACGGCTGCTGGGGCAAGAAACTTCTTGTTAGAACTTTCCACCTCCGGCTTCCCCTCCAGCCCTCTTACTGTCCCAAGCTTCTCTGAAGCTTTTTCTCCTCCCGAGGAGGATTTATCTTTTTTTTTTTTCCCCCTCACCCAGTGTTTTGCATTTGGGAAGAGGTGATTTCAAGAGTGGCCAGGTGGGACGCCTCTCTCCCCCCCTTTAATCCGGTTTATTTATTATTGTTTGGGGTGTTTTCTTTTTTAATTCCTGTTTTGCTCGGTCCGGGGAGTTTCGCCCCCCTGCCCGGCTCCGCGGCGCGGAGGATGGTGTGGAAATGGCTGGGCGCGTTGGTGGTGTTCCCTCTGCAGATGGTCTATCTGGTGGCCAAAGCAGCCGTCGGACTGGTGCTGCCGGCCAAGCTGCGGGACCTGTCGCGGGAGAACGTCCTCATCACCGGAGGCGGGAGAGGCATCGGGCGCCAGCTCGCTCGCGAGTTCGCAGAACGCGGCGCCAGAAAGGTACCGGGCACTGCGACTCCAGGGGGTGGGGGCTGAAGGTGAGGGGGACGCCCACCTGCTGCCGCAGCCGGATCCCGCGCCCGGGGAGAATCGCCGGCCACCCTACTTCTCGGCGCCACCCGCGAGTGCTGAGCTAGTCAGTTTCACCTTGTAAATTTCCCGGGCACCAGACTGTCTTTTTTGGCAGGTCCGGAGCTAGTCCGCTCCTTTGGGGTCGGTGGCTGGCTGGCCGTTCACCGCCAGCCCGAAACCGAGGAGACCCACCCATTTCCCACATTCCTCCTTCCCAAAGGAAGGTGCTGTGTTTTCCCCCTTCGCCTTCCTCCCCATTCCAGCACCCTGGTGAGTGCAGGGTGTGTGCGCTCCTGGGTAGAGCCGGGAGCCGCCTGCTAGCTGGCTTCGTATTTTCCTTGGCAACCCGCTTCCCAGCCCCAACCTGGGCGGTTGCCGCTCTGGAAGTCTCGAAGAGGGCATACTTGGTTTGGGTTTGAAAGGAGGGAGCGGACTTGGATGTCTAGTCGGGCCTGACAAGCACTCCCACGCCCAGGTGTTTGGAAATCTAGAAACGGGGACGGGGTAACCAGCAGCTGATAAAAAGCCCTTGTTCTCACCTTCAACCCTGCCCCCTCCCCCCCAGATACAGCCCTAGAGGGGATCCCTCTCCATTAAATGAGGAAGGTGGCACTGTGGGGAGGGCCCTCCTGCCCAAGGGCTGGCTTTAGCTTTCTGGTGGTTACAGCATCTCTTCCTCTGGTTTTCCCAGACCTGGTGCCTGAGAATGGGGAGGGTGAGCCGGCTGTCACCCAACTCTGACCCGAGCCAGGCTGACTCACCCGGTGACTAGAGCAAAGGAGAGAGAGATTGGAGGCTGGCAGGCCGGACTGTCTCCAGCCGGCCCTGTGAGGAGGAAGAGCGAAAACAGGGAATGAGTTTGAAACTTCAACTGTTGAGAGCAAGGGGCGGGGGGTGAAAGGGCCAGCAGAGCCAGCTGATCTGACAAGGAGCCACATACCTAGGGGATTAAGTAAATATGTACTGTAGGAAAGCAAACCTGCCTGTAATTCCAGGTTGCTTTTGTTTTGTTAAATACTGCCCTGAGATTTACAATTCCTCCGGGGTGGCTCAGACTGGGACTGAACTTTGGAGCCTGAACTATCAGCCAAAGCCGATGGCCAATTAACTCTTCCCCTGCCGGGCCAGCGTGGGGGAGGGGAGGACTCTGGTGGCCAAGCTAGCTGGAGTCGGCTGTCCCTGGCTCCTGCTTCTCCTTGGGTGGTTTGGACAGCTGCTTGACCTTGTAGTTGGAAGGGTAGTTCGGAAGTGTTTTTAACCCTTGGACACACTGAAAAAGGAGAAGTAAGAGTTCTCAGCAGTTTCATTTCCTTGGGGTGATGCCCTGTCGGAGGGCTCCCAAAGCCCTTTGTGGAGGGGGATCCGGAGGGGGGCCGATGAAGGTGTCCTTGTGGGGGTGTGTGGGGTTTGGGACAGTCGCGTGTGATTGTCATTCCTTAGCTGTCTGCATCCCGCAGAAACTTTCTTCGGACTCTTCCAGCTGGCCCCAGTCCTGGTCTCTTTTACTGCTTTTGTAACTGGCTGCAGTAGGCTTACGAAGAACTCTTTTAGTCAATCTGGAAAAACTTGACTGACTATAAACAATCCTAAATTAAAGAAGTATATGGCATTGGAGGCGGCGAGGGCTGGGGGTGGGGTGGTGGTTAGTGAAATAGTGCCAACTGGCACCCTCAAGTTCATGTGCTGGGAACCGTGTCCCACCTGACTTGGAATAGACATTGTCTTCCAGGGAATAAGAAATATGTCTTAAATTGCTATCAGGTCGCCAGAAACGGGATCCATGGGGGCCTGTGAAACTTTCCAGTGCCATTCATGCTAGGTTTAGTCATCAGCCCTCAGGATGAACCAGAGTGCTCCCTATAACTCGTAACTGTCTGACCAATTACTAAAGCTACTTTTTAATGAGCTCTCCACCAGCTGCCATGGTGGGGAATTTGGAATCTGCCTGAGTCCATCTGGGACCAGTGAGAGGGCCCTGGGACAATCCCAAGCCAGGAGTGTTTGGGGGCCCATTGGTCTTGGGGACAGAGGGCCCAGCGTTGTGGAGTGGGGAGTTTACGGGAGCCCACTGAGCGGGTTGTGCAAACTGTGGGCTTCAGGGTGGTCCTGGAGGGGCTGCCAAGAGCCGGGGAGGGTGGCACCAGCCACAGCCTGCAGTGACTGCAGTGGCATGAGACAGGTGAACTTGCTGAACCACAGCTCACTGTCCTTCTCCTCCCTGTGGTAGAAGGTGAGGCTGTGTCTGAGAGCCCTTCCAACCTGGATTTGGGTGGCATTAGATCTGGAGGGGGAAGGCCCCCAAAAGGGAGAGAAGGAAGGAAGACCAGAACCAACAAATGGCATATCCAGAAGAGAAGTCTGCTTACCTTTGGGAAAGAGTGACAACTCAGTTTCCCAGAATGATCTTTGGCAATATTTGTGGGTGGGAGTGTGCCTTAGGCTGCAAAGGTGACCCAAAGGAGGGTTTTTCTTAAAGGGACACAAGGGAGTTGGAAAATTCCTCGCCTGGGGACATCTGTCCTTACCCACAGCATACGGAGGTTAACCAAGGCAGGGCCAGCCATGGTTAGGGTCTCCCAGGGGAAGGCTCCTGCTGGGTTATTCCCACTACACTGGAGTTTTGTTGTTGTTGTTTTCTGTGCTCCCCTGGAATTCCTCCCATGAAAGCATTCACAGAGCTTGGGCCCATCCCTCTTCCCCTCAAGGCTCCTGGCTAGCTAGTCAGCTGGCACAGCCTCCAAAGTCTTTGACTTTGACCAGGGGCCCCTGGGAGGAGGAGAAGTGGACTATTTGTTTGGAAGTATTCGCAGTGACTGTTCCAGCTTTTGCTCCAATATGAGGCAAGTGGCTGGATTAAAGTCCTGGGCTAGGACTGCAGGCCCGTGGAGGCAGGGGCAACAAATGAGGGCCGAGTCCAAACGTGAACGAAGGGTACAGCCGGGACTCAGGGACCCATTCACTTCCGAGAGGTAGGATGAGAGCTGGCTCAGAGTTGCCGTTGCTTGGCTGTTATGGCATTTACAATATGTGGGTCGAGAGCCTTGTTCCTAAAGCAGCTAGCCAGGAACTAGCCCTTTATGTAGATTTTGTGAATCCTATTCTCCTGCCCCATCCATTCAGCAATTCCCACCTCCTTCCCATTCCTGACTCCAGGGCAGGCCCAGGCCCGTCTATGCCAGGATGACCGATGACTGTCTAGTTCACCGAACCTGCTTGAGGTGTCTGTCAGGTGTTTGGCACAGCTCTAGGCCTGGGGAAGGGGGGGGGGGGGTTGGGTACAACCAAGATGCATAAAGACCCAGAGACATGGCTGGGTGCTCAGACTCCAGGCACAAATTACAGTGTGTATTCATTTCTTCTGTCCATGGTAACAAATTATCACTAACTTGGTGACTTAAAACAGGAATTTACTCTCTCTGAGTTATAGAGGCCAGAAGTCTGAAATCCAGGTGTTAGCAGGGCCCCCTCCGTCTAAGGACTCGATGGGAGACTCCTTCCTTGCTTCTTCCAGCTCTTGTGGCTCCTTGGCTCTCCTTGGCTTATGGTGGCACCTCTCCAGCGTCTGCCTCCTCACGTGGCCTTAACCTCTGTCCCTGTCCGACTCTATGCCCTGTCCTCTCCGTATAAGGATACCAGTCAATGGGTAATGAGGCCTCACCCAGTAATGAGCCTTAACTAATGACATCCCCCAAAACCCTATTTCCAAATGAGATCACGTTCAGAGGTTCTAAATGGGTGTGAATTGCCCATTGAGGGGGGCACTACCCAGTGGGAGCCCAGTAGAGCTAGTAATCTACAACGAGGGCTCACAGAAGGCTTTATGAAGGAGGGTGGCATTTGAGTCAACAGTTCCAAGGAGAAGGGATGTGAAAAGTTCACTCCAGGTGCAAGAAACCACCTGATCGAAGACTACGTACCCCACTGGAATTGGGGACGGGAGGCGGAAGGCACAGAAGGACAATATTGTAGAGTGGGATAGGGAGCTGGGGAGGTAAGCAGGGAGTCCATACCTCGGACCCTGAGTCAAGCCAGTACAGATGAGAACAGGAAAAAGGAGGACAAGAGGAGAGGAGTCCAGACAGGGATTCTTGGGGGACCCAGAGCCACCAGGATGAAACAGCTTACTAAACAATGATGTGTGAGGGTCACAAAAAAGGGGGTGCTATGGGAGACAGCAATGGCCCATCTTCCCCGCCCTCACCCTGAATGCAGACTTGGCTGGAAATTTCTGGGAAAAGGACCAGGCCCCCATTTGATGTGGCTTGGAGCAAACAGGTAGGCGGCCTGTCCGACCTGTGGCGTCTAGAGAAAGTCTTTCAGCTTGGAGCATCAGGTCCTTGGGTTTCAAACAATGGGCCTTGCACTTCGGGCCCTGTTATGAATGGGCAAACACCTCCCTCTTACTGCCCCACCCACCTCCCGTGGGGAGCCCAGCGGCACAACTAGAGCCATGTGGCCTAGCCTCCCTGGGCGGGGAGGCAGAGACTGGGTTCAAGACCCAGCTCTGCTACAACCCTAGGAAAGTAACTACCTTCTCTGGGCGGCCGCCAGGAAGCACACCTGTAAAGTGAGAGAGGACACAATGACCCCTACAATCCTGGCATGCCTTCAAGCTCTCATATCATGGGTCAGCCATCCCAGGAGAGCAACACTGTCAAGCTCCTGGGAGGAAGAGACCGCTTCAGAACACTTTTGTCCTCTTCCCTGCTGATCTCAGCCTTTCTTGCTACTCCTCAGATCCCACCAACCGAAAAAGCAGCAGCTCGGTGTTGAGAAATGTGCCTGCGGTGGGTGGGAGGCTCAGCTATCTCAACAGCCTTCAGCTAGCTGTTCGCCACGGGTTTATTTCAACTCTTATAGGTGATATTAATATTTTCAACCTGTAGCTTTCATGGGGTCGAGGGGCCCCAATTCCCCAACTAGCATATCAAGGAGAACTTCCAGCTTTTATCCTAAAGTCACCAAATTGTCCTTTGGGGCTTTAGAGCTTGCTCACTAGATCTGGTGATACTGAAATGAGTCGACAAGTTCATGTTCAGTCTAGAGCCCGTCCGCGAATTCTCGCTTGTCCTCCAGGCTCTCTTGAGCTTCAAGCTTCTCAGAGCCTCTGGCTCTGATCCCTGCACAGAGCCCTCTGACCTGTCTATCCTTATGGTTACTTTCCCTGCTCCATTTCCAGCTTGTTATTTGTCGTCACCGAGAAATGACCTCAGCCAGATTTAGAAGGTAACCCTTGGCCATCTTTTTGTACCTGGGAAAACTCTCTGGTTGTCACAGTCACTGCAACTTGTCCTGGAAAGACCTTGTCCCAACCTGCCACCACCATCAAAATCCCACAGAGTTCTGGGCATCGGTGCCGGAAGGATTCCAGACCCAACATACTCTCCTTTATCCTTGTGCAAAAGCATGACCGCATCTAGAATATTCGAAGAGGCTCGCCTTGTTGTTGCCTTCAAAAGACACAATCTAAAAATACATCAACTATATAAGATATTTGAAAGGAAACATTTGAAACATATTATTCAGATGAACCGTGAAGGTCAGGAAAAGTTAAAGCCAAATGGAAAGGAAAGAAGGGAATCTGTTTAGATGCTAGTATTCTCAGATGTACATGCGTCCACAGTGGGACCAGTGCGGGAGGGATTTGAGCTCAAAAAAAAAAACAAAAACAAAACAAAACTACGAGTACTCTGGATTCGCAAAAAGAGAGCACCAAATACCAAAATGGGTTCGCAAATGAATGGTGGGTGGGAACTCATTCATTCATTCCTCCATTCACTCCTTCATTGACTCAACAAATCTCTAAATCTGCCTGCCCTGTATAGCACTGGGGATACAGTAAGGAGCAAAGGAGACAAAAATCCCCAGCCTTGTGAACAGCCTACAGTTCAGCGAGGGGGACAGACAGATAATAAACCAGAGACATAAAATAGAGAGCACATTAGGTTGCAATAAGTGCTAAGGGGAAAGCAGACCAAGAGGACATAGTGGGAAAGGACGGAGTAACAGCATTCCAGGCGGGGCAGGGGCGGGGGTGCAGGGCGGGGGNGCGGGGGAGGGGAAGGGGCAGGGCAGAGCAGGTGGGAATCAACAATCTCTTGAACTGGCTTTGGCTCTGAAGCTGAGTGAAGCTGCAAGCCGCTGGAGGGTCACGAGCAGAGAAGTGACAGATCTAACCTCAGTCTTCGCGGGATCATGGGGCCGCCAGAAGCTAAGACAAGGGAGTCGTCGTCAGACGGGGGCAAGGAGCTAGCTGTTAGGAGGCCAGTGTGTCCTTCTGCAGCCCCCTCACCCCAAGAACATCACACCAGACTTGCTCTGCCCTCATCTGAGAGCATTCCTAAGCTCAGGGATTTAGAAGATGCTGGAGGTGTCTTCCCGTATCTCTCCAGTCAAATGGAAGTGGTTGGGCTGAGGGGGGATCTAGGCTGGAGTGACCGTGGTGGAGTGGGTGGGAGTCATCGGGGATTCGGGCCTCAGAGTCCGCTGGCGGGGCCTGCTCTCTGCCAGGTCCTGATCTGTTCTTGCCGATGCTTCTGGCAAAGAACGCCAACCAGCTTGACAGTGGCATGGCTCCGGGTAATTGTGACTCTGTCAGATCAGTTCATTGACTCAGTGGGCTAGGCCTTAAAGCTGCCGCAGAGAAACACAGAAGTGAGGTTCTCTCCTGGTGGCACTTAATGGTCTGGTGTGACGACTATCTCCAGGTTGACAGAGCCCCTGATGCTTTGGAAAGATGAGCCAACTCCAGCGAGATGACTTGAATGGTAATAAAGATGAACTCCCCCGGCCCAAAAAATAAAATAAAAGCAAATGTATTGGTGCCCAGAGTGAAGGAGACACTTTTCTGTTCCACTTTGTCGAAGGACTTCTGGAGCATTGTGGTCAGTATTGGTCAACACTTTGAGAGGGTCCTTGAGCAGTTGGAGGGTGTCCAGGAAGCGGGCTCAGGACGACAAGGACTAGAAGCCATGGCTTAGGTTGGATGGCAGATCCATGCGTGTTTGGTTGGCAACTTCAAGGACCTGGTCCAGCGGGGATGGCGGGCCACGCCAGGCAGTGAGGAGGCCACGGGGATGGAGACCGGGCTCCCACCCCTGGAACACCCGCCTGCCCTCTGGAGCTTTCTGCAGCCCAGGGGGCTGCTCTTTAAGTGCGCATGCTATGGATTCCTACGGCGGGGAGGTCAGGTTCTGGGCCCCTTCCACTCCTTAGGGTCCATGCATCATTGTTAGCAGAGTGACCTCCTTGAGGACAGTGACTCAGGGAGGGCAGGAGGAGAGGATACCAGCATCCATCCACCAAGGCTTAAAAGAGGACAGCCCTTCTCCACATGACCTCCCCAGTGGCCTTCAGAGGTTATGTCATTCCTCTGCTGGGGTTTTCAGGGTGTTGGAGGGAGGAGGGAAGGGTGCAGGGCAGGCCCCCGTTCACAACCTTCATGCCCCTTGAGTCGTAACTCAGACCCTGCGGCACCTTAACTGGAGGCTCCTGGTGGCCCCGTGACTGCCATTTGCGGCTGGGGTGCTGTGGTCAGTATCGTGCTAAGGTGACAGGTACCGTACCCCCACGTGACTGTGGCACCGATGTGACGGTGGTACTGTCCCCCAGGTCACTGTGGTAGTCTTCATGATAGTTCAGCGCTTTTTCACACCCACCGTCTTGCCGGTGCCGGGAAACGGGTGTGACCAGCCGCCCATTTGTCAGATGTGGGTGGAGTGGCCCCAGATGCTTGGCCGAGGGCAGACTTTGAACTCAGGATTCCTAGCTTGGAAATGAGGCCCTTTGCCGTGAGAACAGATCGTCGCAGCCTGGCCCTGCCTGCCCCAGTCAGGGTTACGGAGGGGTCGAGAGACGAGGTGTTACGTAGCGGGGCCCAGTACACAGCGGGTTCTGGACAGGGGATTGATAAACTGTACCGGAGTCAACAGGATGGGCTGGAGATGGAGTTCATGTCCCCTTTACAAAAATAGTTTCTCAGTGTTTGCATACAATGAATGGGATGCTTGCCAAAGGGTTAAGGTAGTCAGTGGTTATCAGGGTTTGCTTTAAACAAGCAGCTGGATAAGCCGGAAAACAACACAGTTGTACTTCATTCATTGGATAACCAGGGTGACACCTCAAATATGCAAGGAGCCAGCTTGGCAGGAAGAGTGAGTGCTAGCAACTTCCATTTGATCCTTCAGCTGCCCCGCTGGATCCTCCCAAGTGACCCAGAGCTTTGATAGTACGGAGAAGGGACCAATCACTGTATTCGGGGAAATCTTGGAAGACTTCTTGAAGGAAGTGGCAACTGAGGGAGTTGTAGTCCGTCTTAATCTTTCGCTGTTTATAGAACCCTTTAAGGATCTGAAGAAAGTACAAACCCCGTCCTAAGAAGAATACACAGTACACATTTTTAAGCTTTTACGGGGTCCTTGGATGGCCCTGATGACTATCCCAGACACAGGTTAAGAAGTTTGGTGCTAGATCTAATCAAAACCCATCTAAGTCCCTCAGGCTTGGACTCCCATCCAGGACTAGAGCTCATAGCACAGGCAGGGGCGCCTCTGGGGTCCTGTGACCCAGAAGCCAGAGCCAAGCCCAGGTGGACAGCACAGATTTGTGGCCTGATGGTGGTGGATGCCAACCACAGTCACCCGAAAACGGGCCACCAACACAAGCCTTTCTGACTCAGTTGGCCATTCCCTACTTTGGGGAATGCAACCTTGAATTGCCCTTTCAGTGGCCTTTCAGAGAAACAGCTAGAAAAGCATTCTGATCGTGAACGATCTGATTACTTTGTCCACATTTGAAACATATTCCTAGGGAAGTGTTTATAGGTTGTTGTCTCCTGTCTGCACGCCTCCTTCTACAGGCCTCTGGCCCGTCTGGGCCCCACCACCCCCCAAGGCAGTCCCCAGTACCATTTGAGGTTCCAGGACCTCGTTTTCAGACTGGGTTCCAGAGCATCCGAGGGGTTCCAAGAAGGTGGAACCACATGGGAGGTGGAGAAAATAGGGTTCAGAGGGGCCCCCAGCCTCCACTCTACTAGATCAGCTTCACTTCCATTTGATATTTTTGCATTCCGTAAAATTCTTGTGTGCATTTTGCAAGAATGCCATTACTTTAAAGAAAAAGTACAGCTTAAAAATAGCTGTTCTAGGAAATGCTCAGGACACACTCCTCTCCCCAGCTGATCCTCACTTGGCTCTGCCGGGTGTCCTCTCCCGGGTCCTCAATCTTTGGCTCTTTTTTTTTTTTTTTTAAGATTTTATTTATTTATTTGTCAGAGAGAGAGAGAGCACGCACAAACAGGGGGAGCGGCAGGCAGAGGGAGAAGCAGGCTCTCTGCTGAGCAGGGAGCCCGATGCAGGACTCGATCCCAGGGCCCTGGGATCATGACTTGAGCCAAAAGCAGATGCTTAACCGACAGAGCCACCCAGGTGTCCCTTCGATCTCTGATTCTTTACCCCAAAGTGAGGACGCTTATGCACTAAAGGGCCCTGCTCTCAGCCGGTTCCTTTGCCCTACAGGAGACGGACCCCCACCACTCTCACCCCAGGAGCCTGGAACCCCAGGGCCCTGCCCAGCCCTCAGCCAGGGCCCCTCCGCCACCACTAGGGCATCCGTGAGCTAAAGACCCTGATTTCTCAACCAGGATTGAGACAGCCTCCCAAATTCGGCATCCAGCCCCAAAGGCATGTGATTTGGCCACCCCAGCCCCAGAGCCAAGGGTTGATCCAAGGGCCGTGTCCCAGCCATGTCCCAGCTGCTAGGCATTTTTCGAGGCAGAGGCCATCCCACTGGCCACAGCACTCATGCATAAATTTAATCCCATAAATACCACTCGTGTCCTATTTAATCCCATAAATACCTAGGGGGCCTCCCAGCAAACTGCTGTGTGACCTCAGACAAGGGACTTTGTGTCTCTGAGCTTCAGTTTCCCCATCTGAAAAATGAGGGTGTGAGGACTCAGTGATATAACATGTGTAAACCTCTTGGTCCATCATTTGCATGAAATGGGAGTGGGGAGTCAGGGGCCGGGGGCAGTGTGGGGGGCCGGTACAGTGGATACTCTCCAGCCATGGCTCTCTGTCTTTTGCTTATGGAACCAGGTACTCTGCTGGGCACGGGGGGCAAAGGGCAAGGAACTCGCTGGCCGGATCTGTTCTGGTTCTGAGAGTCCCCAGGAAGGTGGGGATTCCACCCAAGCCACAGAAACCCTCAGCGATTTTAGCTCTTGACCCTTTCTAGAGACAGTGGGAGGGAATCTCTCTTCCCACAGGGAGGGCTCAAAACCCTGTTTTCCCTCCTACTTGAGGCCTTCAACCCTGTTGAGATGGCTGGTAATGACCCTCCGTTTCCTCATGAGCTGGGGCTGGTCCAATGCAGGCCCTTCTGTGGCTGAAGAGTAGAGGCTGGCCAAGGGCTGGGCCTCTGCTCCGCTCCCGGCTGCCCACTCCCCTGCAAACCACCCCCATTCCCCTCCGTGGGTATAGTATTAGTCATTTTCATCTCTGCATCCAACCAGCTCAATTGGTCAGGGGTGGGCAGTGGTGAGGCCAAAGTCACAGATCGCCATGGCAACCCGGCACGCTTTGCAGCTGCTTGTGGCATGTGTCTTCTCCAAAAATTCTCTAAGACCCCCTGGGAGCAGGGGACAAGTCGTCTTACTCACCAGGGGTCCTCAGCACCCCGGCACAGTATCAGGCACAAGGTGGGCACTTCATAAATGTTGGTTGCCTGAGCAAATGCATGACCCACCCGTCCTATAGCGAGAGCCTGTGTTTACGGAGGACCTGCTGTGTCCAGGGACCATGCTGAGCACGGCAGGTGTAATAAAGTCATTAACTCCCCACAGTGAGCGCCAGTGTGGGTACTGTGACCATCTTCTCTCTACTGGTCAGGACTCTGGAGCTTAGTAACCTGAGATCACACAGCTAGTAGGCGACCAAGCAGGATTTAAACCCAGGGTGTCCTCTGAAACCAGTGAGTTTTGGTGTCTCTTCATTAATCATTCTATGGAACAGAATAGGTCATGTTGACAGCCCCTAGCAGACTCTGTGCCGGGTGCCTTTGGCAGCCAGGGAGTCTGGATGAATCAAACAACAGTAACTACGGCTTTCCTGATGGTCGGTCTGGAGGTGGCCTTTAGATTGGTTGGTGGACCTTGTGAGCAGGTCTATTTCCTGGCATGGCTTCAGGGGCCCAAACAGGGGTGTCAGGATTTGGTCTCTCTTTGGCCAGGCCTGCTCTGCCACGGGGCTGCTCACATCTGCCCCTTGCTGCCTTAAATACCCCCACCCCCAGCTCCTAGCCCAGGGGATAGACCTATATATTCTGCTCAGCAATTCCAAAAGGGAACTTAAGTCTCTCTGGCTGTGACAGGGTTGAGCCTGAAGCAGTCACTAGTGATGGATCACAGGCCTGTCTCTGAGTCAGAGGTGGACCAGCCCCAGCCAAGTCACAGTGTTTCAGAGTGGGGAAATGGGCTTCTGTGGGGGCACTGGAAGTGCTGTTACCGGAAGCAAGGGCCTTGGGAGCTGATGTCCAGGACTCCTTGTGGAAGGACCAATCCAGTTTTCAGTCATCTCAAGTACAAACTTCCAGGAGTTCCAGGCCCACCCTTAGCCAGTCCTCCCAAGTCTAGTCCTGCAGACCTTATCAGGTCATTTACGGACACTCAGGGGCTAAAAGGACAAAATGGTTGTTTCAGGGTGGAGCCGAAACCTCCTTGCCCTCAGAGAGTTTGTAGTTCACAGAGAGGCAAAATGAGCAGCCAGTCAAGGTGACCTAGCAGGCTGCCAGGACTTTGTGACCTTCTCTAGAAGATTTAAGGCCACTATGATAAGAAAGGAAAGCAAGCCCTTTTGCTGGGTCACTGTTTATAGTGGTGTTTTCCTAGGTGTGAGAATCCAGTTCTCCCTTCTTTCTGGCTATGGGCAGGTGAGCAGAAGGAAGCCCATACTGGGGCCTTCCAGGGCCGGAAGAAGCGTCTCTGGGGTCCTAGAGACTAGAACTCTCAGGACCAGGGTCCTTTTATTTTTTTTTTTATTTATTTTTTTTAAGATTTTATTTGTTTATGTGACAGAGACACAGCCAGCGAGAGAGGGAACACAAGCAGGGGGAGTGGGAGAGGATGAAGCAGGCTCCCAGGCGAGGAGCCCAATGTGGGACACCGGGATCACGCCCTGAGCCGAAGGCAGAAGCTTAAAACTGCGCTACCCAGGCGCCCCAGGACCAGGGTCCTTTTAGAACCCAGCCAGCCAGTGCAGCCTGCTCTGACCCTCGCAGGCAGGTCAGCAAGGGGAGCTGGGGCTGGCATGACCACAAAGGGCAGCGTGACCTTCCTGCGGGCAGGCAGCCCTGCCAGGCACACCCACATGACATCAGGCCACCCTTGGTTCCCACACCCCATGTCCTCACTTCTCCCTTGGCACCGAGGGGGCCCACCTCACCTCTCCAGGCCACTTCCCCGTGAACTCGCAGCAGCGCGGAGTGGGCTGGGACCAGGTGCCCTCTGAGGGCCCGTGCCTCCTTGGCTGGCAGATCCATTGTCCTGTTTGGGGGGCCATCTCTTGAGCCTCTATGTTGGGAGGGGTGTGTGTGTGTGTTTGCACGCGTGCGTGCCCACCCCTCCTGAGCATGCACCCCCGCATCCATTTGCTCAAGCACCCAGTATAGAATACTAGCTCAGATTTTAAGCTCAGAAACCAACAAACCGAAGTTCATACATTGGCTCTTCCACTTACGTGGCTGAGGGGCCCTGGGCAAGCTTCTAGACCTGTCTGAGCCTCAGTTTCCTCATCTGTGAAATGAGGACTGAACGAGGTCATGTCTAGAAAGTCCTGAGCACAGAATGAGTGCTCGGTAGGTGCTGGTCAGGGCGCTACGGCCGTCGATCACGTTTGACTTTTCACTCCAACCTCTCTGTACTCTTTCTACAAAAGCATTTCCTCTGACTGGTTTTATTTACCTATTTCTATATTTTTAAAGATTTATGTATTTATTTGAGAGAGAGCGAGAGAGCACACATGAGCGGGGCTGGGGGAGAGAGGGACAGAGGGAGAGGGAGACGAGCAGATCCCCGCTGAGCACGGAGTCCGATGTGGGGCTCGATCTCACGATCTCATGACCCTGGTATCGGGACCTGAGCCGAAATCAAGAGCCGGACACTTAACTGACTGAGCCACCCAGGCACCCCTGCGACAGGTTTGTTTTAAGCCATGCTGACAGGGGAGCTGGGGAGGGGCTGCTGTGCCACGGGAGCCCACAGACTGGGGCAGACAGACTCGAGTTTCAGAGCCAGCCGTTCCGGCCGGTGGCCTTGGCCAAGTCCCTCAAGCTCTCCGTAGGAGCTTCCAGTGGCTGTTCTAGCACACACGGGGGCTGGAAACAGCACGCATTTACGCTCTTCCAGCTCTGGAGGTCAGAAGTACGACCCGGTTCCCACTGGGCTGAAGTCAAGGTGTCACGGTTGCATTCCTTTTGGAGGCTCCAGGGGAGAATCTGTGTCCTGCCCCCTCAGCTTCCAGTGGCACCTGTGTCCCTTGGCTCATGGCCCCTTCCTCCACGTTCAAGGCCAGCAACTTCCGTGCTCACATCTTCCCTTTACTGCCCTCTCCTGTCCCTCTTGTCCAGCTTTAAGGCCCCTTGTGATTGTACTGGGCCTATCTGGATAATCTGGGATAATCTTTCTATTTTTAAGTGAGTTGATTAGCAAATTTAATTCCATCTGCAACCCTAATCCCCCTTTCCCACGGAAAGTAACACATTCACAAATTCTGGGGATTAGGACCGGGTGTCCTGGGGAAGCTTTCTCCTCCACAAAGTGACAGTGCTAATCCCAGTCTCCCTCCTGGGGCCATTGGGAAGATTCCAGGAGATGGTCCAACATGCAGGGCAGGGGCTCAGAAAATGCTGGTTGTCCCTGCCTTGAGCACCTGCTGAATACAAACCTCTGTTCCAAGTGCCCCCCAGAGTCACCAGGGATGGAAGATGTCACAGTTCCTGCCACAGAGCGGCTGGCACTGTGACTAGGGCAGTCCATCGTGTAACGTCTGCCCTTGGAGAGCAAAACAGAAATGGGACTTTTATGGACCCTGCGCTGGGTGGGTAGCCGCCCCACAGAAGAGAATACTCTGGGTCAACCTGGAAGGCTTCCTAATGGGGGCAGATTTGACAGGAGGGAAGGATAGAGGCAGGGGACACTCCTAGGTCACAGAGACCCAGTGGGCAGTACAAGGAAAAAACCCAAGGTTCTGGGTCCCAGCCTCAGGCTTGCTGGGGAAATGGACCAGTGGCCCGAAGTGATATCTGTGGTGTGATGAGTGTTGGGATGGGCAGACCGTGGTGGGAGCCATCAAGGGGCACAGGGGAGGGCTTTCCAACCAGTCTTTGACTTTGCTGTCCGTGCAGTTCTTCCTACGCACGAACTGATTCACGGGGACAATCTGGTTTGCTCCTCAGAGCGACTCTGAGGTAGGAACTATTCCTGTCCCCATTTTTAAAATGAGAAAACTCAGGCTCAGAGAGGCTGAGTCCTCGCCTCGCGTCACACAGCACCCATGGTCATGGGATTGGAAGCCAGGCGGTCTGGCTTCTGGGGAAGGAAGGCTGGCAGTGGCCAGGCCAGGGGTCTCAGGGGAGGCATCAAGGAGGACGAGGGGAGACCACAGAAAGCAAACACTCCAGGCAAAGGGGAAGAGCGTATCTGGCCTGGCTGGAAGGGAAGTGTGAGGAGGGTGGTGGGAGGTGGGCAGGGCGACCCCTCACGGCGCTTGGTGGCCACGGTGCACTGTTGGGACTTGATGCGGAGAGCACTGGGGAGCCCCAGAAGGGTTTCTACACGGTGCAGGCCTGGACTGGGCTCCTGGAAGGTGAGGGGAGGCTGGTTTTCCAGCAGACTTCTCCACTTGGGGCAGGGCTGGTGCTGAGGGGAAACCCCTCCTGGCCGGGCTTCCCAGGCTGCTAGAGGCCCATGCAGGTTTGCTCCCAGCATCCTCGCCGGTGCAGGACGTGCCGGCCAGGCCGGTTCCCATGCAGTGTCCGCGGCGTCCCCAAATCCCCCAGCCCTCCGGGCCCAGATCCCCAGCCGGATAGCACGACGCCAGCCAGCCAGAGGGGTCAACTCCATGGCGGTTGACCTTCGTCCAGCAGAGATTAAACCAATTCCGAATTAATAGCCTGTAGGATAGTTACCTTGGCACAACTTGCAAGGAATTTAAAGCTTGTCCTCAGGAGGCTGGTCCGTAAATAATGCTTCATCAGCCGGTCTTCCTGGGACACGGCAGCTGTGTGTTACTGGCGCACGAGCTCGGGGGGCCTCCGAATGTCTGGGTGCGATGGGAAGGGGATGCTGAAAGAGATACCCCAATGAAAAAATCTACCTTGTCTTTCCCAAAACGACAGCTATATTCTCACCTCCACCAGGAGCAATCAGAAGTCTTGCCAGGGTTGGTTTCCCAGCTCAACCACTCCTGGCCAGGCCCTTGACATTTCCAGGACCTCAGTGCCCCATCTGTAAGATGGGCCAATAGCTCAACTCCACAGCCCTTTGAGGACTTACTTATACGTGTGGGTGAAATTAAGAGAGAAAAAAACAAAAACGAAACGAAAAGGACTTTGGAGATTTTGGATTTGGGAACAGAGGCTGAGGGGTTGGGTGAGGGGTGACTTGGCACTGGATACCCCACAGTATTGCTATGGAGCTCCCTCTGTGGAATGGCCCCGCCCAGCTTCCAGGTGCGGCCCCCGTGCAGGCAGTCAGGGCCCCGTGCTCAGGATGGCCTTGCACTTTCAAATGTCCTGCTGCTGCTGGCTTGAAATTCCCAGTGATTTTTGAACTAGGAGCCCCACAAATGATGTGGCCGGTCCGCATGATTTCATTCATTCAGTCACATATCAGCCATGCCAGGTGCTGGGAATTCATCCTGAGAGCCTACTTTCTAGAACAAGTGTGTTGGGCGAGCAAAGAACCAACTGTTGAAGTTTCAGGCAGTGACAAAATGCTGTCAAGACCATAAAACAGGGTGATGTGAGGGAGAGAGATTTAAATATTAACTTCAGTGACAGGGAAGCTGGTGTTAAACTGTGGCTTGCTGCGTTCCTGGGGTCCTTTTTAAAGATCTGCGGTCCTTTCTAGTTTCCCCCAATCCCCACAAGGACTTGAATGAGTGGGGTCTAAGTAGGGGAGCCAGTGTGGGGGCTCCTTGGGGCCAGGGGACTGTTTACCCCTATGTCCCCACAGCCCCCGCCACTCACCGTAAACCCAGAAGGCAAGTTTGGTAGGTGGGAGAGGAGAGGCCCCGCCTCGGTTTCCCTGGGTGTCTCCAAGTTCTGTGTCAGGCCCCCCCGCATCTGAGGCTGCTAGCCAGCCATGGCGGCCTGCTGAGGGTTTCTTTGCACTTTTGACCTTCCCACCCCAGCGCAGGGAGGCCAGTTTCGATTCTCCCCACTTCCCCGGAGGGAGATGGTGAAGCCCAGAGATGCCAAGTGACTCATCCAAAAGTCACACAGCAAATCGACTCCAGAGCACCGTGCTGGCCTCCTGGCCCCGGTCAAGCGGCCTTCCAGTCCCAAGGGCAGCTGGGACACCTGGCGCCACCAAGGGCATGCAGTCCAGGGCTGTTCCGGGAGCTCCCTGGAACACAGGCGGTCTCCTGCTCGGTGGAGGTGGGGAGGGGCTGGGGGGCAGCGACCCGACCCGCTGGCGTCGGCTGGCACCCAGAGGAAGGGCCTGGGCACCCAGCAGTTCTGCTTCCATGAAGAGGCATGAGCTTCCCAGAAAGCCACGCACAAAGGCAGGCACTTCCCCAATCTGTTGGGCAGAAAGCCCAAAGCTGACCCCAGAGGCCCAGCCCTCGGTTCTGGAGGCCCCCCGGGGAGGCAGGGGATGGGGTCCCCAGCGGAGAGGCTGACCCCAGCTGGGGGGAAGCTGCCTGCCCCCGGGGATGCTGGGGAGGAGGGAGGCTGCGCTCCAGCTGGGCCGCTGCCTGCCAGGGGGCGGCGGAGGGTTCACGCGGCGGCCAGCAGACTGGCTGCGTGTTGCAATGTCTGGTGGCGTTTGCAGCATCCTGTCCGTGTGTGCAGCTGGGGTAACCTCAGGCCGGCGCGGAGGAGCGTGTGTGGCGCGCAGGCCTCGCGGCCTGGAGGCTGCTGGCACCTTGCATCTCATTTACAGCTCCGGGTTCAGCCTCGGGCCAGCGGCGCCCCTGACGTCACGGCGTTTGTTTACCGCTTGGCCGCGGGGAGGACGCGCGGGCGGTCCCTGCGGCTGGAGGGGCACCCCTTCCACCCCCCATCCGTGCCCCGAGCCCAACCCAGCCTCCTCCCCCCCCTGCTTATCCGCACCCCCATCTGGCCCTCCTCCCCAACTCCCCCCCTCACCG